>NC_092351.1:27335565-27649204 GCF_963676685.1 Mytilus edulis | reverse complement strand
CACCTTCCCTTTCATGAATGTGACCTACCGAATTATACTATTTACCGGATTTGTAATCACATAAGCAACTCGACGGGTGCCACATGTGGAGCAGGATCTGCTTACCCTTCCAGAGCACATGAGATCACCCCTAGTTTTTGTGGGGTTCGTGTTGTTTATTCTTTAGTGTTCTATGTTGTGTCATGTGTACT
Source organism: Mytilus edulis (assembly GCF_963676685.1). NCBI lineage: Eukaryota > Metazoa > Mollusca > Bivalvia > Mytilida > Mytilidae > Mytilus > Mytilus edulis. Next base: position 27,649,013 of record NC_092351.1, on the reverse strand, counting down.
ATTGTTTTTCTGTTTGTCTTTTTCATTTTTAGCCATGGCGTTGTCAGTTTGTTTTAGATTTATGAGTTTGACTGTCCCTTTGGTATCTTTCGTCCCTCTTTTATATGCTTACGAGACATGTTGCATTGTTATACTAATTACGGTATGTGAAAATCAAGACTTACATAAAAAATATCCCAATATTAGAGACAGTAGCGTCATTTATTTCCTCAGAGGTTTCAGCTCTTTGATTTAAGTTTTGATTTGCAAATTAAAAATTGATTTACGAGATGTAAACATATTGATAAAATACTGTTGTGCCTTATCTAGTGTTTAAACCACGATTATACTGGTCCCATGCTCTTCATAGAACAATATAATGCGTTTCCCTATAATTTGCATGTTGTATTTAAGTTTTGCAAATCATATAGCAGTAGATAGTTTTACGTCAATTGATTCTTCCGGAAATGAGAAACTTATACTACTTTTTTTTCATAAGATAAGGTTTTTTGCTTCTTTACATTCTGAATCAATATTACTACAGAGTCACTTTTTTACAGGCTTCCACCAAGGAATATATCAAACGAATGCGAATTGATTGTCACAGATAAAGGAAGACTATCAATTGTAGATAAATATACAAAAACTGTGATATGTGAGCAACCATTGCCTGCAGGAATTGAAATGCAACTAGACAACAATGACATACCATTTTTTATAGACCATAAAATAAAGACAACAACAAGGCATTTTACAGATTTAATGCAAAAGGGATGGGAAGTGAGACTGACGTCAAAGAGAATTCCATTTTATATCAATCACGGAACTAAGAAGACAACGTATACATTTCCACGAAAAACAAAAGGCAGATGAATTTACCGTTTTTGCTAAAGAAAAAATGATTGATTGATTTGTCTAAAGCTGTTATAATTACACTAATGCTACAGCTTTCACAAATAAGGTACCCTATTATGTGTATATCTTTGAGAACAGTGTGTCTTCAAGATAAGTTTTACTTTATAATTGTTAGTTTTTTACATTCTTTTACAATCAAATATAATGCGAATCATCTAAATCGATATTTACGTATTTTCTGTTTCGAAATGTACTTCAATACCATCCTTTTGCAAACTACCAACATATTTATTCGTAGATTATAATCAAACGGTAAGGTATTATATGTTTCTTGTTATCGAAAAATAATTTTCAATGTCCTTCATTAGATTTCGGGAATTTTGTATTAAGTTTTTGAATAAGTGTAATTCAAGGGTCATTCTTAACGGACTGAGAGAATTTAATTTTAAATTTGCGTGTGCTGCTCCTCATTTTATAGATACATAAGTTTCATTCTATGCATTATGCCTCACTACAATATAAACCTTGCATATTTTACACAGACATTTTTGAAATTTGCGAATTCGATCATTTTTGCGTTCTTTCATGTGTCTGTTAACTTTAAAGATAATTCAAATTCGTTTTTGAAAAAAGTATATGTTATAAAAAAGAAGTTGTGTTATGATTGTAAATGAGACAAATCTCCACAACAGAACAATTGACACAGAAATAATCAACAACTATGAGCATATTGTGTCCTTTGTTCCGATTTGTTTAATGATTTATAAATTGAGACAGTTATCAAGTTATCATAAGATTTATATCATTATTATTGGTCTTTGATTTTATATCCAAAAAATATTTTAGGGATATTTAAAATATGTTTTTCATTTTCTCTGTTATTTTATTCAAAATTTATTTATTTCACAATATAAAATCACAGAGAAAATGAAAAATATAAATGTAGTTAAATTATTTCGCATCATGAATATGGAAATGCAACCCTTAATACAGCCCGGATTTAGCAAAAAATAAAATCACAAAAAAAAAATCCAAGGAAATTCAAAAAGGAAAGTCCCCTACGGATGGATTACAACTTAAATTACCCTGACTTGGTGAAGCAAAGAACTATTTTTTAAAGTGATTAAAATAAATTACGAATAGTGGATTAACAGTTATGGTTTACCAAAATTTAGAATGACAATTCGAATGTGAATGAAATCAAGTTCAGACTTTGTATCCGTTACAAGAAGGACTTTCAACCTGAACACTATGTTATTAACAGTATGCCACACCACTTATGTAGTTATTTATGTAAACTTAGATGTTGAACTTTACCTCTGTTTGTCGAGATGGGTCGTGATACGAAACCACCATTACCGTTAGATGAACGAATTTGTCCATTTTATCATAATGCAATAGATACTCTTGTTGATTAACTGTGACGTACATTTGCAGGGACTTAAGGTTTAACTTGTTTCCCATACCTATGGTCATGGGTAAAAAAAAATACAAAGTCAGATTTTAATCAATTTGTATTTTTACACAGAATGCTATATTATTTTAAGAGTAATCTACCTTGGTGCACACTTTAAGGGCATATAGGCAATTTTTTACCTGATTAAATCAAATATGTAATAAAAAATATACCTTCATGTGCTACTTTTTGAGTAAAATAAGGTCGAAATTTTGTAAATTAGCTCAAAATTTAGATTTGTGTCCGTATTTTCTTTTTCGAAAGAAAGACATAACTTTTTTGTTTTAGAAGATAAACACAAATTGTTTTTTGTTAAATAATCGGTAATTTCTGTATTTTATAAATATCGTTAAAAATTTTGCAATTTTTAATCCAAAATAACTCTATATTTATCAAATGGTCATGAATAGAGTAAAAAACGTAATTTTTTGCTGCATGTTTATCAAAATTAAAAAAATTGCGCTATTTACAGTTTTATAAAATTTGGGTCACATAATCTCATTGCAAAATGAAACAAATTGCTGTTTTAAAAAATAGGGGTCCATGCACTCGTTTTCAAATTAAATCAGTCTGAATGATAAAAATCAATCGAAAAATGCATCTTTTCCCGATATGTCATAGTTTGATGCGAGAAAATAACATTTTACGTTAGCAACGTCATTACCTTCCCTGTAACTGTATCGTATGCCCTTAATAAGAAGACGTCGCGCATTGAAAAGCTATCTGCACTCCCGATTGTATATTTTCGTAAAAGTCAAAATTACATTTAATATCATTTGTTGATTTTTCTAGTTCATTTTATTTTAATCATGTTATATTTTTACTACGAGGCTATTTAAAATAACAAGATACTATCAGTTTATTCTTTGCAATCTGCTTATATAACTTCCTCTATGTTCCTTTTACTAAATATCATTTATTTTTTAACGATATACTTAATTGTGTCGCTTTTTCTAAAGTTTTAGTTTTAACTTATTTTTTGTATTTTTAAAAATAAAATTGTGTGAAAAATTCGTTTATTCTATAACACTTTTGACATTTAACTGTGTTTTACAATTTGTATTTAAGGATTTTTTAAAGTGTTTTTATTATAGTGTTGTTAACTGGCTGTTTCTGTTGTAAATTCGAAGTTAGCTGTATTGGACCTAAGACTCGAAGATTCAATTTGGTTTTCGTAAAAATCATACTAGGACTTCTGACAGTATCTGTGTATTAAAATCCATTACAAATGAATATTTACATTAAAATAAAAAAGATTATATATGCATAATTTGTAGATCTAAGGAAGGCCTTTGACTCCGTATGGAGAAAAACCCTCCTTTATAATCTTTACGACCTAGGAGTTGTTAAACGTTTTTATGGTATTATTAAACAACAATATATGAACACTCAACTAGCTATCAAAGTGGGGAATCAGCACTCAGACTTTTTTCGAAATATGAGGAGAGGTGAAACAAGAAGATTCTTTTAGCCCCTTTTTGTTTAATCTTTTTATAAATGATATTGAAAGTGAACTCTCGAAAAACTATCCTTTAAAATTAGTTTTTTCTGAGGTAAATTGACTTATATTTAAATTTGCAGATGATCTACTTATACTTTCAGGAAATAAAGCCCTCTTTTTTAAAGTGACATTTGGTTTGATTGCGTATGAAGAATATTTACCAATTTTCATGAAAAAGATCAATGTATTTTTGTTAATTTTGATAAATATACAGCAAAATATCGTTTTTTGTCTAAATTTATAAACAATTGATAAATATGAGTTATTTAAAAAAAAATGCACAAATTTAAAGGGATCTCATAAACAAAAGAAATTACAAATAATTTAACAAAAACAGCTTCAGTTAATCTATTAAAATAAAAAAGTTGTGTATTTCTGTCGAAAGGAAAAATACGTCCACCAATCCGAATTTTTGAGCAAATGTCTGAAATTTCGACCTATTTTACACGAAAAGTAGCACATAAAGATATATTTTTTTATAACATTTTTCATATAATCATGATAAAAAAAGTCTGCATGCAAATTTTCATCAAAATGTCAGTATGGGATCAGTACTGAATCGTATGCCCTTAACTCCTCGTTTATATCGACAGGGAAATGTAATCAGTATTGTACAGGCTGATTTATCCATATTATGGCAGATTTGCTCATATGATTTAATAAATTTCTATATATAGTTTCTCATAAGCCTATCTATTTTGGGTTTTTGTCTTTCATTATTGTACAACATATATTTTATAAGTATATGACAAGTATATGACACTTTTTATTATTATTATTTGGTATTTTTATAAGTTTACAACAGTTAAAAACAATGTTGATAATTATCTGTGCATTTATATAAAGTATACTCTGAGGTATAGTATATGTATACCTATATAACTTTGATTCCATGTATAAACTTTAAAGTTTTTTTTGTTTGAATCATTGTTTGTCGATCATTATTTTTTTTTAATTGTCAAGATTTCTTAATTTACTGTTCTTTAATTATAACATGCTAAAGCGTTTTGGTTTTAGAAGGAATGATTAAATAAATTTAAAAACCAGTACGACCCGAGTGACTGATGTACGTGACATATTTGGTAGGGAAAGGTGTAATTGTAATGGGCGCTATTAACACAAATTGTCGGATACGGATGGTTACATTAACAGCCAGACGCTATATTGATGAAATTTTGCAGCCAGTTGACATTCATGCGCGTGCGCATTCAACTAGATTGACTTATATACCATGAATGTGTGTAATTTATTATTTACGTTTATAAGGTCAGATTAATTAGGTGTTGTGTTTTTAAGTCCGTTAGTATATTACCACTAGTTGTCTGTTGTACAGTACGACTCCTTACAAGAAACGTTGATTCCGAACGGATTATCAGCTACAAAAACGTGCCTTACGATACCCCATATTTCAGACGCATACTTTATAACCGGGATGACCATGTTGTCATATAGCTGTGTGTATATTTCGAATTCCATATTTCCGATATGCAAGAATTTGGATGTTAACGATCCTTATGATCAGCTAGCTACCGCCGACAGCTCATTGACAGAAAACTTATAGTCGATGTTTTCTGATAGTGTTAGACCTAAATTACGGTATTTTTTTTCGTAATCTAGTTTCTTTTGTCCGAGTCTGAACACAACATCTGATCTACTCGCAGATGCCTTACGAACATGGATTTTTCAATTTTCACATTAAGACGATCTGTCCAATCATGTAAAATGTTGAGTTGAGACTGTGAGCCTTCATTTGAGTCCGAAATGAGAACGATGTCATCCGCGTTAAAGACACAACTGAACATTTCGTTTCCAACAAATGTTCCTTGAGAAAACCCTTTGATGAGTGGCACCAAATCGTAAATGAATAACTCAAACAAAGTAGGTGCGAGATTGTCTCCTTGGCGTACAACGGAATCTACCGAAAACCAGTCTGTAAACATTGTTGGTCAAAGTCTAATAGCACTTTTCAAATTTGAATAAAGACATTTTATAACTTTGAACATGTGACCGTGAATACCTGCACCTGATGAAATAGCGTGGTTATGTTATATTTCACATGGCCATAAAAAGGGAGGTTTGGCATGCCACAAAACCAGATTCAACCCACCATTTTTTCCTTAAAAAATGTCCTGTACCAAGTCAGGAATGTGGCCATTGTTATATTATAGTTCGTTTCTGTGTGTGTTACATTTTAACGTTGTGTTTCCGTTGTGACGTTTGTTTTCTCTTATTTTTGAGTGTGAATTCACATTACAATAAGACATTTCACCTTACTTATCTATCCCGAATTCATTTATTTGGTTCTGAGGTTATATTTGTTATTCTCATAGGATTTCGTCTAATGCTTAGTCCGTTTCTGTGTGTGTTACATTTTAATGTTGTGTCGTTGTTCTCTTCTTTTATTAAATGAGTTTCCCTCAGTTTTACCATTTAATGAATGGTTGTTATTTATTTAATTATTGACTCTTCACATTGAATAATCCGCGAAGCGGATTATGTTAAATGTTAAGAGTCAAACATTAATTTTATGGTTCAATAAATTCAAAATAAATTATTGCCATTCACTATAAATAAATTTCTATCAAAAATAAGGCTCAAAGATATATATTAATACGAATAACAACGTACACTGATGTTTGAGTATGAATACACAACGTTTGAGTGGGCGTGTCGCCATAAAAATTGATATCATTGAAAATAAAGCTAATTATTTTAACCAATCAGAAGACAGTAAATTTACCAAATTTATTTATTTAGTATTGGCCTGAAGGCTTTTTCAACAGTTTACATCAGACTTATACACCTACAACTTAATGGATCGCGATAGTCTTATCCCTTTTAAGTAATGGACAGATGATACTTTGGCACCAGGCATCAGGTACTATATAAAGGCAACAGTAGTATACCGCTGTTCAAACTCATAAATCCATGGACAAAAAACAAAATCGGGGTAACAAACTAAAACTGAGGGAAACGCATAAATATAAGAGGAGAACAACGACACAACACTACAATGTAACACACACAGAAACGGACCAAGCATCAGACAAAATCCCACGAGAATGACAAATATAACATCAAATTCAAATACATGAATTAGGGATAGACAAGTACCGTGACACGTCTTATCGCAATGTCAATTTACACTCAAAAATAAGAGAAAACAAACGACGCAACGTTAAATTGTAACACACACAGAAACGAACTATAATATAACAATGGCCATATTCCTGACTTGGTACAGGACATTTTTAAAGGAAAAAATGGTGGGTTGAACCTGGTTTTGTGGCATGCCAAACCTCGCACTTTAATGGCAATGTTAAATATAACATTGAAATGACAACATAATATTACAGGACTACAATACAAATAAATAGGAGAACGTATTAGACAAAGAAACACATGATGCCATTCGAAAAGCAGACTTTGTACAGTTCAAGTAATACATTAGTCAATTTCTCACTTTTCAAACATTCGTTAGGCAAATTATCTTTACCATTTGCTTTCCCGTTTTTTTAACTTAAATAATGCCCTTTTTAGTTCTTGGAATGAAATCGACTCAATAACGTCCGTAATGCCCCTGGTGTCATCTTCTTCCTGAACATCAAAATTATCAAGTTCTTGTTGGAGTTGTTGATCAGGGTTTTGCACTTTGAACTGATTATCGACGTTTACGACTTTGCTATTGAACAGATTAGAATTCTCTTCTTTCCAACTCTGCAGGATGTCTGAGGGATTATGAGACACGAACCCATCAAGCATATTTACGCAGTCAATATTTGTGCGCGTTTTTCCAGGACCTAATTTCTTAACTTCTCGCCAGATTTCTTTTGGATTTCAGCTGTTGAACGATTTTATCTTGTTCAGTCAAATGATAGTTAGGAACTCTGGGAAATTCTATCGTTATACTAGTTTATATGTTCCAATTTAAAAATACGTCTGACGAACGATATTTCGTTCCTGTTTTGGTATTATTTGATTTAGTTCCATCAATTGTGTGCTCGCTGAATGGAATAATTGTCAACTCTTTACAATTAATTATAAGTGATGATCTAGTGCGGGATGTTTTATATTTCGTAAATGGGAGTGTAGCATATACAAGGATACATCTGCTGCGTTGTATAGCTATTCAACGATATCTAAAAAAAATCTGTAGGCAGCAATCTTTGACTTTAAAGCGCAGACGTTTAATGATTGTATTATCATGTATTGGTGCGTTGATAATTGCGCTTCCTCTCCTGTTTTCATACGAAGTTATGAATTTCACGCATGACGGAAAAGTGATTGGTACACGTCCCACTAAAATTAAATATAAGACAGAAGCCGCTACTGTCAGTTATGGTATAGCTGCGTCTGTATTTGTGATTCAAGTGTATATAATGTTTATTGAACTACATGGGAAAATTGGCTGTACTTTGTATCGACACTTCCAGGGAATGACATTCAAACAGACTTGTATTCGTCTAACAAAAAAGATAAAACGGTCGGCAAAGGTGACCAATGAACAAAGCTTGAAAACGAAGTTCATTTTCAAGCTGTTAATTTCAGTCCAAAATCGGAAATCAACCAAACCAATCATAACGTAATCGACACATCGATAATTGAATTCAAAACAAACTCAGTTGTACCTCCTTGTGAATGCATAGCCCGAAGCAGCATTCTCACAGCAGGAAAAAAACCTTGAAAACTAAGAGACCAACCTCAAACGCTATTGTGGTGTACACAAATGCTCTACAGAAACGAAATCGTAAAGTAAAAAACAAATTTACACTTATGTTCCTAGCGATAACTATTGCGTTTCTCATCAGTTTTGCACCTGTAGCCGCTCTTTTGGCCATAGAAGGATTCAATCCAAAATTTTGGGAAACCTTGCAAATTAGAGAATGGAGAATAGTTCTATATTTCTACCACTTATATATTATGAATAACATTTTTAATACCTTCATCTATGCATTCCTAGACATCGAGTTAAGAAGATCCGTCATTTCCTTTTGTTTATCGTTCTGTCGAAAAGACCGTACTGGATGTAAATGTAATTGGTGACAGTATAATTTGTTTTGAATTCAAATGATAATACACACTTGAATGTTATCTTACATAGTGAGTGAACATACAAAACATTGATATCATTTAATCATAAAATTCACCAATTCAATAGAACATTAAAAGATGTGTTTCCTTTATCTTTTTGTAAATTTATAGAATTTGAATATTCTATTAAATATTATATTGTATAAATATTCTATAATTTCTTATAGTTCGGTTAATGCTTGGAGATCTTATTTCTCGAGAAAAAAAGTCAAACATTTAAGAAAACAACAATAAAAAAATTAAAGTTTCATTAAGTTAAGCAGATATCACAAACAGATATCAAACTGAAGATCTTTCGGCAAACTGTAGTTCATTTTGCAAACTGAAGTCCTTTGTGCAAACTAAATATATATAGGATGATGTGGTATGAGTGGCAATGAGACAACTCTCCATCGAAGTCATAATTTATAAAGTAAATCATTATAGGTACGGTTTTCAACGCGGAGCCTAGGCTAACACCGAAAAGCAAGCTATATATATCAAGTACCCCAAAAATTACTAGTGTAAAACAATTTAAACAGAAAAACCAACGGTCTAATCAAAAGTCCAGTCTGCCAAAAGCAAGCAGTATCAATTATGTTTCATTATCCTGCCGCGACATTATATATTTTCAAATATTTTCTTCTGTAGTTATCTTATAACTCATACTATGTTAAAACTTCTGTCATAGCTAAGTCAACTATTTTAAAGCAAGGGCTGTCGTCGTCATTTAACTCTTCACTTTGTTTAACTGGTATCTAGATCTGAAAACAAATGAAGTCAAAAGTAAAATCACAAAAATACTGAATTTATAGGAAAGTTTGATAACGGATAGTTCCTAATCAAATGGTATAATCAAAAGCTCGAATACCTCAAACGAATGGACAACAATCGTCATGTACTTGTACTAGTACAAACTATTAAAAAATTTAAAAAATGGGTATTCCCAAAATTGTGTTTTGAATACTGTGATCATAAAAAACGAGTTTCATAAATCCATGAAGGTTGATGTTTTGTATGTAATGTGATACAAAACTTTAGCCAGAAACGGAACTTGATACTAACAAAGCATATGACATTCACCCTGACGCAAAACCAAACATGAAGGAATGCTATGTTTCGCTAACGTTATTGCGTTGCAGGGCCGAAACATATATTGGAACGTTTTTGTGAAAATATAAACGATGCATTAACAAAGTTAGTGAACTCCAAGGTAAATCCAAAAAAAGAAATTCAATTAAAACTGACAAAAGCAGACTAATGAAATGAATGGAAATCAGCTGCTGTCATACACCTCCATCGGTACATGCAATGTGCATTTCAGGATGGCAATATTTAATTAATTATTATACCTGCATGGCAGTTGTTTGTAGTTCCGTTCTATTAACAACATTCGGAGAGCAACCAAAAAAAAAGAGATAAAAGAGATAATAGGTTAAGGTGACCAAAAATGGAAATCAAATATAGTCACAGACAAAAACATGTAGTTAAATTTGAATTTGAGAAAAGACCCAAGGGAACCGTTTTAGTAGATGATTATACACACATTAAATAGTATACAATTTCTCGATAAAGAAGCTTCCTCTCCAGTCGTGTTTTTCGGTATTGGGCGAATTGCATATCAGTTGGGTTTCCAAGAGAGCGTGTTGACTTGAAAAACATCATAAGTAAATAAAGTAGTATACCGATATTCATAAATCGATTTAGAGAAAACGAATCCGGGTTACAAACTGAAACCGACGGAAACACAACAACTTTTTTTCCATAAGTAACACTTCAATGCGAACGGATAAGTAAAAGCGAAAGGGATTTTCAATCCGGGAAACTGTCTAGCCGTTTATTGACTCAACAATGCCATGGAAATAACAATGAAAATTCAAACAAGTAAATCGTATTGTCCATGATGATTGTTTTATGATGACAATTGGTAATATAATGCAAATGAACACCATAGGAAGGATACACTACATATATATTAGACCACTTAATACACTATGACCGCCAAAGGCTCATAATAAGTTTATGGATGACAGAAAAAACATAAAAATTATCAAATTTAAAAAAAGGAGAGCATCAAATAGAAATATATATGTGCATGAATCTTGGTGTAAAAAAAACATTCCGAAGACTGCAAATGGCATATAATACTTCTGAAGAATTTCTAGAACAGTTGAATACGGAATTTGAAAAGAACAGTCTTGGGAACGTCATTGTGTTGTGCTTGTACATGTTATGCGGTATCATTGGTAATAGCATAGTCCTTGTCGTATATAAATACCAAATGACAGATGCTTCTGGTGAAAGGTATTTCATTCCGATCTTGGCCGCAGCAGACGTTATTGCGTGCGTGGTGTGTTCTGTTTTGGACCTTATTTTTTTGTTATTACATTTGAACTATACAAATAGTATTTATTGTAAAGTTGCGGTATTTCTGATATGCTGTACTGGAACTACGTCAATTTTTCTATTGATGTGTATTGCAATACAAAGGTATTTGAAAATATGCAAAAATATTACACTTTCATTACAACGGAGACGACTAATGATTATCTGTTCATTTGTATTTTCCATTGCAATGGCTTTACCCCTATCTTTGACTTATGATCATATACAATTTTCCAGCGGAGAATATACAATAGGTAAACGATGTGGTAAAATTGAGTATGAATTTCAACTCAAGGGAGCAGCGTATGGAATTGCTTTCAGCTCGATGTCTTTACTAATTCTTGCGTCCTTTGTTTTTCTATATGGACGAATCGGTTGTACTATCTACGGTCATATGAAACCCTATAAATTTAAACGTACCATCGCACGTTTGTCAAGAAATTTCCGTTACAGCAGAAGTACAGATTTTCAAACTAAACAGTCTAGTATAGAGGCCGATGTTGTGTTAAATGAAGAGCAGAATCAAGCAGTTTCTGAGACCAAACTGAATCACCTTACATTAACTGACAAACCGGAACCTCATAATGACAAAACAAGTATTAATGAAGGTACCGTATCTCAAAATGAAGGAAAGATTGTCACGGCAAAGGGAAAAACTTCACGTGTATCTTTTAACTGTAAAAACGAATTGAAAACCCCGCACCCTTTACACAAGAGAAACAGAAGGGTTAAGAACAAATTTTCTTTAATGTTCATGATTATCACATGCGTTTTCGTTGTCAGTACTGCCCCAGTATCTACAATTCTGACGCTTGAAGGAATTTTCCCTAAATTTTGGGAGAACTTATCAAGGAAACAACTTATCATTGTGTTATGGTTATATCATACATACTTGATAAATAATTTTATCAACCCATTGATATATGCATTCATGGATGATCCGTTTCGTAATGCTGCCAAAACTTTATTCCAAAAATGTGTGATGCAGTTTTAAAATTTGTTCTTTCGTCTGAACTCGTGAACTCTAGCATATTTCAAAATGAACAATATGTGTTTTGTATATAAAGAAATGATTTTTATTATTACAAATTTAAATGTAAAAACAATTTTTTTATACTCATAGATTTAAAGTTACATATCTCTTCTGTATGAAGTTTGATACATAATGAATAAAAGCAATGTCTGTTACCTGAAAGATGTGCTTCTAGCATAATGCCTAATAACAAGCGAAGACAGTTTCCATTATTATAATGCAATTAAAGCCCCAAAATGTATAACTTGAAGAAAAAACCTTGCAATGTTTTTTTTTTCTTTAATAATCCATTTTGAAATATTTATAAATAGAAAAAAAAAAACATTGTTGAATTTCAGGTTACAAAAACTCTCAATATTACTAAAAGCAAAGCAGACCATGAAGTGAAAAGTAAAATCACAAAAATATTAAATTCCAAGGAAAATTCAAAACGGAAAGTCTTTTCTTAAATGGCAAAATCAAAAGCTCAAACACATCAGACGAATAGATAGCAACTGTCATATTTCTGACTTGGTATATGCATTTTCTGATGCAGAAAAATGGTGGATTAAACCTAGTTTTATATCGGTAACCTCTCACTTGTACGACAGTCGCATCAAATACCATTATATGGACATCTATGCTTGAACAAAACAATCAAACATAATGGGGATAAATGTCAAAATAAAGGGTACAGCAGACAACATTATGTCATAATCTTAATGACAATTAAAACAAACAAGTATTAAACAAAGAATCACAAAAAGGCATATATCGAATTGAACAGCCTCATTCATTGCTTAATTTTAGATATCCTGGGTTATTGTGTTTTAACTAAAGATAGGTACATTGGGTTATTGTATACTATCTCATATCACCCGTTTTTAATTATAAAGTTGTAACCTTTTTTCAGTCTTGTTTGAAACAAGGCAACAGTACGAATGGTATTTTCTCTTTGAAGGTGGATAAAATTGGTAAAAAGGGGAAATAAAAAGATCTATATTTGACCTTATTTGAATATTCATTGTCACAAGACATACCCTTTGAGAACGCAACTAAATCTGCTTTAACCTGCATGGTAATAGCCTGATCTCAACGAAATTATAGTATTTCCGTTATGACTACCTATAACTGTAATGACAATCGACGTTGTAAGATGGTAACCAGGGTTTCACAACACCAAAAGGGGAAACAAATAAAAATACGATATAGAGGCATCACCGGTGTTATTATTCAAATTTAATAAGTGTGTATTTCTTACGTCCTTTCTATGTTAGGAAAAGAAATTCAAAACTAACCGAACTATTTAGCAGTTATCAATTTTACATTTTTAAAGCAACTCATCCAATAAAACATTTAAGAATGGCGGACGATAAATAACACCGTACAACTACCACATGACAAACAACAGATAAAAGAACACAATATATAAAATATTTCCTGCACATCAGGAACTTTCCCAACAAAACTGAGGGTGATATCATATGCTTCGGAGATAACAAATCCGTCGTGTTGCTAATGAAACTACACATTAAGTTATTGGTCTAAATATGCATGTGCTGTCACATTTGAAGAAAGAGAATGGGGTTGTGGTTACGATAACTGGAACATTAGAAAAGTAACATTTAAAATCTTGCCTTTCGGTATTTAACCTAAACTTTCATATCACATAACATAATTACTGCAAAATTTGTATGCATCACAACAATAATTTGCATTAATTATGCTTTTTTTTTGCTGTACTTATAATATTGATGGTTATAACGTTGTTCTTCTAGATTCGGTTGGTAAAAAACCGATTTGATGCAAAAAGTGGCAGATTGTTTAATATTATAAATAAACTACAATAGGTAGCTAAGAGATCTTAAGGAAACATTATAATCCAGTCATAGTACGTTATTTCCGTTCACAAGTACATACTGTATTCAATACTGCAAGTTGGAAAATAAAATCTGCAACATAAATCCATTTTGGCCAATATATACATGTATATACAGAAATTAGAATATTCGAAAATTCGAAAATAAATAGATCCACGAGCAGCTGAGTAAGCAGATTCTTCAAACGTATATAAACTGCAAAATTTCATTTAAAAAGTATCTTTATTTTCCTAAAACGTAAGATAATGAGATGGTGTCAAATGAGGACAAAATGTTGATACATTGAATAGAGTCAATGCAGTGTTATTTGTTTCTTTATGGACTCTTTGTGACATGAATATACGTCTTAGGGTGTTATCCATAAAAGATGCAAATTTGGGTTAAATCGGTGATCATGAATTTGATTGATTGATTGATTGACTGATTTTGGTGTTTTAACGCCGATTGGTTTTTTCTCTTGTTTGAAGTCATCAGGACCTTTTTCGTGACTTCACAATCCTACGATCAAAAGAGAGTTTATATTACGTCATTTTCAAATTTTGACCAATGACAAACTTAGATCAAACAATTGTAGAACAATCAACAGGTCAGTTAAGTATTAATCTTTTTTTTTTATTTCAATACCAAACTTTGCTGATTACTAATGTCTGGAAAGTAACACCAATTTAAAGGATTTTCTAGATATTCTTTCTATTAACTATCGTGGGTAAATTGACATGGCATTTTCCAGTTGTCTCAATATTTATCTTATCGAATAAATGCAGGATCAAATGATCCTTTAATATTAAGGGAAAATAAGAAAAAAAACTTGTAAAATTCAATTTTACATGACACTCCTTTCCGACAATATGTGTTGAATGCGCTGTCGTATTGTTCTTAAACATTGTATTATGAGAACAATAAGCACTATTTATTTAACGGATACGATTGAACGGATACGCTTCACAAAAAATTGTCTTCTCTTGTCAAAGGATGACATCGTACTTAAAATAAAACAATAGCATATGATACAGGGAACATATTTATATTACATCAACCTTGAGACAAAACACTATTTTTTTATTTTTTTTAAAACAATATCCAAATAATGCATTTGCATCATTTCCAGAATAGTGAAATATTGTATCAAAACCCGTTCTTGAGAAAATCCCTTAGTTTGTGTTTGTTTTGATCTTCGTACAATTGGTATATTATATTGTATGTAATACCACATTCCCTGTCGTTCACAAATAACAAACTATAGAGGTTTCTAGTGGACAATTCTATAAAACATTTATTTTGGCCATTGCAGACAATTTTGCATGTGTAATGTTTTCTTATTTCACATTTCTTTATTAAAATGTACTTGACTAGTGATATAACATAGTGTACAGTTGGTGTATTTATAACATGTATATGACGTAGAGGTTACATTTTTTTGTCTTTTGGTGTGTACTCAACGTACGGTAAAGGAAAACAAAATCAAAATAGCACACTGTCATCACATCTGGAACCAATGATGTTTTTTTCTTTCAGTTATATTTTCTTATACCACACGTACACGCCTGTCCTGTAATCATGTAAATATTCAATAGTCT
Source organism: Mytilus edulis (assembly GCF_963676685.1). Lineage (NCBI taxonomy): Eukaryota > Metazoa > Mollusca > Bivalvia > Mytilida > Mytilidae > Mytilus > Mytilus edulis. Next base: position 27,633,298 of record NC_092351.1, on the reverse strand, counting down.
AGACGAGGCTATTTGATAAATACGAAAAAAGAATTCAGTGACCCCATGATTATTTGCATATTTTAAAAGACAATCCATATACCAACAACATATAGTTATTAAGTAAATTTTCGGAGTAAATATTTACCACTTAATGATTTTAAGACAAACGAAGAACATTTTTGGCTCATTTCATATGCTTTCTATACAAGTATGAACCTTTTTTGAAAGTATTTAATCGGTAATATTTCAGAAATTAAAAAAGATAAATACATTATTTTGTCGATTTTCTGTTAAGGTTCAATGAGGGGTATGCAGATAATTACCAAAATATGTGACATAGCCCATTTACTGTAACTTAATTCTTTCTTTTTTTTAGAAATAAAGGGTTTAGACAGCTATTTATCAAAATCAAAGTTTAAAAGTAACCTTTCTCTAATATAGAATCACTCACAAATGTTTGCGACAAACGAGTTTCTTTCAACATTAATGTAACAACAAGCAATTAAATTTTTTATAATGGACTCATTAAAAACCATAGAACACATATTCAGGACTTGTACAAATGAGTCACACTTGAGATAGAACTCATGCAGGGACAATAGTGCAAGTTTAACCACATATTAACGTTTTAAAATAGTTTAATTTTTAACCGAAAAAGAAGAGAAAAAAAAACTAATAAAAACTGCTGTTTTATGTTACAAAGTATTATATATACACTGACAAAAATGCAAAAATGGCAGCCAGGTAAATATTTAAACATCTAGGTGTAATACTACCAAATCATAGTACGTCAAATCCGGTTGCTTCAGAAAATGGTCGAAAACAAATATTCTCTAGATTTTCATGATTCTAGTAAATTACCCTGCGTAAAATTATGTCATGCATGTTTAAAATCATGACTTTTTTTTATTTGCTGTTTCTTTCAAATATTTTAGAAACTTGAGGTTACATGGTTTCTCAAGCTTGTTTAAAGCTAAAAAGGGTGAACATTTGATAAGTTTACTTCCTGTCATTAAACATTAATAATGCGAAGTATTTCAAGTGTTTTAGCAAGGAATAATAGTTAAAAATCAATGGTAGTATTACTTCTTTGGCATCACAGACAAGATGCATATGCAGTGTACGATATATACAGAATGGTTTCATATCAACGTGAAAAATTAAGTCTCATGGACTTGCACCCGTATGTCAAAAGTAAAAAACATTTTACTTTTTGAAACTTTAAAAAAATAAAATATTGATTTCCTTCCTTTTTTGTTGTAATCTTTTCGAAATCCCACGATGTATTCCTTGTATAATGATCTACTGTGTATGGTCTGCCATATTCGTCCTTTCTCTTCTCATATCTTTCGAAAAAAATATAAAATTTAAGGTCTGTAAACAACCAGAAATGTAATATTTAAAAATAAGAAGAACAAAAAACTACATGATTATCTTTATTTAAGTCACCTGATCAACTTAAATCATGAAATATATGTGTAATATATTTAAAAAAAAAAAAAACAACATATGAATGCATATTAAAATACGATCACGGAAGATTTTAATTGCTAGAATTAAATTGAAGATGTTTACTGTTTCAGTTAATCACATTTAATTAAAATAAATTAAAAAGACACAATTAGCTGTGTGTGTTACATTTTAACGTTGCGTCGTTTGTTTTCTCTTATTTTTGAGTGTAATTTCACATTGCGATAAGACGTGTCACGGTACTTGTCTATCCCAAATTCATGTATTTGGTTTTGATGTTATATTTGATGTTTTATTCTCGTGGGATTTTTTCTGATGCTTGGTCCGTTTCTGTGTGTGATACAATTTAGTGTTGTGTCGTTGTTCTCCTCTTATATTTAATGCGTTTCCCTCGGTTTTAGTTTGTTACCCCGATTTTGTTTTTTGTCCATGGATTTATGAGTTTTGAACAGCGGTATACTACTGTTGCCTTTATTTAGCTGTACTTGTCCTACCATTATTGTTATAGGATTTACTGTGGACTAATTTTACCAATGAAGACTTTACTAAATTCACCATGGTACAAATCGCAGTACACACATGGAAAAAGAAACATTATCATGATTATGACCCTATAACAAGTTGGTCTCTTTAGTAGTACTTTAAGGTAGCACAATACAAAGATTTTATAACTCCGACTCCCAAGTTTTAAAATGCTTTAACTTTCTGAATAATGCTTAGAAATTTATAAAAGTGGTAGTTATGGATATCTAACAGATCACTCTTTCAAACTAATGCAATGTTAGTATTATGCAACAATTATGTAACCAATTATAATGTTTACTGTGGCTAAAATATTTTTCACCAAATTTCCACTTTCAATTGAAATTAGCTTCTGCATAGATATTCATAGAGGGTTGATTTTATTATATGTTGTTCCTATGGCCATTATATACAAAAGGGTGTCTCAGATTTCGGAAAAATGTATAGAACAAATTTTACACCTTATTGAACATTATGTGGTAAGGATGTTTACACTAATTAGAGATTTATGAGAGAATGGAATGCCATAGGGACAATTTGAGACACTATTTTGAAGCCCATGATGTGTTGATTAAGATTTCGTTAAAATTGTCTGTATAGTTAAAGAGATGATAGAGCTAAATTCATTCAAGTGAACTGACCGAGATTTTGCCACTAATTACGTAATAATTGATTACATAATAATTGCATAATAAAAATAGTGCATCCATTTAAAAGATTAATCTTTTATCTATCTATATATACCTCTTTTATTATTTTTTATGCATTCATAAGAAAGTTCCACCATTTTAAAGGTTAGTGATTGGATGTAAAAAAAATCTCTGTATTGTGCTTCCTTAATCCAACTATTTGCTTCATAAAACATTACATGGCATAAAAGTTTTGTTTTCGATTCTCTCGTTCTTTAAGCGTTTGCTTTGAATCTATGGTATTTATTCAAAATTTTCTATATCCTATCCTGATGTCCTTGACTAAAGGTTGCTGCTTCAAAAAAACTCTTAAAAGTTGTTTGACCGTTATGAAATATCTATAACAATTCAATCCTCACAAGAGCTACATGACGGTTGAAACATGTGGAGCATGGCCTGTATACCCTTCCGGAGCACTAGAAATTAAATACAGAATTTGTAAGGGTTCCTGGTACTCAATATTGAATTTCTATTTTGTTGTTTGCCTTTATGTAAATTATTATTTCATCTGTTCAAAAGAGGTCGTTCCTGGTTGATTTGTTCTGTGTTTTTAGGGGTTGATTAAATTTTTTGAAAATACTTTGAACGACAAAATTATTTTATATTTCTTTCTGTGTTACGTTTACATTTTCTGACGTCAAACACGCGGAGCAATGAATGTGGTTTTTAAATTTGATAGATGCTTTTTTGTACCTTTTTGTTAAATATTTGTTTGTTTTGAGATTGTTACATATTGATGACTGCTGTATCCATACGTTAACTATTTTGCCTATTATGTATGTTTTGTTTACGCATCGTTGTAAATATAATGGAATTTTATGCGAGTGGCAATAAAAGTAGAGGTTTAGCGCTATAAAACCAGGTCCAATCTCCCATTTCCTGTACCAAGTCAGGAAAATGACAGTTGTTTTCCATTCGTTTGATGTGTTTTTTTAATTTTACTTGCCATTTGATTAGGGTTTTTCTGTTTTGAATTTTCCTTGGAGTCAGTTTTTTTGTGATTTTACTTTTTAGTGATAGGGGTATGATGTTTTGCTGTGGAAAATACTGAATTTTTCCAGCAATTTAAAACATACCTATTAAGAATATTTATTTTGCGCTTTTTTTCTGACACTATAATAACTCTTTAAAAAATTGATAATCTGGATACAATAGTATAGCCCCTTCCCCTTTCGTTGAACTACGCAAGCTTACAAAATTGTACTATCCATTACACGAATAGAACAGACATCCATAGGTCATACTACCATTTTACACGGATATTGTGATATAGTTTGCGTCATATCTTACATATTTGACTGCAAATCGATATAAACAAAAATCACAGCTTCACTTAAAGAAACAACTTCTTCAAAAAAACAATCTATCTTTTCTACAGGAAAAACTCGTTATAGGAATACTATCTTTGATATTCTTTTTGGAGAAAAGAAACAAATGAATGCGTAAGTTCCAAAACAATTACCCATGCTATTTGTAGGAGCCTGAATCTGTTTGTAAGCTTTTGACGGAAAAGATGGAGGAAAACCAATTTGTATCTTTGAAATTTCCTGATGCAAAGTTTTCATGTCAAAAATGACGGCGACATTTTTTCTCTCTTTTTCTAAATATTTCCTTTGGTCTTCTAACGCAATTGCGGCCATTATCCTTGATCTTGTAGTTGCAATGAGATTCACCAATATATCTCTTTCACAACCAGTCTCCATTGTCCCATCGTGAATCCGATTTCCAAGTTCATTTATCTGGTATCTTCTTGCAGTTTTTCAGCTATTTCATCTTTGACAATACTACTATAAGAAGCAAATTTATCGCGGATATTTGAAACTCTGTGTCTATTGTGTTTTCCAACCATACCTAACCACAAACAGGTAAATTACATGTCTCAAAAATGAAAATATAATCTTCAATTCCTTACATTTATAGTTGTCTTCATCTGGGAACTTTCTTGAAATTCATGTTGTCGTGTTGCTGTTTGCCTTGTATGTAAGCCTCTACAATTTCCACAAAAAACATTGTTCACAGTCGATACAAAAATGTCTTTCTAGAGCACTACTGCAAATGTCACACGTTTTGAATGCAACCTGAGCCATGAGTTTCTCTCTAAAGTTTATATCTGGAAAGGTTAACGAGTTTCAATAAAATTGTTTCACTCTTCTTAAATTTAGTTTAGATACACATTTATGCTAAGAACAACATTTATCTTTTTGATTTATAAAATTTCCTTTAAAACAGATTCGGATTGTCATTGTGCGTATGAAATAATTTTGCATGTTATAACAATGATAAGAAGGGGAACATGGTTAAGCGTACGTTCTGCCATTGTCGTATTAAATAAAAACTTAGGCACCAAATCACAAAGATTAATTTGAAAGGTAAATAAATAATTGTCTACACTTAAAGAAATATAATGTCCTACCTGTATACTTATTTTAGATTAGACAATGTATCTTAATAACACTTCATCAGTGTTTCAACATAGCTGATTTATAAATGTAACACTTTCTAGCTATGGTAAAACCACTTTATGTTTTACATATTATTATCTATTTTCAAATTTTCAAATTTTGAGGGTTTAACAAGCACACAGCTATATGCAACCCCCTTCTTATAAAATTTAAAAAAAAATCAGGATCTTCATACTTATTTTTTATAAGAATCTTAATAATTATGAACGTATAAATCTTTAAGTTAAAACAAAAACCTTCTCAATATCCCGCTGCTGTATCGTAGTTATTTTTCATTTCATTACAACGCCCGTTATCCCATAGTGAAAAAAGCCTTGATTTTTTCATGTTGTTTATTCTCTTCTTTGATTTATTTAGATTTTTTGTAATTGCTAATTTTTTCTCTCTTAATCATTTATATATTCAAAATATCCATCTTATCACTTTTCAACTGCTATAACTTGTAATAAGTGTAAAACATTCGTTTATATTATTTTTGTAACGTTTGAATAAGGTTAGAATTAAAGCAAAATTTTGTTATAATAAAACACCTATGCGACCACGCATCCCATATTGCATGATAGGACCCGACCCTATTTTAGTGTTTCGGCAGTTAAGCTTGGGATGGTCATTTTAAGATGCATTATTTATGTATATATTGACATATTTATATTTCAATTCTTCTTTGGATTTATTTTGTTGTAATACACCAGTACGGTCAACTGATAAAGCATCAGTAATACTATCATCTATTTCCACGTTATCATAACCCCTATCTAATAATTTCACTTTGAAATTAGTTAGATTGTTTATTAATTTATTATGGTCACTTGTTTTCTTATTTGCCCTATTGCTTCACCTTTAATAAATCCTCTGAATACATACTGTGAGTGACAGCTATTTCAGTGCAGAAACAGATAAGAATTTGTTTTCTTTAAAATGTATTTCAAGGTCAAGAATGCCATATGTTGTAAATCTTTGACCTTTAATTACATCAACATGTAAGAACGACATTTTATCGTTTTTGATTTCATAGGTGAACTTTAATAAGGGGTTATAATTATTTGCTAGACGAAAAAAATCTATAATTTCATCTGATGTTCCATCATATATTATGAATCCATCGTCTCTATATCTGCCATGATAGAATATTTTGTCTTTATATTGAAATGCAGAAATAATTTGATTCATATTATTTCGAACATAAGTATGTCACAGATTTCCGGTGAAGGAATTGCACCAATTGCCGTACCTATTATTTGTTTATAAATTTTTCCGTCAAATTCAAATACATTGTTTTCTAAAATGATTCTCAACAAATGTATTAATACATTGACTGGCGAAACATTGACTTTGAAGTTTGATTTGTCAAAACTGTCATAGGCTCGTTCAACAGCACTCAATAAGGCTTCTTGAGGTAGATTAGTAAACATCTGTGTTATATAGTACGAAACCAAAAGGCTATTTGCTATAGGTTTAAATTTCTCAATGATATTGATGAACAATGTAGTATCTTTTATATATGTAGACTGATTTTGAACTATAGGAATAAGAAAATAGTCGACGTAATGACCTATAAGTTCAGTTACGGAACCACATTGTGATATAATTGGTCTGTCAGGTGGAATTATATTTAATTCCTTTAATCCATCATGTTGTATTTGTTTGAATGTCTCCGTTTCAAGACGGTGAATTTTTGGGAGAATATAAATTCTCCCCAAACGTGCATCTCTTAATTTTTGACCATTTGTTAAAAACTTAAATGATATTTTGTCGATTATGCCTTGGTCGTATAATGATTTAACGTACTCAATGACCTGGGTTTTCAATTCTGCCATGTTAAATGAATCTAATTGGCAGTAATGTTGAGTATTTAGTTGTCTTGTAACTTCTGTTATGTAGTCTAGTCTGTCTAAAATAACACAATTTGAATTTTTATCTGGCTTTTTTTATTACTATTGTTTTATGATTTCTCAAATTGCGTAGTTTCTTGCTATTTAGCATTTCTATTAAAACGATGTGCCATTTTTGAGTTCACATCGGTGGATTCTCTTAGCTACGTACCTTTGTTGATCTCACATTGGGTGGCTGAAGAATATTTAGGTTTACACATGTTATAAACCTTGAAAAAAGATCCGCCCACATTCACGTGGGTTGATAGGCGGGGATAAGATAGCAGTGAGAAATTTTCCGTGTTGATGATGTTTAATTGAGCCACATTGTTTTGTGGAATGTTCAAAGTAAATCAGGCCATCAAGTATTTTTAACTCAAGGCTAAAAGCTTTGTCAACCGGAACAATAAATTAGCACTGTATCCCATCAAACAGGAAATGCGGATCGTTCTCAATGCAGAAAACGATTCTAGGTAAGGCGCAGTAGGACAGCCGTCCTAGCATACATTTTGTTTTAATAAAACGCCTATGCAGCCATGCATCCCATATTGCATAATAGGACCCGACACTATTTCAGTGTTTCGGCAGGTAAGCTTGGGATGGTCATTTTAAGATGCATTATTTATGTATATATTGACATATATATATTTTAATTCTTCTTCAATAGATCTAGTTATTATGACATATCTGCCATCATCAGGGGTCCAACTGTCAATTTGATGTTAAAGTCTTTAACTTTGATCTACTAAGCATATCTCCAATACTTTTATGTTTGCTATATGCAACTATTGGTGCTGTATTGAATATTTGTACACAATCTTCGTCGAACTGTAATAAATGCCAGTGTTTCATTATACGTTTCTTTATTTTACGTATATATGGATTATACTTAGTTATTAAAACTAACGGAATATTTTGTATTTCTTTGTATTTATTTTATTGTAATAAATGAGTACCGTCAATTGATAAAGCATCAGTAATACTATCATCTATTTCCACGTTATCATAACCCCTATCTAATAATTTCACTTTGAAATTATCTAAATTGTTTATTAATTTATTATGGTCACTTGTGTTTCTAATTTGCCGTAGTGTTTCACCTTTAATAAATCATCTGAATACATGCTGTGAGTGACAGCTATTTCTGTGTAGAAACAGATAAGAATTTGTTTCTTTAAAATGTATTTCAAGGTCAAGAACGCCATATGTTGTAAATCTTTGACCTTGAATTACAGCAGCATCTAAGAACGACATTTTATCTCGAGCATTTTATCGTTTTTGATTTCATAGGTGAACTTTAATAAGGGGTTATAATTATTTGCTAGACGAAAAAAATCTATAATTTCATCTGATGTTCCATCATATATTATGAATCCATCGTCTCTATATCTGCCATGATAGAATATTTTGTCTTTATATTGAAATGCAGAAATAATTTGATTCATTATTTCAAACATAAGTATGTCACAGATTTCCGGTGAAGGAACTGCACCAATTGCCGTACTTATTATTTGTTTATAAATTTTTCCGTCAAATTCAAATACATTGTTTTCTAAAATGATTCTCAACAAATGTATTAATACATTGACAGGCGGAGCATTGACTTTGAAGTTTGATTTGTCAAAACTGGCATAGGCTCGTTCAACAGCACTCAATAAGGCTTCTTGAGGTAGATTAGTAAACATCTGTGTTATATCATACGAAACCAAATGTTTCCAATTTAAAACCGAAATATCTAAATCCAGGAAAGGACAGTTATTACCGAATAAATTTGATTTATTTAAAGTAAGTTCCTTGGGGTAAATTTCCGCAGTATATTGAAAAAATTCTTGATTATTTAACGAAAAAATATCATCAAGATAATGGTAAGTGTTCTTGAATTTATCAATTAAATGCAATTTCGACGGGTCTTTACTGAGTTTAGTCATAAACTGTGATTCGTAACAGTACAAAAACAAGTCTGCTATTAAAGGGGCACAATTAGTGCCCATGGAGATACCTACAACCTGTCGATAAACTTTGTTGCCGAAACGAACATAAATATTATTAAGGAGAAAATTAACAGCTTCAATCATCTCATCACACCTCCAGTAAGTATATCTAACATATTTATCTTTCTCATTAGAGAAGAAGGCTTTAAATGAGTTGCAGCAAATATATCTACATTCAGCTTTACCAAACGACCATTTAATTAAATAGGAAAACTTTTGTTTAATAAGATAGTGTGGAAGTGTAGTATAAAGAGTAGAAAAATCAAAACTATTAACAGAATCAAAAGGACCATCAAAAGCCCGTAATTTATCTAAAACATCCAAAGAATTTTTTACACTCCAAAAATGGTTTATACCACTGTGTTCATATATTTTATTACAATAGTTTATGCTAGTCTGTCTAAAATAACACAATTTGAGTTTTTATCTGCCTTTTTTATTACTATTGTTTCATCATTTCTCAAATTGCGTAGTGCTATTCTTTCGCCCTTAGTAAGATTGTTTTTTTTTACATTTTTTTCTATTGGTAGACAAGACAATTCAAGCTTTGTTAAATCTATATAATTTTCCAACGTATGGCACGTAGAGGCAGGTTTATATCCTGTATTGTTACGAAATGGATGAAGATCAGTTTTATCTTGACTGAAAATATACCGACATCGTAGTTTTCTAGCAAATTCAGTGTAGTCTTTTAATATAGACATTTTTGCATTTTTTGCTTGATGGCATTGGTATAAATTTCAAGCCTTTCGCCAACAGGATATATTCCTGATTTGATGATCTGCGTTTTGATAGATGAACTACATGCTTTTCCGCATGTGCAGTTTTTGCTGCATATTATATTCATTCAGTTCTTTTTTATTGTAGAATCGGAATTTTTGCTTTTTAGCATTTCTATTAAAACGACGTGCCATTTTTGAGTTCACATTGGGTGATTCTCTTAACTACGTGCCTTTGTTGAGCTCACAATGGGTGGCTGAAGAATTTTTAGGTTTACACATGTTATAAACCTTGAAAAAAGATCCGCCCACATTCACGTGGGTTGATAGGCGGGGATAAGATAGCAGTGAGAAATTGTCCGTGTTGATGTTTAAATGAGTCACATTGTTATGTGGAATTTTCAAAGTAAATCAGGCCATCAAGTATTTTTAACTCAAGGCTAAAAGCTTTGTCAACCGGAACAATAAATTAGCATTGTATCCCATCAAACAGGAAATGCGGATCGTTCTCAATGCAGAAAACGATTCTCGGTAAGGTGCAGTAGGACAGCCGTCCTTGCATACATTTTGTTATAAATCAGTGGTTGTCGTTTGCTGATGTGTTTTTCGTTCATTTTTGTACATAAACTAGGCCATTAGTTTTCTAGTTTGGATTGTTTTACAGTTGTCATTTCAGGGCCTTTTATAGCTGACTATGCGGTATGGGCTATGGCCGTACCGTGACCTATAGTTATTAATTTCTGTGTCATTTGGTCTCTTGAAGAGAGTTGTCTCATTGGCAATCATAACCGTTACACATCTTTTTTTTATATACATATCTTAATTTCTATTCAACTTTTGAAAATGGAAAACAATAAATTTGTTATCAAACATACTTGATTTTCGACTGATTTGAAAAGCTACAGCTGGTTTTTGAGTACTTTAAAATGTGAAACTAGGACTATAAAATTCATGACAACCAGGCAAAACTTTAATAATAATCTATAGTCTATGGTGCATAAAATATTATAAGATAAATAAAAAAATATTGTACACACGATGCATAGAAATCTAGCTATTGACAGCATTTATTCTGAATGTTGAATACTGTAATGTATATCTGAAAAAGTGATGCAGACGCAAAAGAACCAATTGTTATGGTAGCACCTTTATGGTGCCAGTCTTAAAAAGAAATAATAAAAAGCTAGGCACTGGTTTTGTAAAGCTCGTACCTGTAATTTTCACTTCAAGATTGGTTTTCACACGGTAAACACTTAGTTCTTTTATATATAAAATGTATCTATTTTCAAGTTGAAGCGTCGATCAACGATTTCGATAGGCTTATAAAGAGAATCAGTGCGGTCTTTATCGTGGTATCTATAATAGACAATAATACAACGAAAAGTCTCGTGTAGAAATACTTCAATCTCTACTTTATTACTTACCCTCCAACGGAATCGTCATCTGCGGGTTCTTCTGTAACAAATGACCATCTTTGTTGAGCATGTCGGATAAGCGAATGGAGCTGTATAAGCGCCATTGACAATTCCCTCCTAACAAGTTATGTCCCCTTGGTGAAACCGAACGCAGTAACGGACAGTTTTGATTGGATTTGAAATATTGACACCTTCCCAGAAGTAACGCGTTTATATACGCGTATAGTACAAAGAATTTACATTTATTATACGCGTTTACAAAAAAAAATCATTTTCAGCAGTAACATGTATATATACGCGTATATTTTAACAATAAAAGAGTATAAAACGACAATATACGCGTTAAAAACCACAATTTACGCGTATATGTAGGTAATATACGCGTATATAATCGTGCAAATGACATGAACGGCCACTCATAGGCCGGGTACTTGTATATCCTAACAATAAAAAGACACTATAAGTACAGATCTGAGAGTACTCGCAGTTACTGACAGCTAGTTCAAAGCCACTAACAACTGAAAAAAAATTGTGCATCTAAGACTAAATTATCAATCAGTACACACCCAACATCCAATGGATTTAGAGTAAAGACTTCATACACGACCTTGTGCAATGCCAAGATACTGATATCGACATATTGTAGATTCATGACTGTGTATATGTATACATATAATAATAATATTTAGTTTGCTTTTAATTTACTGATAACAAAATCAATATCAATACCAATAAAAACAATATTCAATGATCTAATTACAGTGTTGGATTATTAACCTTTTAGTTCCTTTTTTATGTATTTTTGCGGACAAATGTCTGAAAGACTTATGCGCATGACGAATTTACAGTGGTAAAGTACGATTTACCTAGCCTTCTAACATCTGCCTAATGATACGTTAAAAAAGGAAGGCATGTGTTTAGGGGCATTCAACACACAACATCGAAAACTAAAGACTGAGACACACAAACTAGACTAAAAACCGGAATGATCTCTGATGATTGTTAGATGCACATGTTTGTCTGGCAGATATAATCTTACCTTACCTCATTTTCGTGGTTTATTGGTCAATATTAAGTTTTTATACGCCCGTTTACGGGACGTATTATGGTATACCGTTGTCCGTCCGTCCGTCGTGAACATGTCGGACATTAACGCTTTAACCAATTTGCATGAAACTTTGGGGAATTGTTCTATTGACGTGAACTCCCTTTCGGTTTTTATAAATTTTTGATTTTAGGTTGTCGAGTTATGGGATTTAATTCATAAAAAAAGGGGGAATTTTCCGTTTTCGGACAAAAACTCAAAAATGCTTTTACCAATTTGCAAGAAACTTTGGTGAATTATTTATATCTATTGACATGAGCTCCCTTTCAATTTTAATAAATTTAGGATTTTACGTTTCCGAGCTATGGGGTTTCATTCATTAAAAAAGAGGGATTTTCCAGTTTTCGGACAATAGCTAAAAAATGCTTTCAGCAGTTCTCATGAAATCTACCTTTCGATTTTTATAGAATTTACATTTTACATTTCCTAGTTAAAGGATTTTATTCATCAAAAAGGGGTGATTTTCCAGTTTTCAAACAATACCTTTACAGTGCTTTGAGCAGTTTTCATTAAACTAAGATGCCTGGTTTATATCTATTAAGATATTATTTCCCTTTAATTTTTCATAAATTTCTGATATGACATTGAGAAGTTATGAACTTTATTCTTACAAAATGCGAGGGCGTAGTATGCGCTCATGGCGCAGCTGTTTGTTGTAATTTGGTCTGTTTTTCAATAACCATAATCAGTAGGTCAATTATATTTGATATGATTGTAAGCTGTACATGTCTGTCTGGCAGGGTTCATCTGTCCTTGACCTCATTTTCCTGTTTCATTGGTCAATGTTGAGTTTCCTTGTTAAGTCATTTCCTTACATACTTTACCGATAACGTGAATTATATATGATGAATTGAATGATTGTAAGGTGTATATGTCTGTCTGGCAGGATTCATCTGACGTTGGCCTAATGTTCATGGTTCATAGTCAAGATTTAGTTTTGATGTGGGTTTTTTTTATAAACTTCATGGCGTTGTCAGTTTGTTTTAGATTTATGAGTTTGACTGTCCCTTTGGTATCTTTCGTCCCTCTTTTAAGCAACAGGTCAACTATATTTTGTGTACGTAATGATTTTGAGGTGCATGTTCTGTACATGTCTGCTTGGATTATCGAATCTTGACTCATTTTCATAGATCATTAAATGCATAATGTCAAATCCATGGAATACTTGTTAATCTTTATTTTTGGACTAACAATATACAATAGATCATGAATAGTAAAGCAATTCAGTGTGTGCATTCTTCTTTATAATAGTAAAAACAAATCTGTAGAAAACTCATTTTATTTAGTATTTTAGAACAGCATTATTTTCCACTCTCGTAATAACGAATGCAGTCAGAGTATAGAGTAAAATCTAAATTGCTAGCCGACTTTACAATATGGCCGATTTCTAACTAAATACCATTGCTTTTACAGCATATCCCATTTGTATCATCAAATGGACTGATCTGACAGTGATATCCTTTAGGACAAGCTTGTTGATTCCTGCCACAGAAAACGTCATTAAGAGGATCTCCAACATCACAACCTGTAAGGGGAAAATGTACCCTTTGTATAAAGTAAAATATAAAGAATGTACGAAAAGAGCAAAACAGAGATTTGAAGGAGCCGGAATTGCGCATCTGGTTAAAATAAATTGACATGCAGAAAACAATGGAATAAAACATTTACTGTTATTTTTCGACAACTCAATTTTTAAAGTGGCATTTATATTTAACAAAGGCAATCACTTTCGATATTCCTAATTTCGGACAGTCAGACAAGCTGGCATGTACATGTGGATAGATATGTATATATTTTTAAAGATCGTATAGTTATATTTCTTTTTGTTTTGCATTTCTGTGTTTTACATAGAACAAGATCGTATCATCAAGTACTGTATGTGACTGGCTATATATGCGATTAATTCGAAAAGAGCTTTCTTTCATTTGATTTCAGCGAGTTATTTATTCATAGACAATTCACAAGATCTAGTTTATTTTAACAAGTGTTTTGCTTGGAATCACTAAAATATTATATAATTGGAAGCTTTTTGTTATTTTTTATTTATATTATGTTATATACCATTTGTTATTTCATTGATTAGGAACAGGGGCGGGTCCAGGTGAGGACGTAATGGGCGTACGCCCCCCCCCCCCCTTTTAAAAAATGAAATAAAATATACATGCTCCAAGTCAGGAACCGTTACATAAGTGCATTTCACAATTATTTTATGTTTTATGTCCGCTCGGCAAAAGATTTGATTTTACGCCCCCTCTTTCAAATATCCTAGGAACGCCCCTGAAGAATATTTTCGGAAGCGAGGAATTTGCATTCAAATATTAAATTTAACACGCCATAATATGTCAATGTTCTAATGTCAGGAACCTCATCTCTGATTGCCTTTTGTAATATCTTAGTTAGATTTGTTGTCCTTAAAAAATGCTGTGATAATGACATCGGTGATACTTTCTTTTTCATTCATTTATCGTTTTTAATACTTGAGATGATTTAGAGCTCAGTTACATGGTTCATTATATATAAATTGGTAATAAAAGTGTTAAAATAAAACAAAAAATGTGCAAATATTTCTTTTTAAATTTTCTTTTAATATAAATAAGAAATGCATAATACACAATGCTACTTGCATTGCTACAATGAATATTTTTTCCAATGCAAATCTTTCTTTGAGTTATTATCTCTAAATACATTGGCCTTGCTCTCAATTAAACAGGTTATGAGCAACTACAAATCGACCAGTGTAACACCTGTTTTATAACTGGTATACTTACGCATGCATGTGCTACAACATGGAGGAGATCCACAGCATTTCAGACAAGCCGTCGGTTCTAAAACAAAAATTGGAAATTGTACAATACTCTTTTGTCCTGCAATCTGGAAACAAACTTGTCAACTATGTTAGTGTAGATTGTGAAATAATATAATGCAATTTATTGAGTCAAATTATTATTGATGATCCTTTGTAATTTTACATGATTTATTTGTTATTATTAGTATTATTTCCCTCAAAGTATCTCTCTACCATATCAAACTCTATTATTACGGAACAAGGTTAAAATAATTATAATAAAATTTGAAATCATCGAAATGTAGTAGTGTCAGTTCGACAGTCATGTTTAAGCTGACGTGCCTTTGCCATGCAGCCGAGTTAATGCCACGTCGTCGTCGTCGTAATCATAAAAAAAACAGTATTTTTGATCTATTTTCATGATTTTGTCTTAAATCTCGAAAACTGTGATGGATATTCAAAACAAATCTATAAAAATCTCATTTTATTTAGTATTTTAGAACAGCATTAATTTCCACTCCTAATATCGTAATGCAGTCAGAGTATAGAGTAAAATCAAAATTGCTAGCCGACTTTACAATATGGCCGATTTCCAACTAAATACCATTGCTTTCACAGCATATCCCATTTGTATCATCAAATGGACTGATCTGACAGTGATATCCTTTAGGACAAGCTTGTTGATTCCTGCCACAGAAAACGTCATTAAGAGGATCTCCAACATCACAACCTGTAAGGGGAAAATATACCCTTTGTATAAAGTAAATTATAATAAGAATGTGTTAAAAGAACAAAAAAAAAAGATTCTAAGGAGCTGGGATGGCTCGTCTGGTTAAAATAAATTGCCATACAGAATGAAATAACACATTTTCTGTCGTTTTACGTCTACTCAATTATTTCAAGCAAAAGTGGCATTTATATTTAACAAAGGCATTATCGTTCGATATTCTTGATCTAGTAAAGGCAGACAAGCTGGATTGCACATGTGGATATATATGTGTAAAGTTTTGGATCATATAGACATTTTTTTCTTTTTGTATTGAATTTCCGTGTTTAACATAGAACAAGATGGTTTCAGCTAGGACTGTATATGACTGGTTATGGATATAGGAATAATTCGAAAAAGAGCTTTCTTTTATTTATAGCGAGTTATTCTTGCATACAAAAAAAAATAAGCAGGATAAAATGTGTAAAAATACACCGCACGTTATCCAACCCCTCCACAAAAAAAGAGCAAACTAGCATATCATTTCCTTACTGAAATCATTTATCGTTGACAAATTGTCTGACTCTGGCTTGTTTGCCTTTGTCTTTTTTATTGCCTTCGATAGTAATAATTAAAATGGTCTGTATCAAGTATACTTTTTCGTCTGTTTGTAAAACAGTTGACTTCTTGTACAGTCAATATCGCTGTCTTAGTCAAAACCACTGTCCTGTGGGCAGTCCATATGTCACGATAATGACCAGTTCTTCAATAACTATTATGTTTATTTCATTGAGGAACCATGTTTTTAAAAAATCTCATAAATTGAAATTGTTCAAAGCAAACTAGAGTTATTGTACGATTTCTATAGGAAAGAGTAAAGACCAGTCATAGTGATAACTATAAGCCACTGCCATTCATTTAAGTGCATTTTTTGTACATGAATACAAAATAAAGATTTCTATAATTTTATAATTAACGAAAACATATGGTAAATAATTCAACCACTTTAATATAAAATTGACATCACTCTAAACAGAGAAACAACGCCCCACCGGTCATTAACATGTTAAAGTTCGTTAACGACCGGTTTTCTGGTCCGTTTATTTCTGTTAAAGACCTATCATGGATTTTTTTAATAAAGAATAAAAAACGTCATGTGGCCCCTTGTTATCCAATAAGAGAAGCCAATTCTTAACCGATATGAAAGAAACTGTAATTCGTAGGAACAAATCGCTTGTAATAACTTGTTTACTATAATTTTAACTTGTGAGTAAAAACTTACTTATTTGCATCCCATTCAAATAATTATGTAGCAATGATTAACATATGATAAAGTTACTCAAAATTCAATTTTGTATAAACAATTCTTTTATGAGAACTCGAATGCCATATTTACAGTGTCAAATTACCTGGCCATACGCGTATAGAGGGGGCAATACCTTTTTATGTTAACCTGTTTTGGTCTTTTCCAAGGTGTTGTTAACTGTTGTTTGAAATAAAAATAAACTGTTTACTGTTTTCAACCCACTGTCTGTTATCTTTTATGCTATGTTTTTTGGTCTGAGTTTTAGTTTTTCGACGCTATCAATCAATTTATTTTTTTTACAAAATTTAACACTATAAGGTATAGGGAAATCAGGATTCAGAATTATTTTTTTTTTCATCTGCTTGACCACAATAATTTTTTTCATCAAATTAGGGATCAGAATATTTTTGAGGGAAAAAAATAATACCGCCCTTCCCCCCTTCTTTGAAGTTAAATGTTCGTTCCCTTAATAAAAATGTGTACTAGTTCATATAAAATGAACGTCACATAAATGAGGCCGTTAGTTTTCTCGTTTGAATTATTTTACATTGCCATTTCAGGGCCTTTTATAGCTGACTATGCGGTATGGGCTTTGCTCTTTGTTGAAGGCCGTGCGATGACCTATAGGTGTTAATTTCTGTGTCATTTTGGTCTCTTGTGGCGAGTTGTCTCATTGGCAATCATACCACATCTTTTTTTTATAGTCACACTAAACTCCAAAACATATAAATGAACCCAAATCCAAAAAAAAAAATACAAGACTATAAACAATGACCAGAGGTTCCCGACTTGGGAAAGGCTAAAAAATGTGGCGGGGTTAAACATTTTTTATGAGAACTCAACCCTCCCCTATACCTCTAGCAAATATAGTTACTCTCAGCCCCCTGCTCAATCCCAAGATAAAATCAATTAAAATAATTGAGTGTTTGATTAGTGACATTGACCCAGAGCACATGAATTGAGTTGTGAAAAATAAAGAAAGGAAAAGGGTTACCCTTACCAGCAACCCTCTCGTGCCGTTTCAATTTGCAATTCGCAAAATAACTGAACAGCTTGGCCTGGCAGAGGAGGCAGAAAAATGACGACTTGGTCCTCACTTGCTAGACTTCAGAAATGAAAAGATGGGTCAAAGGCTTTTTCTATATCAGCTCAGAGTTATTGGTACTTGGAGATCGGAGAGATGTTAGCTGCTTCATCTTGAGACACCTTACAGGGTACTTTATGATTTATACATTGGTTTTAATGATTTGCAATAGAGATCAGTATATTTTCCCAGTTCCTTTTACAAAGGCATCTAGGCTATGAATCGTATGATAACACTGAGATGTACCAATAATTTATAAGGGCCTAGTCATAAAAATTAATGGTCGGGTCCTATAGAGGCAAAATGATTGCAAAATACCCCCCCCCCCCCCTCATTTACAAAGTTGAAATTTGGAAAGGAACCTTGTTTTAACTAACGAAACAAAAATAAGGGCAATGTTTTTTATTCCAAAAAATAAAGATTTCCGTTACTTTTCTTTAGACAATTTTTACCATACCCCATTCATATTAATTCTACACTTAAATACGCAGGATATGAAAGACTTCTGTGTTTCTTTAGGGCAAAGGGAATTATAATTCACATACTTCATTATTCTAATGAGAGATTTGTATAATAGTACCCTTTAATATCTAATTTGGGAAATAGCAAAATGCAGATTATATTTATAAAACGTTTAACCGAAGACAATTCAATACTGTTGTGAATTGTACATGTTTGATCGACTCTGTTCGTTCACAACTTTTCTGCGTACATTCGGAGAGATAAAGAGTTTAAAATACTGTGTATATATTTCTCTTTTATTGAAGATCTCACATAGGCCTCTAGTTATCTTTTTGTGTTGTTGTGCTAATAATACTAATACTAATGTCTTTATTTAGAGAGAGTAACTCATTTGGATTACACCAATTTTCAATAAGGCTCTCTTAATACAATAACAATAATTACATTAAAAATTAAACAATACAAATTCAATAATAATGATAATGATAAAGATGCAATACAATTTAAATAAAAAATATTTTATGGCATTACAGTACAAATATATTAAAAGTGCATAGATTTGTAGTTATGCTTTAAAATTTGATTTTCTAATTGTGTTAGAAAGAGCATTCAAAATGTTTGGTTCACTGTACGAGAAACTAGACTTATACAACTCTGTATTTGGCTTTGGAATCATAAAATTATTTGAATACGAAAATCTCGTATTGTATTTTTGGTTTGCAGAATCTGATAAAATAAGACTTGACAAATATTCTGGAGCTAAACCATATTTTCCCTCATACATAAGTAATGATTTATGATAATGTATTCTTTGTGTTATCGGCACAATGTTACATTCGTAAAAATAATTCACTAGAAGGTTTTGTTTTTAATACTGTCTAATTGACCAATAATACATTAGGTTTTTGTCTATCAAACATTGATACAAAAGTCAGTTTATGCGCTCGACAAATTACAATTTTACGCAATGGAAGTAATTTTTGTAGCTCCGTCTAACGACAATCACATTTCCATCAACTTCTTTAAAACCACCCTTTGTAGTCAAATTCCTGTCCCGATTTTGATGGAATATACATTGCAAAATTTTTAATTTACTGTGTAGTATTTTATTTTTACAGGAATAATTTTATAAATATAAAGCTGTGGATAACTATGACTTACTATTAGGCTTCACGTCGGTTGCTAAAATCTGTTGAAAATAATAAAACTTTAATAAAGTATATAGCATATTCGAGATTTTTACAATACAATTGTTGAAATGATTTATTGTGCAACTTGTATGTAATGAGGACATAATTAAGTGATGTACATTTTATTTCATTGAAGTGTATGAATTGAAAATCTAGAATTATACTATCTATCATTTTTCATTTCAATGTGATAAGATTGATTCAAACTTTTTTTTTAATTTTCACACAGTATACTTTTGTGTAAGCCTACCAATATATATCGAAATATGATATAAAGTACAATCAGATAATCTAAGCGAAGCTTTCGCATATTTAATTAACTGAAGTGTTAGTGTATATTTGTTTTATTTTGATGATTTGTAAACTAGATACATGGTGCTTCCTTATGTTTTCTTTCACATAAACACAAAAGCCACTTGTGTAGATGGTCATATCATCAGCTCGGTGGTCAGTACTTCGGTCAGTACTTCGGTACTGACATGATTTATAACAAATTATCTAAAAAAGGACATAAAAATATAGCCAAATCCCTCTAAGGCCAACTTTGCCTGAGAGGTTGAAACCTTAGTTTCTGTATAGTTTTAAAATTTATAAACTGGCAATTTTAAATAATTTGTTATAATCATGTCAGTACCTAAGTACTGACTACCGAATTGATGATAATTACCAACGGGGACTGATAGTCCACCAGCAGAGGTATCGACTCAGTGCTGTAAAAAATGAAAACACGAAATAAATGTCATGCGTCCGAAGCGCTTTAATGAATTTACCTACATCAGGAACGCTCAAAGCCGAGTAGTTGAAAGCCAAGGATGTAAGAGGACCGAAAACGAAGAGCTATAAACCAAAAAGGACATACAAAATAGTCAAATCAATATAAGGCCAACTTTGCTTGAGGGAGTTGAAACCTTAGTTGAAGTGCAAGTATAAATTTATATAGAAATTATTATAATGATTTGTTGTTGTAACTTCGTATCTGTGCAATGAGAACAACAAGTACTTTATAAAGTAACTGCTCTTGCCACAAAAAGTTTTACATTTACTGTTTTAGACGTTCTGATTTGCCAAGTCGACTTTAAACAGGTCAGTGACACTGTGCAACGCATATTTACGAGGGCAGAATCTTAATGTTTAAAAGCCAAGTAATGCGGGGTTCACACATTGCCGATAATTGCTGTCGTTTGAGATCAGACAGCGATACGACACGAAATGTAAAAAAGTCGGAATACTAGTATCCTTAATTATCTGGAATGTCCTATCACTGTCTGAACGCAGTCGTTTAAGTTCGTAACAGATTCCTACGGGTCGGGAAGGGTCCGGATAGTTCGGCGAAGCACCCCGACAGTTATGTGCGTCCCGTAACATTCGGGGAAACTTAGCCGATTTTGTGTAGTCGGATTATAATCGTGCCTATGTCGTGACAGATTCTGCTGTATCGGATCAAAATCCTAACGATGTTCTGTGTATTCCGGACGGTGTCCTGTGGAACGGGAATGATGTGGTGGAGAAATTTTTCATTGCTATTTTTCTGCCGATTGAGTTCAGATTGCATCCAGATCTTGTCGATTGCGGACCGTTGTTGCCGAAACCGTTCCGGAACAGTCCCGTTATTAATACGAAATTCGTCAATGATACCCACGTCAGAGTCCCGACAATTACAGAATACAATACGACTGAGACCAGACAAAGCCGTTTGCAATGCGATAGAGCGGACCGTGATATGATTACGTTCCGACATGTACAGTACCCGATCATCACGAGTATGCCGACAAATTTCGAACGGATAACTTCCGTCAGCGTCGGTTCACTGTCTGGTCACTGTCTTATCTCTGTCGGATTACATTCGGTAGGATCGGGACGCAGTCGTGACAGACTCGGTCGAGTTTTCCCAGGAGAAAGATACAAATTGGATTAGAATCGGATTGAGAACGGGATTATCGGGATAAATTCGCTTGGAAACGGTTGAATATCGACGCTTCCTGAACAATATCTGATTGTTGTCGTGATTAAATTATTTGTTTTAAAAATTTTAATTAAAGTGTGAATTTCCATTCACGATTCACATGACCTTGATCAGACTTTTGACAAATTTTAATCGGGAATGGTCCTGTCAAGGACGGCAGTAAAAATCGTGAATGTGTGACACCAGCTTAAGAGATTTTAGTCTAGAAGCTTGAATGTTCTGATATTATTACTATAGCTTCACGTCTATGTGAATAAATATAAGCTTTACTTACATATCCATAATGGATCAAACTTAGCGCAACTATCCAAATCGACCACATGACAGATAAATTAGACAAAAATTGCTTGCAATTCTTCTTAAAAACCAAACAGCGCACTGAGTTAATTATTCAAAATGTAGTCACAGTCAAGTCAATATATATGGTACTGTCCACTTAAAAATACTTCATTATTCTATAGTTGAATAGAATGCATCTGTTGCAATAGAGTCAGACATAAAATGCAACAAAAGCATTGAAACCGTAGATTGAATTTTCATTTTTTTAATAAATTACAAAAACTTTCAATTAGTATTCAAAATTATTAACAAAAAGCCGGTTGATGATTCATTCTCGTGTATACAAACTATTCATAATATTTCGTAACATTTCTTAAAATCACATAATGACAAAATCTTTAAATCAAAATTCAAAATCAGTAACAAAAGCCGGCTGTTGTTTCATTCTATTCATAATATTACGTAACATTTTAGTAAAATCACACAATGACTTAAAACCTCTTTAAATTTTTTTCCATTTTTTGTGCTTTTTCAATTTGTGCAAAATGAGGATTACTCACATTGCTGATGTTGCAAATAATATTGATAATCAGGTCGATTAAAGAAAGAGAGACAATTCGTCTTTTTAGACTGCTAGAATGTTATAAATGGACTTCAACATAATAAACCTTCTACTAGGGTATTATTATACAAAAAAGAAAAATGTCTTTTTTCAAATGACAGAATAACGTTTGTTGTACAGCTTATTAATGTAGGTTTACTTGGTAGGTACAAGTCTGAATTTGAAGTTGTTTATGTCAGAATTATTTCAGTTTCCAAGCGCATTAGGATAAAGAAGCTGTAAGCTGTATCTTTCATTGTTAATATGCATTCATCGTTGATACATAAAAAGTGAAACGTTGAGGCTATAGAAGAGGGATGACATACTAGCATCTTCATTACAGAAAGGAACAAAAAACATTTCCCGGATTCAAATCAATGTTTGTCAAAAAAGAGGGAAACACTACAAGTAGAAAAAAACCATAAGTCGAATAGAAACGGGGTCCGTGTATATCTGCGTCCATTCGTTTTTCGTTTTGAAATATCAAAAACAAAAAACAAAAAACGAAAGTGTTTTCATTTTTCGTTTTTGATTTCAACCAAAAAATGTTTTCGTTTTTCGATTTTGATTTCACAAAACAAAAAACGAAAAACAAAAGTATTTCTATTTTTCAATTTTGATTTCTCAAAAACTAAAACCGAAAAATTAAAGTGTTTTCATTTTTCATTTGTGATTTCACAAAAACAAAAAAACGAAAAACGAAAGTGTATTCTATTTATCTTTCCCACACTGTTTAATTGTCATTCAAAAAATGACAATGCTGTCATTTGTCATTCATTTAAAGGTGCATCAGAGAATGAAATTATAAATAAAGGCAACAGTAGTAAACCGCTGTGCAAAACTCATAAATCCATGGACAAAAAACAAAATCGGGGTAACAAACTAAAACTGAGGGAACGCATTAAATATAAGAGGAGAACAACGACACCACATTAAAATGTAACACACACAGACACGGACTAAGCATCAGACAAAATCCTATGAGAATAACAAATATAACATCAAAACCAATTACATGAATTTGTGATAGATAAATACCGTGAAACGTCTTATTGTAATGTGAATTTACACTCAAAAATAAGAGAAAACAAACGACGCAACGTTAAAATGTAACACACACACAGAAACGAACAATAATATAACAATGGCCATATTCCTGACTTGGTACAGGACATTTTTAAAGGACAAAATGATGGGTTGAACCTGGTTTTGTGGCATGCCAAACCTCCCTCTTTTTGTTGTCGATTTTTGTTACATACTTATCGAAAACAAAAAGGGTGAACATAGAGTTTTGTATATAATTTTAATTATTTCTCGATTTATAATGTAAAATGTTTTCCTTTCTTGTTGTTCAGTCATTGATGATAAATATAGCCAATGTAAACACCCCGGTGTTCTTTCAACATAATGTAGACAAAATAGACCGCATGACTTCTGAATTGAACTACGGTGATACAGTAATCAAAGACCTTGTTTATATCTTTGATAAAGAATAAATTATTATATTTAAATATTAAACGAATCACAAATTTAAATTGTAAATTATAGTATTATATAAATATGGTACAAATAAATAGATTAATGACAACATCACACTAACAAAGGAGGTAACTACTTTTAAAACTGACACGAAAAGTTAAACTAGCCGGTCGTTAAAGTATACATGCACAGCGGTTGTCAGATCAATACTACTTTAATCGAAGATAATGTCGACGGATGCAAAAGTCTTAACAATCTGAACAATATGGGTGTGTGAACTTTACTTTTAAGTTTAGAAAGGTCGATCCAAGATTATTAGAGTTGATGAACAAGGTTCCTCTGCCAGTATTTTACGAACATCGAATACGATAATGTATTGTGCTTGATCAATTGATTAAAAAAACAAATTTCCGCAATTTCACAATTCAAACCGGGATATTAAAGCATTCAATCATTTGCCATTTGGAGCCTATTCGGTATTAATTTTGCTTATTTGTGAGGACTATAAGATGACATTAACTAGAGACCGTTGATGGGGGATTATGGAATTGAGAATAGTGGACAACAAATATAGATAATAGAGACAATGGATCAAGAAATAAATAATAGCTAGAATAATGGTGTTAAAATGTTAAGAGAAGAGAATAATGTTCAAAAAGTATAAAGAACAGAGAAAATTTGCCTCAAATATCAAATAATACAGAAATTAAGACCCCCGAATCCAGACCATCATACTGGTTGTATTGTAATAGAAAAATGCAGTTTATTGTATTTCATACAATTTATTAGTTAATGTATGTAAGTTCTACTCTGTAAACTATTTTATATAAAATTATTGTTTAACTGTTCTATACATTTTCAAAGCGTAGGGTATTTCAAATATGTCAAATAAGTACTTTAACAATCTATTGAACGTATCTGTGCAATAAAACTTCAGCCAAATGGACCTTCGATTATATGTCTAGCAAAGTTTAATAAAACATCTTAAAAGTTCGGACAACGGTCAACCTACGTCAGCAACTTTATGTGTGTTAAGCTATAAAGCACAAAATAGTTCCACAGTTACTTTTAATTAAGATCTAAATTAATATTTATAATGTTATTTTATACTATGTTATATGTATTTACGTTGTAATTGTTTTTAATTATAGTCAGGGAAATGTTAATAAATATATTTGAAACATAAGTTGGCAATTTTTAGAATAAGAAATTGAAGAGATGAAAGAAAGAAAAACCAGTTTTATGTGACGTGTAATTTTGACCTGGTTTTAGACCATAACTATATTTGAGCATTCTAAATTTTATTGATAACTCATAAATCATAAATTCGTTTGTTTGTTATAGTCTGTTAAGGGTTACTTGGACATTCAAAACTGACAACAAGTACTAATTGAATTACCAACTGTTTGTTGAAATATCAATCCTCTAAACTCAACAAATGTATTGTCAATTAAAAATTCCAGCATTTTGATAATATCTTCAGTGTATTTTCTGATAGAATCAGTTAGGTTCTTCACAAAATAAAAATTATTATAATGTATATCTGCATTTCTATTCTTATAGAAAAAGCTCTGTTTAATGATATGGTGAAGTCGATCTTTCAATTGAGCCAGGGGAATAGTAGTGTAGAAAATCAAAAGTTTTAATGCTGCTGGAAAATTGCAGAGATTGTTATCTAAGATTAAGCAATAGATCTTTAGAATTTTTGAGAATCAACTTCTGATTGACACAACTGGTTCAATATATATCTTCATAATATTTTTGAAGGCCATCTTTACTGTACAAAGAATAGTAATCAACACCTTAGAAGATGTTTAGTCGATCATCTTGACGATCGTTCTTTATACGGAGTTTTGTGAAGT
The DNA here is from genome assembly GCF_963676685.1 of Mytilus edulis. NCBI lineage: Eukaryota > Metazoa > Mollusca > Bivalvia > Mytilida > Mytilidae > Mytilus > Mytilus edulis. The sequence goes on along the minus strand of NC_092351.1, from coordinate 27,607,355 downwards.
TTAGGTATCCAGTATAAGACGTAAGAGTTTCTTCGTTTTCTTTGATGTTAACACCAAGTGTAAAAGGACTGATATGCGATTTTGTAAAATTTCATCCATTGTAAATTATGTTAAAGAATATTATTACCTTAGCCGTATTTGGCAAAACTTTTTGGAATTTTGGGTCCTCAATGCTCTTCAACTTTGTATTCATTTGGCTTTTTGAACTATTTTTATCTGAGCGTCACTGATGAGTCTGATATAGACGAAACGCGCGTCTGGCGTATAAAATTACAATCCTGGTACTTTTGATAACTATTTACACCACTGGGTCGATGCCACTGCTGGTGGACGTTTCGTCCCCGAGGGTATCACCAGCCCAGTAGTCAGTACTTCGGTGTTGACATGAATATCAATTATATGGTCATTTTTATAAATTTTCTGTTTACAAAACTTTGAATTTTTCGAAAAACTAAGGATTTTCTTACCCCAGGAGTAGATTACCTTAGCCGTATTTGGCACAACTTTTTGGAATTTTGGGTCCTCAATGCTCTTCAACTTTGTATTTATTTGGCTTTTTGAACTATTTTGATATGAGCGTCCCTGATGAGTCTTATGTAGACGAAACGCGCGTCTGGCGTATAAAATTATAATCCTGGTACTTTTGAACTATTAGTTACATAGTGTGCTAGTGACCTAACACGGTATATATGGGGTCAGTAAATTCCATATTCCATATTCCACACTATGTAACGAATTTATCTTACCGACTATCTTAACTTTGAAATTTAGACTAGTGACCTTTCAAAATAAGCAAGTCTTCGATACTGTTAGCAGTAGTCAACCTCATACGTATAGACCACTTTTTCCCGCGTTTTTTTCTTCTTTTAAGATTACGTAATAATGCATATTACTATTATTGTGTAATAATACATATTGCTAATTACTTATTGTTTAACAATGCATATTGCATTAATTACGTAATATTGACAATTGACTTATGCATAATAATGCATATTATAAGTTTTATGTAATACTGTGGTTTTTTTTAGTACGATAAATATGTAATATATGCATGGTGAGTAATTAGGCTAATTAGTACCTTATGTATGTCCTTTTTTTCACTTGACCTTTGGGTTTGTTTACCGTAAGATAGTTATTATCAATTTGATATTGATGGTTATGAATTAAAAATTGTCATTAAGTAATCAGGCAACAATAAGTTGGATGCTTTGTGTTATTTTGTTTTACTGTTTTTCTTCTTTTTTACCGTTTCTGTATATTTTTAATTTTTGGCTTATTTGATAAAACACAAGCAAATATATATTTTTTTTATTATATTAACACGAACATTCTACTGTCATTCCATAAGGAACTGTTGTGTAGTTGTCCTTGAGCACTTTTTTTTATCAAAAACTGGTAGGAACAATCCTCTGGGTGGAACAATTTTACATTTGATTATCCCCTCATATCTATTTATGTCCTCAAAATTTTCGGTGATTATTTTGGGGTGACCCAAAGGAATTTTCCCCGTTTTATTAAAAAACGGGTATAATAATGTTACATCATAACAATCAATTTTATCTCCTTTGGCCTCTTTGTAAGCTTTATATGCCTTAGTTCGACCTCCATAAAAGGCGTCCCGAGGTTCCAATGGATCTTTAAGGCACAGATTTTCAACAAAATTCCTCATCTGTACATTACTCTTTAATTCATTGTCAAACTGGCATTCCAAAATCGATATATACTTGTAACCATCTTTTTCAAGAAATGACCTCTTGTCCATTGTTCGCTGGAAAAGATCCGCCATGGTATTACCAGTTACCGGATTTATGGTAGATCTTTCCAAAGCATTTGTCGCAACCATGCCAGAAACAACCATGAAATTCATATACTTCTCGTTCACCTGCTTCTGTTTCCCTATACCCATCTACTAAAAACGAACCAACTTGTTTCTCGCTTCCGTTTCCTGCATGCATAATGTCGATAGTGTCTTTAACTGACAGATATTTTAATCATTTCAAAGCTTTGATGGACTGCTTATGTTTACATCTGTATCCATTAGCTGGTATGATACCGATACTTTGGTGCTCCAAGAAATTTCTTCTAAAAACAAGGTTACACGCTGATGTAACCTTTCGTTGTTATATCCATAAACATTTTTCTGAACTCTAAACAACCTTTTCGTAAAATATCGACATCAGATCTACAATATTTCAACAGGTCTTGCTGGAGGTTGAAATGATCGTACTTGTGCTCTCCATACCACTGCATAAACGTGGATCTTTTGTCCCTTGTCATTCCATCTGAATTTTAGAACTTCAAATCAGGAAGATTAGGTAAATCTATGAGCTGATTTTCTTGAGTATTGAACAAGTGTGGGAAGTAAACTTTAACCATTTCCTTTAAGCCAAATGTTTTAGGAAATTTATCTAATGCCATTGATAGAAAATTAATCGAATCAATAAATCTAATATTGCAATGGGGAACGTCGATTGACATAAACTTGGACCCTGTAACAATTACCTCTGGCAATATAGCATTTTTGTAAAGATATTGCAAGATATAATAGCTATCATAACCTTTAAAGTTGTGACACAGTACTTTTGATCCGGCATTTTTCTCCATAAACAACCAGCGGCAAAAGTCGTATCTTGATGATTCTCCACTAAATATATGTTCATGTTTTCCACATGAATCGCAATAACTGGTCTTGTCAACCTTCGTGTCTTTGCACAAATCGCATATCTTGTGAGCAATACATAGATTAGGTATGTGCTGTCTAGTTCCACACCAAGACTGCTTGCAATGTTTACATTTACGCCCTTCGATGTTTTTTTCGAAACCCATGTTGCACTGTAAGACTTTGTTTTGTGTACATTCAAAGTAAAAAAATATAAAAGTTTTTGTGTGTTTTTCTATAGTTGTTTAGCATTTTCCCCAGGTTTGACATCGTGCTTCAAAGTATCTATATTGTCAGGACATGCTGGTAACATGTAACATTTGTGTTCTTCCGGGACATAATCTTAACATGTCTTGCAATAATGTTCACCGCATTTATGGGCTGTTTTATGTAGCTTTGTATATACAGACTGATTAAACTTTCTACATCTGAAGTTAGTGTGACAGGTTGATTTCCCTGTTGAAGTTTCCTGCTTGTGCATTTCATAACATTTATCACTTTTAAAGTATCTGTTACAATCATTACAGTGTATCCAATCTTCATCACCAGACTCATGGGTTTTGTAACATTAGTGACATACATTGTTACAGGAGTGATCTACTTTATGATCGTACCCCTTGTTACATTTTGTGCAAAAATAATTTCGACTGAGAAAAGCAGGCATTGCTGTTATAACGTCATAATGATGATCGTGGAGGTACAGGTAAATTTTCTTTTCTGCAGCTGGTCCTTCGTATATAATGGCATTGTAATGCTCTTCAGAGACTACATGTATTTGGTAGCCATCTAATATTCTTTGGAAAGACTTGATCTCAGCTTTATTGTGCAACTTTCTGGCTAGTTCCCCTTGTATATTTCTGCCCTGTCGGATTGAATTCCACTTTTCATGGCCATCTAATCTGGCTTTGGCTGTCATTATTGCTCTGGCACAATATAAATCATCTTTGTTTTGAATTTGGAGGAAACATCTTTTTTCATTCAATGTCTTTTCCAAGTCTACATATTAACAACGCTTTCCAATACCACCAGATGGGAGACTTACATGCATCAGTTCAATTTTAAGTGTTTCATCAAGAAAAAATTGTTCGTATGATTGAAGAACCCTTTCTATTTCTGAGAGTAGCCGTTCGGTATGCAGTTGAGATAATTTCATAAACGGCAAAGAGATTGGAAAGTCCACTTCTGGACATTGAACTGACAGTCGAACGAGATAAGAATTATCCATAAACCATGTTATGTTCCTTATGATGGAGTTGAAAAGCACTTTTAAACTCTTTAAAATATAAGGATCTCTCTGATATATAAATCTTTAAAGGTAACTTTGTACCGTGTTGATGTTATGATAAATTTTTGCATTCTACGCTCCCCTTTGACCATAATGGTATACATATCTTCAGGATTCTCGAAGGTTGTTAATTTTCTTTTCACGGGGGGTCCATAATTTTCTTGTCCTTTTCGCTTTTAACCTCTTCCAGTCTGACCATGGGTATGTACATGATGTAACTCTAGAGATTCCGGTTTAGAAAAGTGTTGATAGCATATATTGTTGATTTTGTCGTGTTTCTTTCTATGAGTGTCCAAGTTATCTTTTCTGTAAAAATTCTTATGACAAACATCACAGGAAAATAAGTCTCTATGCCCAAGTATTCTTTTGTGCTCCTCTAATAAACTCCGCTTGGAAAAGACTGCCCCACAGTGCAAACATTCATACTCTTGTGACATTTTCCCTGATTGACGATCCATTCTTAAATGATGATTTTCTGTAGATTAAAGGAATATATATATAGGCGTAAAAAATAATTTTCACATGTGCAGATATATATATATTCATTAAATAAAATAATAAAATAAGTAAAAAGTTAACAGTTCCATTCTATCGATTTCATCCTTCCATTTGGGACTCTTCAGGATCTGTTAACTTTTTACTTATTTCATTATTTTATTTAATGTATATATATATCATTAATATATATGGAATCAATAAGATAGACCAGCCATGCCGTTGACCTAACCAAAACAGTAACAGAGCTTCTACAGCCATTCTCTCCGAGCGTTTTTAATTGTAAAATAAATAATCAAAACTGTTATGTGTGCTGTCTTTTATTTCTTACTCATATATAAAATATTTAGACCTCTAGAATCTAGGTTAAACGAAGCTGTAAAAGTGTGTTGGGTCGTACATTTTACAGTTTACCAATTAAGAAATCCCTTTTCTATGCAACCTGTTATCTCTTGTGTCCCATTCTAACACTAGGGAAGCAGCGTTATAGTATATTAATATGGAAAGCAATTCAAAATGCACTTATTTCTTTTATTTCTTTTTCTTTTGGGAGGTGTGCCTTTTTTAAAAGGAAATTAAACTTTTTCCTCATATCAAAATATTAAAATCGGGATGTCTAAACGCTTTAGGTGTTTAAACAGTTGTGTCTAGCACTGAATGTGTGCGCATTGTTTTCAACCTTTGATGAAAAATTTCTTTTTTTGGTTGTTAACTAGTTTATGGTCCCATTATTCATGGATCCAAAGAAAAAAAATCATACATCCAAATTGTCAATACTATGCTTCTCGACAGAGTGAGTAGGTAGACTTTTCCTCTCTCTCTATTTATTCTCTATTCAGTACCAATAATTCTTAAATAAAACCCAGGAAATCTTCCTTTTTAATAGATTGAAGGAGACAGACTCTCTCATAGAATTGCCAACTGATGCTTCCATCATTGACGCAGAGGCTAAGGTTAAAACTCTGACCAATGTAGTTTATTGGTTAATGTTACATATCAAAATTGTATAATAAGTTATAAATAACTTTCATTTCTTAAAGTATACAAAATAAATCAGTTGTTGAATATTCTATAGGTGCAATATCATTCATGGGATCACAGTTGTGGATGAGGAAAAACAATGCCCTGCATAAGCTTATATTTGAATGTAAAGTACCGTATAAAGATTTCAGAGAATATTGTTTTGATTAATGCAAAAATAATTGTTTGCAAACCTCCATCAAAACCTAAAATATTTTCAAAGATATTGTGGACTCAAATTATTTCCTTCTGTAACTTAAAATTATTGGAATAGTACTGGAAAAAAGTTTTTCTACGAGAAAATTTCATAAAGATTATAAAACTTAACAAAATGTGAACCACAAGGTTCATATGATAAATGTACTACAATCATTCTCGACCATACAATAATGCAGCAGTTCGTCGTTTAAATGTTAACATATTTCAATTGAAAATGCATAATTTGAGTGTTTATGTGCCACATCTGTCTTTTGTGCCACATATTCCATAGGAAGATGTTGAATTGAGTAATAAAAAAAAGATGCGATAATGAATAATGAAATGAAAGATATATTTTTTCCTAGATAATGATTGAACAATCTTTCGAGACAGAAACTAGCTGGTCTAAGTCCTAGTCGGCATATACCATGTGTTCTGTATATACCTTACTCGTGACTTAAATTCCTCTCGTATCATGTAATCGGACGTCTATGCACTCTCGATCTATACTAGTAAACAAATTTTGATCTAAAATGGTTCTTTTGATCCGAGCAGTTCTGAAAAGAATGAACATAAATTGGTAAGTCATCAACTTATGTATCCTTAGCTATTTCCACTAATATGTTATGGACATGAGACAAAAATATGATTTAAGTCTTTTATAGACATTTTTTAAATTATCGTGATATTTGATAATGCATCAAAGTGAATTTCTTCAACCAAATAGGATCTCCAAATAGGAACTCGCAGTTCAAATTAAACAAAAGAAATGGAACTTTGTATAAAGGAAAGTAAAATTGACTCAGGTGTGAAATTTAAATCGTATATATCTTTTTTAATAAACCAAAAACAGTTTACAGTATATGCATAATTTAGGAATATTTAATCTTATATACGAGTTTAATTATATAATAGTTCTTGAAAAACTGGTCATTATCAGACGGAAACCACGCCCCACCGGTCATTATCATGTAAAAGTTCGTTAACGACCGGTTTTCTGGTCCGTTTTTTTCTTCTGTTAATGACCGATGGAATTTATTACTGAAGAATAATGAATGTCATATGACCCCTTTTAATCCAATAAGAGAATCTTATTCTCAACCGATATGAAATAAAAGAAAATAATAACAAATGCGCGGAGATATTTGTAAATCTTTCGATTACAGAAAAATTGTCTCAAAGCAGTTTATGGTGCAAATACGTTTGGATCTTCTATATGCATAAGCATAATTTCTATCGAAAAAAATCTACAGAAGGATATTATATTGATCTTTTTAAAGCCGAAATTTGCCTATCTGTCCAAAACAGCAGTTTTTGGAGAAACATCCTAAAAATGAGCAATTATCTAATCGAAAAATAAAAGAGAAAGTGGATTACACCTGTAACGTTCTGCAAAGAAGTGTCCTCGGAAGTGTCATAAATACAGATTCTCTTTTCATATTTGGATTTTCTGAGAATAGAATCATTTGATATAATAGCATTAAAATACAAAGTGCCAACAAAGATTTGTTTATACTACATGAAATAGTTTTATTTAAATCACTAAAACAACATCACAGGTGTGTTTGAATTACAAAAAAATAAATTTTAAGCTTCTTCAAAAGTTAATACTTGAAATGAATGTCTTACTTGTTTGTAGTTTTCTGTTTACATTTTCGTTCACTGTTCAAATGCAATTTAAGTATAACAATTAATTGATTAGTGATATGTAATTATTACACGCCTTTATAGTTTTACAAAAAGTCCTTGACGACAGCCCAACAAAATTTCCCCTTTTCGTGTGTGTTATCTAGGATTCAAGTCTTCAATCTTTAAGTATTTTTAGTCTGGTCTTCCACGAAATATTTCAATATATTTTGAAGTGGGTTTTTCCAACTTTCAAAACTTCCCCCTTACAACTGATAGTGTGTAGTTAATGAATTAAAAAAAGGACCTACAAATACATTAAATGAAGTTTTTTGCCAGTTGAAACTTTGTCTTTCAAAAATCCGAATTGTCATGTACATTTGTTTTATGACCATAAATCTAAAATTCATAGATCACATTGATTATCCCCCTTGCAATTATATCTAAACTTGGCTCTGTTCCCGAAATATCATTACGAAGGTAAGCATGATTCTACTCTTCAGATTTTTTCATCTAAACATTTTTGAAATACATATATTCGAACACTTAATTTTTATCCTAATTTATAAATCTTCATTGCATTTTTTTTATATAAATCTTCATTTTCATGCAAGGATCAATAAAACTGTTATCGTGTGTTTTTAATCTAGGTCATTAGAAATGTTATACATAAGTTACAGTTCTTAACTACTTAAATAAAGATAAATACAGAACTATGCATATCGTCTAACTATTATTGATGAATTAGGAAAAGATAACTGTAATAGTTGGGGTTTATTTTTCTCAAAAAGAATGAATAATTAGTGCAAACTCTTTTTTGTAACAGTCCATAAACTAACTACTCTATTGCGTAGGTTAACTATTTACCCGTTGAATCATCGACACAAGCTATTATTGGGTAACGGGTTAAATGTATCTAGTTGCAATTGGGTATTTACCTATTTTGATGCATTGTTGCAAGTAATGCAGACAATCAATACGTTTAGCTTAATCAATGTCATTCAAGCTAGAAATTAGAACTTCGATTATCTAATAGTTCGTTTCTGTGTGTATTGCATTGTCGTTTGTAATTGTTGCACTTCAGTGTTTCTGCTGTTTAGTTGTTTTCCTCCTATAGTTGCTGTGTTTCCCTCGGTTTTAGTTTGTAACCCGGATTTGTTTTCTCTCAATCGATTTATGACTTTTGAATAGCAGAATACTACTGTTGCCTTTATTAGACAGTACTATAATATTTTCAACTTAATATACCTTAATGTCATTTATTGATGGTATATGAACTAGTTGTGCGCAATATTTCAAACAGACGCTTTACAATATTGTTTTAAGTATTTGGTTTCCGTTCAGTATTTATCTGGTAGTTTGAGGCGGGTCATATACTTTTATACGGTATATATCTGACAAAGATAATAAACTAACTGAGAAAAGTGGTAAGACAAAAACTTTTTACATATAGAAAAAATATGCAGTGTTAGAGGACTCAGCCTCACTTGTAATTACAGCATGAAAAAAAATCCATTGCAACACGAACTTTTTTTACATTTTTTTTCTTATCAAATTAAATAAAGTCCATGTGTGATAACCAATTAGAGGAAAACTGCTATAGCATATTTAAATGTGTTGTTTTTTAAATTCACATAGAGAAATATATGTATCATTTTACAGTCATTAAGGACAGAACAAGTATAAAAAGATAACACTTGAAAAGAAGTGATATTTATTTTATTTTTTTTTTAACATTTTGTTGAATAAAACAAACACAATGGTAGATACAATGAAAATGTAACATTTACAATATTTAGAAATTTTGCTAAATACTTATAACGTTCTCAACTCCTATGGGTAAAATCCTCGTCCTCCTACTTCCTGGCACCAACCAATTGAGCCATTAACGCTTCTCGGTATTACTATAACTTCTATCTTACTTGTTGAGTATCTATATGGTATATAAATAAGTTACCAATCCCTAAATCAAGTGTAAGGTTTCAATTTGCATTCTCTCTATAAACCCATGTTCTTTGGGATAATTGGTATATATGTGATGTAGTTTGTAAAGATATAACATAATATAGATGCATTCTTTGGCATCAAGGGTCAGTTGCTGGAGCTAGTTATGATCTTGGAAGACAATTTATGATTCCCTTCTTAAAGGCAGTATGACATCCTGAACATATGTTGTTTCATCAAAATGTCCAAGGGCCTTCAACAAATTAATTATCATGCTAGCTAATTGAGGTTCAAGACCTCTTTATGGGTTCTTCTCAAAGTCCGCATGGTTTAGACATAAATCACTAAATGTCTTATTTATGAAAGAAGTAAAGACAAAGTCCTTCAAATTATTTCGTTCTTTTGACATGGTTATCAGTGATATAAGATCCAATGTAAATAATCTAGAAAAAAAATAGTATAAAGAAAAACAGTTAGAAAGATCTTACAATCCTAAACCGAAATATGATAAAAAAAAGTTGATCTATAATAATTCAAGGGAGACAATGTAATAAACCTGAAACCTTAAATAGCAATCTGCTGAACAAAATATATAATAAGTATCAATCGAAAATAACTTATATGAACATGTGTTTGCTATATCTTATCTTTATCTTCAACAATAAAATGTTAAATTAATTCAATCGTCAAAAACTAAATTACAATAGAAAAACAATCATATGTAAGGGGAGATAATCTGATAATACGCTAAATGTGATTATACGTGCAAGATGTCTCTTCTCTAAAAATAACTAATATGTGATAAACTGGATAGAAAGAAAATCTAGTATAGTTTTACTTTAAAAATAAACTTAATACCTTGAGACTATTTACTGGATTTGTAATAACACAAGCAACACGACGGGTGCCACATGTGGAGCAGTATCTGATCTGCTTACCCTTCCGGAGCACCTGAGATTATCTCTAGGATTTGTTGGGGTTAGTGATGCTAAGTCTTTAGTGTTTCTTTGTTGTGTCTTCTGTACTAATATTTGTCTGTTTGTCTTTTTTATTTTTTGCCATGGCGTTGTCAGTTTAATTTCTATCTATGAGTTTGACTGTCCCTCTGGTATCTTTCGTCCCTCTTTGAAACATAAACTTAATAAGTTATTCAAATATAGTTTAGATAATTTAGTAATATAAGAAAAACTAATAGGATAAACTGATTACTTATATGTATATACACGGCCGACACTCGGCTAACCGAGAGATTGGTCGGGTAATCTATATTGAGTATGCGGCTATATCGGCGGTTGGTCTGTTAATCGGGTTGGCTAAAGTCTGTTAATCAGGTGTTATCGAGAAAATCAATGAAAGTTCAGCATGTTTCATTGTATAACTTTTTAAATATATTTTTATCATAAAAAATATTAATGTCTAACAAAACAACTCAATGTACTGAATCCAGTGGTGTAATTATTATTTTTCTAGCTTTGATGTACGATCTATAAAATGAAAAGGCGGGTTACTCATCAATAAATTTATACACATTTTACACACACAAAATGTACACAAAATGACACGTTGGTTGAATTTACTTGCATGCAATATTTTGAACATCGAAAAAAGACAGGCATTGTGTTTGTTAACCATATTGATATCATTGTGTGAAAAATCTACACGAAAATCTGTATTTTGGTGACATAAATCAATCTTTCTTTAAAACCTGGTCTGTTAATGGGTCGGATGTATAAAACCCGGTCTGTTAATTGGTCTGTTAAGAGTTATGAATGGCAATAAAAGTATAATTTTATTGCTATATGGGGTGTTATCGGATCAAATGGGTATAGGCTCAAGACGAGCGGCTAAAATATATATATACGGAAACAACACATGAGCAATGAAACATAAAATATACGGAGACAACACATGGACAATGAACACTTTACACAATGTAAATTGATAAAAATGGTTTCAAAAAGAATAATATAAAAGTAATATTAATTTCATCCACGAATGGTCGTATATATCATGTGGATTCTCTTTAATTGCCACGAATGACACCAATTTGTCATCTACATTGGTAACCAGTATATAAATCAGAGATAAACGTCGTAATGCAACTAAACATCTGTAAGTAAAATATATTGGGATGCTAAAATATAAAGAATAGAGAAAGAATAATGAGTAAGATAAATAAAATGTAGAGAAAAGTGACATAACAATTTAAAGAATACAGAAATAAGCAACACCCCAAATCCGGACCCTCATGGCATACACGAGAATCTGGATTGAAACGCAGGATATAGAATAATAGATAAGGACAGTAGAAAGTCATGCATTGCTAAAAAAGAGAGAAAAAATATAATAATTGTTTAAGAATACAGACCTGAAACACCCCTGGGTGTTGAAACAGTAACGGATTGAGATGTACTCATATTGGTGACAAATGCTAGAAGTTTACATGCGGACAACTGAAGTTCTCCTCGGCACTTATGTAGAAAGGAACTAAACGGAATAAAATGAATTAAAACTTTAGATAACCAAATGTAACTGCATTCGCTCCTTTCCATTTACTTCTTTAGAATGATTTGTAAACAACATATGATTAAGTAATAGAAAAAAAGAACCAATTGGATGATGCTGACGAATTAGGGTTTAACGTCCAGTGACAAATAGCATGTGCATATGAGAACGACAATAAGTTATATGTATCCTTGGTTGTATTAGAAAGACACTTTCAGTCAGATTTTAGAACGTGCTACTTTTAACAGACACAGAAATTAAGGCTGATTGAAAACGTTAATAATAAATTCATGCATATTCTAGCGGCCAATCCATATCACGCTATATTGAAATGACACACCTTTCAATAAAATGCAAAGAAAGTCAAAATAAAAATGCTTTTACTAGAAGGATACTGTTGCACCGTATTGTCATTGTTTTTACTCAAGAACATCTTATTCTTAACTTTTTCAATGGGAAAATATAAAGGTAGCAAACATATTGTCATGGTTAAATAACTCTTAACTGACACAATTTCAATTGTCCAACCCATTAACAGACTTTATTCTCATAATTTTCACTAAAGCGTGGTATTATTCACGTTATATTACAATTATGAAATAATTACTAATGTCAATTTATTTTTAAGAACCAAAGTACTATTTTGTGTCCTTTAAATGATATCTAAAATTGTTTGTTTCGCCTTTTATTAAAAAATTGCTATGCGTATAAGCATAAGTACTACATACTTGCGCGACGTCTTTTAGTTTTACTGAAAACTGTGCAGACTATGAAATGTTTTTACAGGTGGAAAATGTTCTATAATAGATATCATTTTGTCAGACACTTTTCTTTTTTTTTGATTTGGTTCTTATAAAATGCCAAAAATCTGTATATTTAATAGAGTTTTACATTAGGTTGTGCGTTTTACTCTTAACAGACGTATAACCAACCCGATTAACAGACCAATCGCCCATATAGCCGCATACTCAATATAGATTAACCGACCAATCTCTCGGTTAGCCGAGTGTCGGCCGTGATATAGAAACATAACTAAACAAGACTAACTAAGGAAATATATCAGAAGCAATAAATTATGTTGATGAAAATATGTAGGAAAGTCATAAAGTATATCTAAAAAGATATATAGACAACGATTAATTGGATCTACAAAACATAGTTTCTCATAATTGCTTACATCCCCTTCATTTGAACTTTGGTGGATAGTTGTCTTATTGGCAATCTTACCACTTCTCTTTATTTTTGTATTAACAACCAATCAAATATATTTAACAATATAAAGTGTATTACAAATATACAGTTATCAATTCAATATAGTATTGGTACACACATGTAATAAAAAAGATCAACAGTATAAATATAACTACGCATATTATTGTGTTTTTAATCTAGGTCATTAGAAACGTTATACATAGGTTACAGTTCTTAATTACTTAAATAAAAGACAACTACAGAACTATGCATTACGTCTAACTATTGATGAATTAGGAAAACGTAACTGTAATAGTTGGGTTTTTTTTCTCATAAAGGATAAATAACTAGTGCAAACTCTCTATTTTAACAGTCCATAAACTAACTACTCTATTGCGTAGGTTATTTATTTACCTGTTAAATCATCGACACAAGCTATTATTAGGTAACTACAAAACATAGTTTCTCATAATTGCTTACATCCCCTTCATTTGAACTTTGGTGGATAGTTGTCTTATTGGCAATCTTACCACTTCTCTTTATTTTTGTATTAACAACCAATCAAATATATTTAACAATATAAAGTGTATTACAAATATACAGTTATCAATTCAATATAGTATTGGTACACACATGTAATAAAAAAGATCAACAGTATAAATATAACTACGCATATTATTGTGTTTTTAATCTAGGTCATTAGAAACGTTATACATAGGTTACAGTTCTTAATTACTTAAATAAAAGACAACTACAGAACTATGCATTACGTCTAACTATTGATGAATTAGGAAAACGTAACTGTAATAGTTGGTTTTTTTTTCTCATAAAGGATAAATAACTAGTGCAAACTCTCTATTTTAACAGTCCATAAACTAACTACTCTATTGCGTAGGTTATTTATTTACCTGTTAAATCATCGACACAAGCTATTATTAGGTAACGGGTTAAATGTATCAAGGTTATCAGTGATATAAGATCCAATGTAAATAATCTAGAAAAAATACTATAAGGCCACACCAATTTAATTTCTTGTTCTACGGATTTTTGGACTCAAAAATTTGGGGCGAGCGAGCGATTTGAAAATTTTAATAAAAAAATATTTAATTTGCAAATTTTTGAGGCGAAGCTTGAAAAGTAAAGGCGAGCGATTATAATTTTTTTTTGTAAACATAAAATAGTAGGTTTTGACAATATTAAAACTTGATTTATCACTTGTACTTTGACATTTCTTTAATTTCTGAAGTATTTTTTCCCTGTTCACCAAGAAATAATTAAATCTGGTCTATGTATGTGTGACTGACAATGAGACAATTCTCCATTCAAGTCATAATCAGTTTGGGGACAACCCCTTAATGTTATAAATGTCCCTTTTACATGTTTTATGAGGGATCAATTTAAGTTATATTATATTTGTTTGTACAAAAGGGCTCATATTTTCTCAAAGAACTATATATTTATCTGGTATTAAATGGTCAAAACATGTCAAAGAATTTTGTAATATTCCTGGACTTTAACCTTGTTAAATTAACACATTTACTTTAACAGTTTAATATTATTCAAAATAAGTGGACCCCTCTTTTAGAAAAAGCTGTTTAAAATATGATGTAACTCTCCTCTTTTTGAGTACAAAATTCTAAGTTTTCAAAGGTTTTGTATAGAAGAAATATACAAATCCTTGTTATTTCTATTTTCTTTTCTACATCAGTAAAATGACCCCTTGTCTGAGGGAGGGTTGTTCTCAAACTGATAATAATTAACTGTTAACACAGGTCAAAGTACGGCCTTTTACACAGGGCTTTGATACAGAACAAACAGCAAGCTATAAAGGACCCCAAAATTATTAGCGTACACAATTCGAACAGGAAAACCAACGATCTAGATCTAATTTATATATCTAAACGGGAAAATACCAATGAACAACACCAACAAACGATAACTGCTGAACGACAGGCCCTTGAATCAATTAGGACAGGTGCACAAATATGCGGCGGCTATGGATAGTTTTGTTTCGCCAGCATACAATACAATTGCAGTTGAAGGCAAATCCTTCAGAAGTTCTTTGTACTTTATTCTTACAACGAACATTTTTTTTGATAGGGAATATAAGTAAGGGGAAAGAAACCAATCTTTTGTTCTTTACAGGTATTTCTGTTATAAATTTATTACTCCCACTTTGGATAAATAGCTAGGTTTCATGCTAAAACAAATATTCTCACAGTTATTTACACAGTGTGGTGGGGTGCTTTTATGTTTAAAAGCGTTATATACAGGTTAGACTGTGATTTAAAAACAAATGTTGATATCTTTTTATAATATTTACAAAAAAACGATGCGGGAAATGGACATGATTACATTTCCGGATGCGGGAAGCGGGAATATAAAAAAAATAAAAATATTCTATTTTGAAAAAAATAAGTGCGGGCGGGTCCGTCGAACAAGGAATCAAATTGGTGTGGCCTAAAGAAAAACAGTTAGAAAGATCTTACAATCCTAAACCGAAATATGATAAAAAAAAAATCAATATTTAATTTAAACCAACAATTATCTATCAAAACGTAAACAAGTCGATCTATAATAATTCATGGGAGACAATGAGATAAACCTGAAACCTTAAATAGCAGTCTGCTGAACAAAATATATAATAAGTATCAATCGAAAATAACTTTTTTGAACACGTGTTTGCTATATCTTATCTTTATCTTCAACAATAGAATGTCAAATTAATTCAATCGTCAAAAACTAAATTACAATAAAAAAACAATCATATGTAAGGGGAGATAGTATGATAATACGTTAAATGTGATTATACGTGTAAGATGTCTCTACTCTGAATAAAACAAATATGTGATAAACTGGATAGAAAGAAAATCCAGTATAGTTTTACCCCAAAAAATAAACTTAATACCTTGAGACCTATTTACCGGATTTGTAATAACACAAGCAACACGACTGGTGCCACATGTGGAGCTGGATCTGATCTGTTTACCCTTCCGGAGCACCTGAGATTACCCCCAGGTTTTGTTGGGGTTCGTGTTGCTAAGTCTTTAGTTTTCTGTGTTGTGTCTTCTGTACTATTTTTTGTCTGTTTGTCTTTTTATTTTTAACCATAGCGTTGTCAGTTTTTTTCAATCTATGAGTTTGACTGTCCCCCTGGTATCTTTCGTCCCTCTTTTAAACATAAACTTAATAAGTTATTCAAATATAGTTTAGATAATTTAGTAATATAAGAAAAACTGATATGATAAACTGATTACTTATATATATATATATAGAAACAAGACCAACTAAGGAATATATCAGAAGCAATAAATTATATTTATGAAAATATGTAGGGAAGTCATTAAGTATATCTAAAAAGATATATAGACAACGATTAATTGGATCTACAAAACATAGTTTCTCATAATTGCTTACATCCCCTTCATTTGAACTTTGGTGGATAGTTGTCTTATTGGCAATCTTACCACTTCTCTTTATTTTTGTATTAACAACCAATCAAATATATTTAACAATATAAAGTGTATTACAAATATACAGTTATCAATTCAATATAGTATTGGTACACACATGTAATAAAAAAGATCAACAGTATAAATATAACTACGCATATCAATGTGTATTACAAAATAAATACACAATATTCCTTAAGCCTACAGGTTTTATTTCAAACATCTTCTTTCAACTCTATTATGGGCCGAATAAACATTTCTGAATCTTTACGTCCGCAAATTCATTACAAGGATATAAATTTATAATAAATTCACTTGAATTCAAGCCAAACAACCATGTTTATAATACCATTTTCTCCAGAGAGTCAAGAATATTACAGTTGTTTTCATTGGTTTGATGTGTTTGAGCTTTTGACCTTCCCACTTGATAATGGTCTTTCCGGTTTCCGTTTTCACTTTTCCTTCGTGCTCGGCTTTTTTCATTTTACTATGCCAAAGGTTCAAACTTTACCTTAAAGTTAATGAAGGTATCTAGTTAAAAAAAAGTAGCAGGGAATTTGATCCATTAATAAACAATGCCGCTGTTGATAAACACATACCTTATTATATAATGCAGTTGTCTCTTTTCCAAAAACTAAAGTAGTTAAACCAAATCTGATCAGCAAATCAAGTTTTATCTCCTGCGTAATCGGAAAAATCGGACAACCCATTTTGAATTCCTCCTACTCCCACTTTCCCTAAAGGCCAGCTCAATTCCGACGACATAGGGCTTATTTAGCCAACAGCTAGTTCAAAGGCCGAATACGACTATCTTTGCCTGGGCATTTAAAATATCAAAATATCATAGTGCTTTGATAAATGATTCAAACATTGTTTGCATCTATGAAAAGAAATACTTACCACTGAGCTGGTGATACCCACCAAAAGTGGCATTGACTTATTGGCTATAAAACTTATCAATTAAGTCTACAAGACACGATGGTTCATCTAAGACTTATGTGAAGCAGTCGAATCAAATCAGTAAGAAGGCTAAATTAGAAAATTAATTATGAACTTGAAAAGCATATGAAACAAGTTTCAATAATAGTCCTGTATGATTCAAGCTAAATGTTTCAAATGGTCTCAAAATTTAAACATTTCGGATAATAATCGCATCACGATATTTATTGTCTTCTATATATTTAATTTAAACATATCTATTGCAATTTATTTTAATCCCTTTCCACTCTGCACTTTTTCGATGTCTACAAAGGTGTCTTTTACGTGTAACAGTTATGACTCTCTTGAACACAGATCAACCATTCATCGTCCCCTTCCGATGGATTGTTATCGTTTGTCAAGACCAAACTCGCAAATGATGTCAAGGGAGAGCCGAATATTCAGTCCCTGAAATTTCTTCCGGAAAGGCAAATTTTTCTAAAGCGACCTTCGTGTGTTAATTTCAAAATATAATTGATTTTATTTAAAGATAAAGGACATGGATGATAAAAGCCAAACACACACACACACACACCAAGTAAAAATGAAAGACAATTAAAAAAAAGATAATTGAAGTTATTTGATTAATTGATGTCAGAAATAGGATTTATGGATAATAGATAAAATTGAGAAAGGAATAATAATAATAAAGTATCTTTTACAGGTTATATTTTTGTGTACAAATGGGAAATAATGTATCTCGATGTTGGAGAGGAAAACGATGCATGTGTTGTATCACAAACGTCAGTGAACCATCGGAGAATTTTACTGGTCCGTGTCAATTTGAAGGTAAAGTCCAGGAAAATGGAGCTAATAAATTAACAACAAAGAAGGAACCGCCTTTAGATAAGGACGAACACTATGGTTTTGTTGCAATTGATTCAAAAAAACAGGTTGAACCCAGGTTTCCGCATTTAGATCA
The DNA here is from genome assembly GCF_963676685.1 of Mytilus edulis. Lineage (NCBI taxonomy): Eukaryota > Metazoa > Mollusca > Bivalvia > Mytilida > Mytilidae > Mytilus > Mytilus edulis. Next base: position 27,589,077 of record NC_092351.1, on the reverse strand, counting down.
TGAAGACCAAATTGAAAACCCTACAGTTCATGCATCTGAACGGTCATATAAAAATTCGAGTGGAAACATGTGTCATCCGAATCGAGAATCATATCAACAGAAATCAGAAAACAGATGTCAAAATTTACAGCTTTCCTGTTACAATGTAAGTTTGGTTGAATCTTTTAGTTAGTAAATAACGAGTCCACACGATAAACACGGGATTTGGTCGAGAAATAAAACACGAGTAAATAGACTAAGACATAGGTGTTATACATTAGGTTGAAGCAATGAATGCGCATGCCATCAATCAAGTGCAAAATACAAGAAAATATGGGAAATACATAATGGTCGATGAAAGACAGACCAGACAAAACGAAAGACACATGAGTTTAGCATTACATGGTTAACTTCAGAAATTTGTAGTCAGTATTCATGCTTCATTCAAAGTAGACTGATTAATGTCTCTAGTATAGTTCTACGACTTACCATTATTTATGAACTATCAGTTTGTAAATGCCTCAATATCACTTCACAGAGAAATTTCACTCATCTCACTTTTAATTCTTGTAAATTTCACCTCAAATGAGCTCATCAAGTTCATACCTTATTTAGCTTTATATTCGAATATTACTGATGACGCTTTCGTAAACTAAACGCGCGTCTCCCATACACAACTTTAGTTCTTGCATCTATGATGATTTTATTTATGTGTGAAACTCATGTGAAATGATTTATGTGAAATTCCTATGCATTTTACATGAAAATAATATTATTTTCCCCCGTGAAATGCACATGATTTTCCTCCGTTAGGATCAACGTTGTTTAATATATATTATATTATGGACAAGCAACGCTGTAAAACGCCGAAACCTGACTTAATAAATCGACGGATTCTTGTGGTAATGCTAACTTTAGACATTAGTATGTCTATTTAAATTTGGCTAGGAGAAACTAATTTCAATAACAATTTTCAGGATTTTATTTTTCACATAAAATTTCAAACATTATACATATCAATTACGTTGAGCAAACACATATTTTTCTCTAAAATATGAAATTTTCTTTAAGAATACACATATTTCTCTTTAAAATATTAAATTTTCTTTAATTTTATGATAGCCATAATATTTAACAGAATATGATCATTTCTCATATTTCTGCTAATATCGATCTAAAATTGGATTAATATTATAATTTTCAAAAGTTTTTTGGCTAATGATAAAAGAATCAAAAGATGTTACTTGAATCGCACTTTAATCGCAACATATATAGAATAAATGTCCTTTAAGATTATACGGTTATTTATTTTTATCTTGTGTGGAGAGTTTTAGATAACCTTTTCAAGTTGTTTTTTCAGATGACATTATACTATTTTTTATTTAAATTTAAAGTGAACTAATATTTATTATTAAAAATATTCAAGCTGCAAACGTTTGGTTTTTTTTTCTTTTCTCTTGATAATTTTCATTTATAAACAGAAAAAAACAGTTTTTTTCACCGGACATGACAATAGACAAAAAGTGAAGTAGATAATGTGCAGTGTTTTTCCAGTCAATATAAATATAATAATAAAGAGATGTGTAATTAATATTCGCTCCTGAATGAACATTTATATTAACAAGCTCCACAATAAAGTGTACAGGTAAATAAAAGAAAAACTTTTAAAATTGTCGTGTTTAAATGAACTGAAAGAGCATCAAATAGATAAAATTAGATTTGTTGCTGGGTTAATTTTAAAGGGTTGTAAAAACATTACACGTACGCACATTTTTTAGAATGTAGAACTTCTGGACTGCATACAAATTGTACTTCGGTCAACGCTTTTACAACTCAATAAATTTTCAAAAATGAGGCATTCAATTCTTAAATAAAGATGTTTTTGAACCTCAATTTCAAAGAAACGACAATTTTGTTAATATTATATTTTTGTCGTTACTAATCCTCTCAACATCCTTAATTAATAATTAAGATAAATAAAAATCAACAAAACAACATCAAAACATCAAAACAAATGCAATATGAGGTCATACGTTTACGATTTAACTTGTTAACGATTCCCCAAATGATATTAAATCAAATATAAGTATGATGTATCCTAAATTCAATGTGGTATGTAAGATTTGCTGATAATGATACATAAAATGATTTCATTTTATTTATTTTAGGAAATAATTGGGCCAACACGTTTAGCCTTGTCTGTTAATTTGCCTAACATGTCTATAAATGCTTTTTACATGATGTGTATTTTAATACGATTTTTTCTACCTGCAACATGTTGTCTATTTCAAACGTGATTTCGTTTGTAAAATATGTATGTATTGGCCATTGAGACATTTACTTTAACGGGAGATATTATTATTGATGATGATATATCTTTAGAAAATCTTCACTATTTTCAAGTTAACTTCTTCACTTTTGTTCAAGTTGTGTTCCAATATTACGGTTTAATATATTGTTTGGACAACAGTCTATTGTACAGCCTGTATGCTTACTTTTATGTTATTTTGATACATTTTGAGTCTTTAAGTTAATGTCTCGTTGACAATCAAAATCATTATTAAAAAAAAAAAAACCTCTACTTTAATATGGTGATTTGGAAAGTTACGAAAACACAAAGAATAGCCACGTGCAGAGCTCGAACTGACAACCTCAGAGTTGACAGGATAGTTAAAAGTTATTTTAGATCTTTACAAAATGTGCGCGAAGTGTTTCTCTCTTTTATAATTGCTTCTTTTAAGTGAAATTACAATCGAAACAAACAGAATATTAAAGTTTGACGTTGCCAAGCAAAATAGTCAATGACATCATTATTGTTCAATGAAAAATAAGCATGAAAAAGTACGGGAAAGATGATTATGATATTATTAACCGTGGTAATAGTCTTTGAAACTATTGACTGGCAAATAGTCTGTGGAATGAAATAGCGCAACTGTTTCATTATTTTTTATATAGAAAAAACATACTGAGGTATAATAATTCATTTTATGATCCTCTTCGTGGTCCGCGTTTTAACTTTCGATTTCTTTTGAACATTAGAAACAATGATTCAAATTTCAACAACTAAAGTTTTAAGTGTTGGAGGTGAACTTTTGGATAATTACAATAAATGTACATAGTCGGAAAATATACAGTAATGTGTACCCGCTACGAAACAGAAGAATAAATCGGGGAGGGGGATAGGCTCGCTTTTTGTTCTGTTTGTATAGCTCAAACAAATACATTTTTATATCTTCGTCAATGCATTTTTTAAAATTTTTATCGAATAATGACTACCTAATTTGGCTTTAAAAAATCACGATTTTTCAAGATGGCCGCCATTCAATATGGATAGTATTTCCAAAAAAATGTTCAACAAGACAATTGAAATCAGTACTGTTATTCTATGAACCAGGTTTCATGTGAATATTTTCTCTAATATTATTTTCATGGTTTTTATATTAATCTAAAGAGATCAAGCGGCGACCATTTTAAAATGGCCGCCTCTTCCGCCAATTTTGATTTTTAGAGTGGGTTCATACCTTAAAATGCTGTCCATGACATATACTACTGCTATGCCAAATTTCAAGCTTTTACCACAATCTGAGCAATTTTGTCAAAAATCTGCACAAATCGACTGGACTATAGTGGCAGATAAACCATTTACACCACTCTGCAACCTAAGCCCCGCTCCGGAAGTACACATTATTTCTTCTTAACTAGAGAAACCCGTCGTTTTCCTTCTGATTTTATTTAAAGCAATTGTTTCAGAGCTTTCTCAAAAGTAATAACTTTTAATGGGAATTATACTGGTAAATGTAAGTTCATGAATATCGTATCCAGACTTAAACTCAACATGAAGGTGATTCGGAAGTTTGTGTTACCTGTTTATTCATTATTATAGGTCGTGTGATATCACCAAATCATACAGTACTTCACATCCGGTTGCATACGAAAAATATATGCCCTTAAATTTGACAGTTATAGGAATTCACTCTACATTTCATTGTAGTAGAACATTTCTGAGTTATAAACATATATATTTGATTTTTTTATATTTGTTTCTATAGAAAATTTTTGGAACTTTAGGTGTCATGGTTACTAAAGCTTGTACACAGTAGGCAAAGGGATGAAAATAATTGCTTACTCCAAGTGATAGTTATTTTCAAATATAGAATGAATGTTTTGAGAAATTTGGTCTACAAACTGGACAGGACAAAACTTTACTCATGCCAAGAATTGAGGGTATTACACCTGATCAACAAGATATTTTTAGGGATATTTCCCTTGATATTGATTAATCATTAGTTAGTCTCGGTCCACCGATTTTTAATTTTATTCCATCATTTCACACTTGCCAAAAATCCTATTGAAGGAATATAATCATATAATAGTGAAACGGTACAGAATGTTTTATTTATATAATACAGACAGAAGTTACATGCTATAAGTATCACAGTTGTAAATTAAAAGAAATTGAAACATTTACACAATTGACAAATATTAATACCTTTATAACTATAAGCATGTCGTAATGTTCTATTGTATTAATATTTTTTGTTTCTCTCTATCTGAATATTTTCCCATTCATTTGTATTGTAGTCCTGTAATGTAATGTTGTCATTTTAGTGTTATATTTAACATTGCCATGAAAGCGGGAGGTTTGGCTAGCCAACCAGGTTCAACTGACAATTTTTTTCTTCTTAAAATGTCCTGTACCAAAGTCAGGAAAATGGCAATCGTTATTTTATAGTTCGGTTCTTTGAATGTTGCATTGTCGTTTGGTTTTTTTGTTGCACTTTAATATTTCTGTTGTTTCTGTTGTTTCGTTGTTTTCCTCTTATATTTGATGTGTTCCCTCAGTTTAAGTCTATAACCCGGATTTGTTTTCTCTCAATCGATTTATGAATTTCGAGCAGCGGTATACTACTGTTGCCTTTATTTAGCCTTTATTTAGCCAAGAGAACAAACACATGAATTATCATGCACTACAAATGTACAAAGCTTTACTTTTGCAAAGTTGATTTTTTAAATGGTTATTATATCATTTAAGGAGCGCCCTGACACTGTTATCCAGAATATTCAACAAGTCAAACATGTGCATCATATGAATTATCTCATAAATCCACAAGCAGACGCCATTGTAATAGGACAAGATAGTGATGTCAAAGTGAACAAAAGAGACAGGGGTACTAGTTCAAAAAAGAACAGAGATATCATGAGTGAAAAAGTAGATTCTTTAAGTTATGAAGTGATTCTTATCCGAAAGCAAAATGATGAGATTATACAGAGACTTCAGAGCATGGGTCAAAACGTAAGTTGTACCTTTCTTTTTGCTAACCATTTCTATATAGCAACCGTCCAGCAGCTCCAGCGTACGCAGTATAAATCTCCCAATTGATACAATGTTCCCGAGATTATATTTCTTGTCATGATTTTATTGATAGAGGATTCCTACTCATAAGGAAGCTTTTAAACCAAGAGTTTTAAATGGTAAAATCGAATGAACGTCCGTGCCGTTTCAATTTGAAAATTAGTCCCGCACAACAAATTATCTGAACAATGCTCTTGGAAATAAAAAATATATCGAATATTGTATTTTGAGCGTTTTTACGCTTACATTTATTGATTGATTTTTTATAGAATTAGATTAAATTTTGTTATGATCAATTTCTTACAAATCTAGAATATATATGCATTCGAAATAAAAAAATATTGTAGTTTTTGACCTGAAACAAATAAAAAAAACTTACTGCAATGGGTGTCATTTCACCACTGTTTTTTTTATCGTATATTACCAAAAAAAATGTCAGGAAATGTAAGATGCTACACAATTTAATGTTGGCATTCAATCTGAATGTTAAGCACACACGTTGCAAGAAAACTAATGTTTTCAGAATTGTAATATAACTACATGTTGCATTGTCAACGTCAGTCAAACTTTTAAATAATGAGGAACTTTTCCTATGAACGTATTTCGTATTGTTTTCAGCGACCAAAACGACAAAAGAACGGACGATCTAACGATGTGATTAACAATGAAAACATCATACTCGGAAAAGGTAAGTGTGTTCAATATAAAATGCCAACATGATATTGTCAGTAATATGTCTGTCCCAACATTCATTTTGTACATATTAGAAACACGAACCTAAATTATAAGATAAATGCGAATAGTTATAAAGCAATTGAACGCAACATGATTTCCCATAAAGAAAAGTATAAACTATGTAAAAAGAAATCAATATGAATACAAAATTAATTAAAACAACTTATTTAACAAAAAGTTGTCGTCAATATCCAAATGTTAGTCTTTCGACCTCAGTTGTATGCCCTATTTATGATTGAAACAATAGGAATCGGTAGGCATACAAATTTAACCTTCCCAAAAAGGTATGTAATTTGTTTCAGTATCATAAATGATGTCAGTATTTTTTAGTGTTTAATAGTTTACCAAGGTTTTATGCACATTATTATCACGATAGGCATAGTTGTCTGGCTTAGAACAAACAATCTAACGATCCGTGTTTATAATAAAGGCAACAGTAGTATACCGCTGTTTTCTCTCGAGTGAATCCGTCCATTTTGTTTTAGTGTAGGTTTGTCGAGTGATAATACATGCGATCAGATCTATTTGCTATTATATTGCGAGTAAAATAGTTTTATTCGTCACTGTTCATCTTATACTGATTGCTTTACATGTTCTGAGCACTAACGATGCTCAACTTTCTTGTAGATCAGTAAGAATTCAGTGTTTTATAATGTCCGTGTTTTTTCGAGAGCAAAATTTAAAACGGACGTCCGGGTATTTCAACAAATGGTCTGGGTTTTGAAATAAAATTTGAAAAAAAGAAGGCATTTTTGACTTAGATAACGCCAACATTCGCATACCGCTGTTCAAAAGTCATAAATCGATTGAGAGAAAACTAAATACAGGTTTTTAAATCTTTTTTTTCTAGTTTGTATTTCTTTCTTTTTTTTTTTTTATTTTCATTTTTTATTGAAATCTGTACATTTGTTAGTAATGAAAACATCGAATACCGGTACCTTATCCCGGCCTCGTTAATGTTAGTAATAGATCATGCAAATATATATGTGTTAGTATTTGTTAGTTCATTTTACAAAAAAATATATCAGCTATAGTTACAATTTAATACCGCATTTTTCATTTGCATTAAAAAAAAACATAATAAAAGTTCAAAAATAAGGACCACAAATAAATGTATTCATCATATTAGAATAACTGTTTTAACAAGCATACAGATATTCTAAGTTTTATAGTTTTTTTAAGAATGGAAATTTTGAGGAAAAATAAGTTAAATAAAATTTAAAATAATAAAAAAAAAAGAAAAAGAAATATAAATATAATGTTCTGATGAATATATTTGATGTAACTTTTTTGTTAGTTCACAAATTAACATTCTATCATGTTTTTCACATATGAATTATAATAGGACTTTAATAACAATCGAACAAATGAGTAAATTGAATCCACAATTTATTGAAACTCTCAAGCTTATTGTTTTTTACTGCTATACACTTCTCTAAATTATAAAGATCTTTTAGAACTTTCTTCACAGCATGAATTGATAAAACTTTCTGGAAATATCTTGTATTTTAAATATATTGTTTAAGACACAGAAAAATCAGATTTGAAATTTCACCCTTGTATACATGTGAGACATCACCAAACCAAAAATTCTTTTTGGTGAATGAAATACTTATACCATTAGATAAAAACCATATATCTATTTCTTCTAATAAATTCTGGACATTTTCACAATTCCATAGTACATGTTCTATAGTTTCTATTTCTTCCTTACAAAAATTACATAGCTGACTATTTATGACATTAATTTTACACAAAAATTTGTTTTTAGCTAATATTCTATGATTTACTCTAAACTGTAACCATTGTAATTTTGTGTTATTGGTAACTGCAAAAGGAAGTTTGAAAATTTCTCTCCATTCTAAGTCATTAAGTTCCAAAATTTCATTCCACTTTTTCTCCCCATTAGGAACCACTTTAGGTATTAACATCCAATATATATCTTTAGTTCCCTTTTCTCTTTTTAAAATGGTTTGAACAAAAGAGGGAATAAAAGGTTCTGTGATCTTATTATCTCCCCTTGAATACAGCTTCTTTGTCTTATTCAATGCTGAAATGATACTATTATACATCATTATATTCCCAGAAATATCAAATTTGTCTTTTATTTCCCCATAGGAGAGAAACTGTCCATTATTACTAATCACATCATTTACAAAAACAATACCTTTATTATACCAACTTCTATAAAATACATGTTTGTTGTTGATATTTATATTCTTATTCATCCATAGTGGACTAGCAAGAAAATATTCCCATGTAGAATTTATATCTTTATCTACAAAAAATTGCCATGCTTTAAATACATCAATCCAAAATTTGTTTTTGACATTTGAAATAGTATTTGTTGTGTAACTATTTCCTAGTTTGAACAATTTTTCTTTATCTATATTTGTAAATAAAATATTTAACCATTTACAGTTAGAACTAAACAATTTTCTTATCCATGTACATTTTAAAGCTGTCATAAATAGATGAATATTTATCATCTTTAAACCACCATTCTTATAATCCATGTGTAACACTTCTTTTTTAACTCTATGAACTGGTGAGTTCCATAAAAAATAATAAATAGCATCATTAATTTTCTTAATCATCTCAGCATTTGGGTTTGGTAATGTTAAAAAGAGATGATTAAGTATTGGAAGAATAAGAGTTTTAACCACAGTATTTTACCAATAACTGTTAAGTTTATTTAAGACCATGTATTAATCAATTTTTTTATCTGAAGATACCTATCAGTATAATTTCAGTTTAAAATTTTATCAAGATCAATATCAAAGTTTATCCCTAACAGCCTAAAAGAAGTTGACCCCATGATAAATCTCTGTTCTGGAATAACATTTCTCTACTGCATTGTTTACTTCCAATCCATACTACTTGAGTTTTTGTAAAATTTATCCTTAGTCCAGAAAGTTTTGCATACCAATCTAGCTCTAATAAAGCTTCTTCCATAGATTCTTCACTTCCATCTAAAATCAGTGAAGTGTCATATGCAAACTGAGATAGTTTATGTTCAACTTGAGAAATTTCTATACCCTGTATTTTCGTATTACCTCTAACCTTTATTGCCAAAATCTCTGCACATAATATGAAAAGGTACGGTGATAATGTGTCCCCCTGTCTACAACATCGTCCAATAACAAAGAACTCTGATAAATTTCCACCCTGAATGACTGCAGAGCTAATACTATTGTAAAGTACTTTTATCAAGTTGATTATTGAATTCCCAAAATTGAACAAAGTCAGAACTGCTAAAAGAAAATCCCAGGATACTGTATCAAAAGCTTTTTCAAAGTCTATCAACAGTAATAAACCAGGTATATCTTTTTCTTCAGTATACTGCAAAATATCATATATAAGTCGGATATTATCCCCCATATAACGCCCACTTATAAAGCCAGTTTGAACTAAATTAATAAGTTTATCTAAAACTTTTTAAAATCTATTTGCGATCACCCCTGACCCAATTTTATAAACTGTATTTAATAATAAAATGGGGCGCCAGTTCTTCAGAAAATGGCGTGGCTTGTTATCCTTTGGCAAACATGTGATAATCCCTTGTTTTTGAGTGACTGATAATGATCCAATGTGAAATCCATAATTTAGAGATTCTACAATAAAATATTTTAAATCTTTCCAAAAAAAATTAAAAACTCAGTCGAAAAACCGTCAGATCCAGAAGATTTATTATTTTTCATTTTATGTAATGTTAAACCTGCCTCAGCTATAGTTATCTCCCCTCCTAAATTATTTTTTTCATCCTCTGTCAATTTTTCAAAATTCAAATATTTTAAATCATTTTCTAACTGTTCAATTTTACAGCCATTTAAACTACAATCTCTATTTTTATATAATGTTTCATAAAATACTTTTGTTTCTTTTAAAATATCATATTGCTTTGTTATAATCCTTCCATCTTCTGTTTCGACTTTTGGTATAATTTTACTAGTAACATTTTTTGACTCAAGACCACAAAAATATTTAGTTGGCTTTTCTCCTTCTTCAATTCATTTTACCCTTGTACGTATTAATTTACCCTTCATCTTTTCTTTTCTTATATCCTCCAGTTCTTGTTTTTTATCTTTCAATTGATTTATTAATTCTTCCTTAAAGTTTGCTTCTAATGAATCAATTTCCCTTTGTAAATTAAGAAACTTTTTATTCTTTTCTTTTTTCTAAAAACTTGCATTTGAAATCGTTTTTCCTCTGATTTCCATCAATAAAGTCTCAAGAAATAATTGCTTGTTTATAGTGAGTTGTAAATTTTCATCATAAATTTCATCAATATGTTTCAAATCATAAACATGTGCACAATATTGTTTCTTGACATCAATTATTTTATCTTTAACAATATTTACATATTCTTGATCATATAATAAGGAATTATTGAATTTCCACAGTCCTTTACCTCTTATAAATGGGTAAAATTGTAGCTCTAAAATTACAAAAGAATGATCTGAGCGATAGCTAGGTTCAATTTTACAATTTAGTGAATTTGTTAACATATTATCTGTAAAAAGAAAAAAATCCAACCTAGCCTGTTTAAAGGGCTTCTTTTTTCTCCATGTATATCTACGCAAGTCTGGGAAAAGTTCCCTTAAAGGATCTATAAGGTTCCATTGATCTATGATTTCTAAGATTTTATCTCTAGCACTAGGGTTATTAATATGTAAATAGTTACAATAGTCTATATGGGGATTCAATACAAGATTAAAATCACCACATATTATAAAGTTTTCATTTCCAAAATCTTCTATAATACACATAATAAGATGGTAAAAATTAGGAGTATCTGCATTAGGACCATACAATGATAGAAGTGTTAGCCTCTCCTTATCTATAACAATATCTAATGCTAGATAATTACCATTTACAACTTTCTTCTCTTTTAATACTCTAAATTCAAAATTATTATTAAACATTATAGCAACTCCTCTAGAGTTTGAGGAGAAATATGAAAAATAACACCCATAGCCTCACATGGTCTTAATATTCACTTCAATTTCATTTGTGAAATGTGTATCTTGAATACAATAGATGTTGAATGTTTTAGACTTAAGGAAATTAAATACATCTCTTCTCTTTTCAATGACACCTAGACCTTGACAGTTAATTGATAATATTTTTAAAGAACCCATTCAATTATGAGTAGAAAAAGTTGTGAAGTCCAAAAAGAATACAATAAACTAAAAGCAATATTCATCAGATGGGTTATTTGTACTGAAAAACTATCTTGTTTTAACAAAACAAAAACAAAAAAGGAAAAAAATAATTTGAAAAAGTGATGATACTATGAGATAAAAACTTATAAACAGTATCAAGACAACAGGCATTCTTCCTGTTTTCTGCATACAATGTAATGATGCAGTTTCAATTTTTGCAATATATTTTCTCTGTTAAGTTAAATATTCACTCAATTATCTTAATAAATCTTATTTTGTTTGACATAATATATAATCAGATCAAAGCAATTTCAAAATAATATACAAGCTTTAAGTAATAATTGTTTGGTTTTTTTGAAAAGGTAGCTAGAATTATCTCCCTTCTTTCATTATTGAGTAGTCTAAATTAACAAAGTACATGTATATTTCTTAACCTCCAAAAAGTCAGAGTTACTTCCCTTCTCTCAGTCTTCTGTTAATGTCATCACACAACCCATATTTCATTTGGAGACCATTATCAGTTCTGCCATAAATGCCACAGTTGAAATACCACACCTGATCAAACCTTCCACTATCTTCTAGTCTTTTTATAGAAGCCATATTTCTGGTGGTAACATCATCTACAAATTTTACTTTGTTTCTTAGTTCTTTTCTTTTTCTCATTATACTCCTCTTTACATCAGTATTAAAACACCTTACGATTAGTGGTCGTGGTTCTCGCTGTGCAGGTAAACGATGAATGGCTACAATATCTCGGTCATGCAGTGTTATATTTAAGTCAGACTTTACCATTTGTATAAAATCTTGACGGAGATCTTGCTGCTCTTTCCAGGGAAAATTATATACCTTTATGTTATTCTTTCTGGAGTATTGTTCATTGTAGTTACTGCTTATATTTGTTACTTTAGCATTTTCTGTTGTTTCAGACAGTTCTTTTTTAATTGATTTTGTTTTGGCTTCATTTTGATCTATCTTCCTTCTCAAATGTTCATTTTCAATTGATAAGGCCTCCACCTTTTCTTGCATGTCTGTTTGGGTTTTATTCAATCTCTCATTCATCTTTTTATCTAAAGTGGATTCAAATTTACTAAAAAGTTTTTTTCATAATACCAGTAACCATATTTTCAAGGTCAGCTGTTTTGACCAGGTCTTTTGTTACTTCATTCAGATCATCTTTTGTTGTAACATCCCTGAGGCTAAACTTGATTCCATCTAGGTCTTTTTGAAAATTTATTATCCCTGATAAATCCATACTTGTATTAGAATCTGTTGACACATCTGAGCGAGTTCTCTCTGTGGGTTGTTTACTATTATCTTTATCTTTCTTAGCTGTTAATAAAGACTGAACAGTTTTTACCAGTTTCTGTTTATCTGCTGATTGACTTGAAAGTCTATTTGAAGGGTTACTACCTCCAGGCATATTGCACACAATATAATTATATAAGTCTATTGTAGATAAATTCAATCATTCAAGTTTACACAATAAAATCCTTGAAAATGTCTAATATTGCCTATTTTCTTGAAATATATCACACAAAAAGCATATCAATGGATGCATCACTTCAAAAACTTCTTCTTGGCCATAAAATTAATCCATTTCAGACATTTAAACTGCTGAAAATATTGCAAAAATTGGGAGCTGACTTTTCACAGTGTTATCAGCTCAGCGGCCATCTTGATCTATTTTATTATCTATGATAGTTTGTATTTCTTTTTAAGCTATTATGAAAATATTTTACACATAACATTACACAATGCATGACAATGTATCTCTCCTATTTGCTATTTCCAAAAGATTGATGCTGACATTCTAATCTGTAACGAAATAGATATGAGACATCTGTTGGTGCATAACAACCCATTCACCACTTCCAACTCTTTTCTTTTTATCTAAATATCGTGGAAGAATTGTTTATACATTTCTAAAATCTTCCATTTATCCCTTTTCGTATTTGGGGGTTTGTATTTGAGTATGGTTTGCCATTCATGGAGGAGTAATGTTTGAGGTAGAAACACATGGATCAATGAAACAATAAGAACAATATCCTTGTCGTAATTCAATGTCATTATGGCCTGGATTTGGATCTAATTAGTCATTATTGTCATTTCTGTCACCTTTTTCATCCTGATTGTTTCTATGGCTCGAAGAAGTACTTCCAATTTCATTCTTTTTATAGCTTTTTCTCTTTTAAAAATTTCTTTTAAAAAATGAAATTGCAGTCATGAATAAATAAATACATATACATACATATATATTTGTCACATGATGATAAAACAATAACATAATTCAATTGACATTTACAAAATATTGTTTTACTAAAATATATATACAGTTTAAACTTAATGAATAAAAAATAGAAATACAAACAATACATGATGTCATATTGAGCTCATTCAAAAATATCACCAATTTATCCGTTTCCTTCTCATTTACTTTCAAAACCATTTCACATCTTTCTTCCATCTTTGCTTTTGAACTTTTTCCTCATTTTTACTTTTACCTTTGACCTTTCAGATATAACTCATCTAAATCATGTGGTTATATGTTTGAAATTGATTGGTTTGTTAAATTTTGCGCCTTATTTTTCAATTTTAAATCAAATTTGATTGGTCCGTATCATTCATTAAAGTCATGTGCTTTTTTAAACTTTGAATTTGATTGGTTTGCTCGTTGATGCGCCTATATTCTTTCAATTTCAACATTTCAAACATAGTATTTTGCTGCTGTATACATTACGTACTAAGATAGCTAACGAAATGAATATACTAAGTAATCTTTCAAATGTAGAGTACTTCAATAGAACGAGACTTTCAAATTGAGAAGTGAAATCATACAAATATGTTAGAAAACCTCGAAGATCCATTGACTTCACTTTTGGCTTTATCATGTACTAAGATAGAGTAATAATCAATTAACCTTACATTAAATCATTTCAGGTCCAATAACTCTTTTAAACACGTTCTCATCTAAAATTAGAAATTCTCATATGCCACTTAACTTATTTTTGTGTGAAAAGGCTACAACATTTGGGATTATTGATATATTTCGCGTTAAAAACTCACTGTATAGCATTAACAATATTTGTTTGTCATCTTTTGGCAAGATTTGTGATCTATCTTTGTAAATGCGAACCAAAATTTCATCATTTTATCATAAACCTTTTTCATAGGATGCTAGAATGAACTATTTTAACACCAAGGAAAAAGTTCAAGTAAATAAACCTTAAAAAGATACTCATTCTGCATTTTTGTTATACTTTTATGTCATTTTTGAAATATATACATAACATAGCATTTACCCATCTTTATTTCAGATGTTTCAATGAAAAGAATGCTAAATTAAGTCTTTTTTCTCTTACTTGTATTTGTCAGGTCTGTATGCCTGCATACCACCCTGGTGTATGCTAAAACCTCACTGTATGTGTATACTAGAATTTGTCAGGTCTGTATGCCAGCATACCGACCTGGTTAATGCTAAACTTTCACTCTATGCATATACAAGGATTTTTCAGGTCTGTATGCTAGCATACCGACCTGGTTAATGCTAAACTCTCACTCTATGCATATATACTAGCATTTTTCATGTCTGTATGCTAGCATACCGACCTGGTTAATTCTTAACTCTCACTCTATGCACATCCTAGTATTTGTCAGGTCTGTATGCTAGCATACCGACCTGGTGTATGTTAAACTCTCACTCTATGCATATACTAGTATTTTTCAGGTCGGTATGCTAGCATACCGACCTGGTTAATGCTAAACCTTCACTATGCATATACTAGCATTTTTCAGGTCTGTATGCTAGCATACCGACCTGGTTAATGCAAAACTCTCACTCTATGCACATCCTAGTATTTGTCAGGTCTGTATGCTAGCATACCGACCTGGTGTATGTTAAACTCTCACTCTATGCATATACTAGTATTTTTCAGGTCTGTATGCTAGCATACCGACCTGGTTAATGCTAAACCTTCACTATGCATATACTAGCATTTTTCAGGTCTGTATGCTAGCATACCGACCTGGTTAATGCAAAACTCTCACTCTATGCACATCCTAGTATTTGTCAGGTCTGTATGCTATCATACCGACCTGGTGTATGTTAAACTCTCACTCTATGCATATATACTAGTATTTGTCAGGTCTGTATGCTAGCATACTGACATGGTGTATGTTAAAAACTCACTCTATGTACATACAAGTATTTGTCAGGTCTGTATGCTAGCATACCGACCTGGTGTATGTTAAACTCTCACTTTCTGCGTATATAAGTATTTGTCAGGTCTGTATTCCTGCATACAAATCTGGTGTATTTAGAACCTTTAATATATTTATTTTGGCATAGATAAGGTCTGTATGCCTGTATACGAACCTGGGATATGTAAACCGATTTTTTTTAAAATTTATTTTGGCTTTTTTTCTGCAAGGTACTTGTATGCCTGCATGGATTCTAAAATTTTATTCTGGATTCATGTTTGTATTGGCAAGTCTGTATGCCTGAATGCTAAGTATTTACTGAGTAGTAACATTTCTTATTTAATTATGTTTGCATACCTCCCTTAGAAAATAAGGAGATGTGTATGATTGTGAAATGAAAAGGTTGAATTACATGGATGTAAGGAATTATGTATAGCCTTCAACTTCATTTGAATTTGAAAGAAAGCTCTTAGTTCTTAACTGCAACACTCAGGGGTTAATTCCCGTATACTACCCCGCTTTTCAATAAACCCTTGTAAAACAATGGAATTCATGGGTTTGATTGTCGGTATACCAACGTATAATCCTATACCCTTTGGAACATAAAAGTTTGCATATTTGTTTGACATTTTCAGTTCACGGTATTCTTGCATGCAACACTGGTGTACGGTGAAAGCTTATTTTTCTTGCATGGATACATACAAGCTTTAATTGCTTGTATACCAATCTATGTTTTATTGAATTGCAGTTTTACATACATTCTAGTATAATTGTCAAACCAAGCTGGTGTTTAGTAAGCTTGTGTTATTGTGTATGGTTTGCCCCAGTCTTAAATGTCTGCATATTTGGTGGCACTTATTAGATATTAAGCAAGCTGAATGGTTTGCATTCTAACCAGCCTTATATTGTATTCATATTTTGAATTGCAAAACTATCATTTTTCATCATTCTCTAAGTTATAGACTTCAAGAGGGGCGAAAGATACTAGAGGAACAGGCAAACTCATAAATCGAAAATAAACTGATAACACCATGACATGAAATATACAAATTAAAGTACACAAGAAACAGCATAGAAAACAAACACAGTCTGAGCAATTAACACGAACCCTAACCAAAAACTGGGGATGATCTCAGGTGCTCCAGAAGGGTAAGCAGATACTGCTCCAAATGTCCAACAGTGGCAGCATCGGGTTGCTCATGTTTTTACAAACCCGATTTAACTAGCTTTATACAGTAAGTAAAATTCATGAAAAGGGAAGAGGATTGTAGTTATGACGTGAGAAACCTATCCCATATCATCTGTGAAACGGTTATTCCATAACGGTCAACCAACTATATACTATGGTAACAATTGTGTATACACTGGAGTTGTAAAAACAAATCCTTCAACCAGGAAAGCCAAAGAATTGATGCCTTTTCTAGTGAAGCCATGCATACATTATTAGCAGGAACAGCAAAAAGACTGGTGTTGTTCATTGGTGTCATAGTTTTCTAGGAAGGCATTGGTTTAACCTATCCAGTCACTAAGTAGTGTTACAATTAAATTCATAAGCAACACATAAATAGTTACATGAAAGGTATAGCCAATGTTTGAATAATGCTGAAACGAGAAATGAAAACTACATATTATATACATATATATATATATGCGAGTAAATATTTTACATTTCACTTTAACATTGATGTGGCGTGGTCAACTACATCAAAGATTTGATGGTCAATTATACTTAATTTGTTGTATGATCTTTCATCTTGTTTATTAAATGTGACAGTGTGTACAGTACATGAGTTGCACAGTAGAATTGTAATAATATTTGGACGTTTATCAAAGCAAGGTTTAATCTAATTTAAGGACAGCGGTTCATAGCACGATTTTGTAAGACACTTTTTGCATTGATCACTTATATTGGTGTAGTAGCTTGAAGTAACAATTAAGTTGCGATATAGATTATAATGAAGTAACATGTTGTTTTATAGAGTTGGAACTCAGTAACGTTTTGTATTGGAATTTTTAACTGTGAACCTGGGCTGTGAACCTTTTAAATATATCATATATACATGTACTTTTATATGATTAAACATGTGAACATTAAACAGACTTCGTTACTAGTATATAGACGGTAGTGATCTATATATATATGGTGAAATATTTAATAGCTATTTCCTTATGTAAACAGGCAAGAAGGATTAGATCCCAGATACATATATCCAAAATAATGACTGTCCAAAATACACAGAACAAAGACCCGTTTAGCGTTATCTTTATATCACGATTACTGATTTTAAAGTTTATATGAACTAAGGGTTCTTTATAGTGGTTGAATTGAACTCGTTCCCTTGAAAAACAAATTGTCGCCATGGATGTGATTGATTGAAGATGAATGAAATATGTCATTTCCTTAGTAACATTCATTTTTCCAATTTGAACACTCTTGACAAATAGACAAGATGCAAATTATTGCAAGAACATAGTGATTTATTTAAGTACTTCATCTTGACAGTCGCTGCATGATTTAAAAAAAAAAAAAAAATTACAAGGCCAAGACGACCCCCTACTGACGAAGTGGTTGTCTTAAAGTTTACATTACAGCAATTTTGCGCCTGTCCTAACTTGTAGCAAGGAACCTCTGGTCTTATATTTTTCTTATAATGAATTTTGCGCAATAATTGCATGCTTTGTAAATGACACAAAAATGGAAACAAACTACAAAAACTGCAAGACACAGACATTAATATACTTGATTTTTTTCAAATTGTCGAGTAAAAAATGCTGCTTTTCAGAAACGATTTTTAGTGGCAGGAAACGCCCAGAATGCAGGATTTTAACGCTATGAACCCCAGAGCTTCTGGGGGCCTTGAATGGCCCCCCAAACCCTCTGCCGTAAGACGCTGGCGGAACACTTCCGTGTCCCATATGTCTAATTTGCCAAAAAACGTACCATTATTTATGGGCCTACTACGCCTATGTATTAGTGAAATAAAGTATCTTAAAAAAAAGATCTTCATAAATTACCCTGTTACAGTATTTATTTAAACAGTCTAGTGGCGGATTAAGATATTTTCATAAAGGGGGAGGGGGTTCCAGCCAAGGTTCAGTAATTCCTATATAATCAACCAAATTTTTCCCACAAAAGGGGGACAGGTACCTTTTGTATCCGCCTATGGGACCCAACATGAAAAATAAGAAATAATAATGTATAGCAAAACAATTTACGAAAAAGAAAAACCGGAAAAATATGAACCAATGACAACTTCAACAGTCAGGCTCTTGACTTGGGAAAGGCATATAAAGACTATATAGTGTGGCCGGTTTTAACATGTGAGCGCTCAGCTTCCCCCTTTTTTTACCTGGGAAAGTTGTTTCCCTAAAAGTTGTAAGAATAAGACATGAATATCCAGAAGTTTCATAAGGGATGAGATAGGGAGGGCACTGCATGACTGCATGACTTCTTTAGAGATGGACGCTTCAGTACTGTTTCCCTCAATAAATCAACTAAAGTTTTCCCACAAAGCACTGGCATAGCACCCCTTTATATAGATTCTACCTCTCCAAGCTCTTGCTACATGTGTACAAAAAAAAGACGGTGTTAAATGAAATCGTGAAAAATGTACAAAAACAGCTAGGTTTACTTACCATAAATATATCCGACATTCTGTTTTGCTTCTGGTTTATTCAAATCAAGATAATAGAGCGTATTTTGTCTATTTTCTTCTCCGTGAGGGAAACTCCTTCATTGATCATTCAAATTGTTTACATTTATAAATGACGTCATCTAGATGGAGTGCGTGACTCCGCAGATAAATAGTCCTTTTTTCTTTGACTTTTTAATAATTACCAATACCAAGTATAAACAAAACAGATTGTTTTGTAATCAATTGCTATTATTCTAATTTTATAAAAGTGTACTGGTAAGCAACTTGTGTAAGTCAAGGCTATCCGTCTATATCCCTCCGCCTCACGTCAGAAGGTCCCTGACGTCATATAAATTTTTGTCAACAACTTCGAACTTGGAACCAAATTATGATCGCCTCATTTTTCCGTAATTTTAATTTGCAAACAAAACAGATAACTGCTAGGTTAATAAAGCGATCATAGTCATGGAACTTGAGAATTGGTTTTCATTGATAGATTTACAACAGTGAACGCTTTACCGGTTTGCCTTGCAAATTAACCGGCGCTTTTCTGTTTACCAACGGGAGAAAATAAAAAGGTCAGTGGTAGGCTTTAAGTTTAAAAAAAACAAACTTGAAATCGGCTATAAAGTAGAACCACAACTATACTGACGTAAAGGATTTTTTTAAACACCCAGGTTCGTATGCTATCATACAGACCTGTGAAATACAACATCGGATCTAATATTTGCTGTTCTGCATACACCAGGTGCGTATGCTAGCATACATACCTGAGAAATACAATGTATTAATCAAATGTAGACATTAGCATACACCAGGTACGTATGCTAGCATACAGGCCTGAGAAATGCAAGTTAATTTATTACAATTCAGTTCAGCATACACCAGGTGTTTAATATGCCAGATTCACGATTTCCAAGTGCTTGATAAAATAAAAATGTGTTTTTTCCTTTATTTTTCTCTTTTTGCATAAGTTTGTCTTATGAGCAATAATTCGACCTATTTGAGTACGAATTATGACAAATTACTGTTAATGAGAATTTCTAATTTTAGATGAGAACGTGTTTTTAATAATAAGATATCATTGGATTTTTCAGACCAAATGTATCTAAATCACAACTAGGTAAACATTTTGCACTAGCTCTTTTATATATATATCATTAAAAATGACAGAGGAGATACTGGAACAAGGAAAGTCAAAATTAAGAATTAAACTTGAAACTTTGACCTTGACATAGTTTTCTATTCTTTGAACCAAGGACCTCAAATCAACAGACCCTAGGTATCTATCACTGGAATAAATCCTACTTTGAAAATAGTTATCAAAGGTACCAGGATTATAATTTAGTACGCCAGACGCGCGTTTCGTCTACATAAGACCCATCAGTGACGCTCATTTCAAAGTATTTATAAAGCCAAAAATATAAAGTTGAAGAGCATTGAGGATCCAAAATTCCAAAAAATTGTGCCAAATACGGCTAAGGTAATCTATGCCTGGGATAAGAAAATCCTTAGTTTTTCGAAAATTTCAAAGTTTTGTAAACAGGAAGTTTATAAAATTTGACCACATTATTGATATTCATATCAACACCGAAGTGTTAACTACTTGGCTGGTGATATCCTCGGGGACGAAACATCCACCTGAAGTGGCATCGACCCAGTGGTGTAAATAGTTATCAAAGGTACCAGTAAGAATCACTCTGATTCAAACAAAAAAATCTCTGAAACTGACATTATCAAGATGCTTGATTTCTTGATTGACAACATATTTGTTACGTTTGGAGGACGTGTTTTTCAACAGACTGTCGGAATTCCAATGGGAACCAATTGTGCTCCTCTTCTTGTCGACTTGTTTCTTTATCATTATGAGGCTGACTTCCTACATGAACTTCTTAGGAAAAAGATAAGAAGTTAGAAATATCCTTTAACTTTACGTTATATAAATATAAATGATATTCTCTCACTAAATAATACAAAATTCGTGACTATGTTGAACGAATCTATCCCATCGAACTAGAGATAACGGATATTACAGGTACAGCTAAGTCTGACTCATAACTTGACTTACATCTAGAAATTGACAATGAGGGTCGGTTGAATGCAAAACTTTACGACAAAAGAGGGGATTTTAACTTCCCAATTGTGAACTTTCAATTTCTATGTAGCAACATTCCAGTAGCGCCTGCATACGGAGTATTTATCTCCTAATTGATACGATATTCCTGGGCTTGTGTTTCCTATTATGATTTCCTTTATAGAGGGTTGCTACTCACTAGGAAGCTATTAAACCAAGAGATCCAAACTTGTGAAGTGGAAATCATCCCTTCGTAAATTTTACGAACGCCTTCACGAGTTGGTTGACCGTTATGGAATAACCCTTTCACATATGATATCGGATATGTTACTTATGCCGTAATTACAATACTCTTCCCTTTTCACGAATGTGACCTACCTTATTTACCGGATTTGTCATAACATAAGCAACACGACGGTGCCACATGTGGAGCAGGATCTGCTTACCCTTCCTGAGATCATCCCAGTTTTGGTGGGGTTCGTGCTGCTTAGTCTTTAGTTTTCTATGTTGTGTCTTCTGTACTATTATTTGTCTATTTGTTATTATTTTTAGCCATGGCGTTGTCAGTTTGTTTTCGATCTATGAGTTTGATTCTCCCTCTGGTATCTTTCGTCCCTCTTTTGTTGTTTACCAGTTACAAATGCATATCATTTACTTTAAATGCATTAGGGGAAATAACTCTCATATGGAGTCTTCGTATCACTTCTGTCAAAATTTGAAAAAAATTCCAGAGGATATAGCGAGCAATTTGAAAAATCAATTTGTCGCTTTCTTCTACGGTTACAAAAGAGATTTCACCACAAAGAAAACAATGTTTGGGGAGATAACTCTTACAGTAAAAAGTCTTCAACTAAACAAGGACAGTTGAAAAGCGCAATATCTGTTCGAAAGTATATGCAAAATAATTAAGTAACATCTTGCAAAACCACAAAACAAGTTTCTTCAGTGAGCGGAAGAAGAAAACAAAATCAGAACAAATACAATAGGTCTTTCCACAGAATAGTGGAATAACCTTATAAATAATGATCATAAAGTAAACAAACATGCCCTTGTAACCCTCAGTGGGCTCACCAAGTAACACTTGTCTCATATCATACTATTATAACTAGCTTAAAGAGGGACGAACGATACCAGCGAGTCAGTCATACTCATACACCGAAAAATAATCTGACAACGTCATGGCTAAGAATTTTACCTTATTCTCAACTAAACCTTGAAGCTTTATGTATCGCATGTCTCATGTAACACAAAATTTTTATCTGAATGAACAAGCAAAGATAACCGTTCACTGAAATCATACTGTGTTTCAGATTACCTAGTACCTAATCAGCCAATGATTCGTTTTTATAAAACTCTTCAAAAAGAGACTCAGCATTGTATTTGTTATTTCTTAACATAATGCATTTCCCATTAAAACAATTTCGATTTCTCTATGTTATGCATGATTTCTAACATATTGCACTGTTATACATCTGTATCATATAAATATTATCCTATTAACTGTTTATCAAAATATTCCTTTTAAAATACGTTTTGGCGTTTTGGGGTGGTGGATAAGGTCATATGTCTTTTCCGCCAATAATGCAAAGGCAGATTGTATTTATCAGATAATCTCTATATGTCTATCCACCATGTTTCAGAACCTATGATTAATAGGATAAATTGTTGACTAGTTATTATCATCCCAAAAAGAGAAACAAATCATTATCTTTCTATGTATAAAATTAACATACTAGTAGATACATTGTTCATCCTAATCCCTGATTTGTAAATGGTCATATCGGGTTTTTTGTGTTTGTAGCAGGCGGAAATCCGGTTAAACTAGAACAAATAAATCGAAGCTCTTTGTTAGAGAAGTCGATAAATGCTAAATTTGAACCTCAAACTAATTGCAACAGAAATTGTTTTAGCTCTCAACTATAGCATCAAGTCCCAAATATACACGGAAAAATGTCCAATAAAAACTTATTTGAGGAAAACTCAAATTTTGCATTTTTTTTTTTTTTTTATTGAAATTAACATTGGAAAGGGGGATAACTCTGCAAAAATGAGACTTTTTTGTCAGTTTTTTTGTTTATTTTCTTAAAATTCAGGGAAAATATGATACTTTTATCGGGCTATAAGTTCGTATGTAACTATATTATATAATCCTCATGCTTATGAAATGTACAAAATCGAAGTGTTATGGGTATTTTAAATCTTGTTTGCACATTTTTCATTAAAGGATGCAAATAACTTTTAGTCTGCCCTTCCACAAAATATTTATTAAGTTGACTCAATGCAGACAAGAACATTAACTGGTGCTCATTAGCTAGTATATACCTTAGTCTTTTTTAAAATACAACTGACATATATTAGAATCGTAACAGTGCTATGTGGATAAATTTATTGGTTTTCAAGATCTAAATTGGCAGCGCGTCATCCCTAAAATGGCTTCCATTTCTACAATTGTAAAAATGAACTGGCGTAATGGGGAGATAATGTTGACGATGTAGAATCCTGACTGTAGCAGTTAATAAAAACCTTACATAATTTATTAATATTCTTGTTTTTAATCTTATATGATTATAGCAATGCTTGTTTATGTTTACAGGCTCAATACAAAGACCACAACGAGAACTATCAGCACGTAAAGATAATGATCCCTATATGTTTGTACGCTCAAACTCAAATCGGAAGTCTAGACGCAAAAATACTTTCAAAAACGATAACAAAACGCATGGACTTTTACAAGACCTGAAATGGAACCTGCACGAAACTGCTCAAAATTTAGTTTTAGGTAAAGCTACATGTGAAGTACAAAAATGTGAATCAAAAGAAGAAGTTGTACACAAAGTACAGGATTTAAGATCTGATGTAAAAAATTATGTTGATCGCAAAACAACCGAACTAGAAAAGTGTTTGGGGAAATCGGCAATCGCTAAAAGGAGATCTTACACTGACAGTGACCAAAAGTGGAAAGAAAGAACTGTTACTTGCTTGTATGACCACAAAACGAAGGTAATCAAACAGGCTGACGAACAACTGGACAAATTATTAACAAGTCGTAAAAAAGAAATGCAGTCGTCGCCTGTTTCAGCTCGGCGAAAAGTTTTTCTAACACAAGGAACAAATAAAGAGAGCGCCAGAACAATTGTCGAATCGTTCATCAATTTGATTACAGATAAGATTACAGAATATGTCTCCAAACTGTTGCCAATTGATATTCAACAAGAAATCATTGTTTTCACATTTGAATGTCAAAAATCGTTTGTTTTAAAGAAAATGATGTGCGATTTTGCAACAGGAGATTTTTCTGAGTGTGTGCGATATATATTAGACCCAAATCAGTACGCAAGAACATGGTTGACAAATTTTACCAACAAAAAGATCTTTCATTACAAGAAATCAGGAATGAATTTTTATGCTAAACTTGCAAATAAAAAAATTGAAAAAATATTTAAAACTGTAGGTACCTGTATAAAACATGTACATTCAGAAGAAAAAGACAACTTACCAAAATGGATGGATAGTTTTCTAAAACATATACAAGCTTCCAATCAGTTACCGCTGTCATCAGCTGATCTAACACCTATGTACCACCATAAATATCAAGATGCTTGCATACAAACGTTTATGTCTTTTCTAAATTCTCGCCTCGATAATATGAAGAATGGAATTGTGCAAACATTTAAAAATACCAATGAAAAAACGGTTGACTGGGTGGATAACCCATACACGAAAATAGTCGACACACTTTGGGGATGCTCAGAATGTTGTCCATTTTGTCGTGAACCTTGCCTGTATGCTGATAAAGACCATATTAAACAGGGATTTAACCACCGATGTATGCAACACAGACCATTAGGGGTGTACGGGTTTAGGGATACTCACAGTCAAAAATTAATCACTGAAAACTGTAACTATTTAATTCAATCTTCTGATAAGGGGTACAAATTTAAGATAGAAGAACGTCTACGACTCTTCGGAGAATACCAAAAAGAATTTAGCGATTGGAAAATTACATCCTTACCAAATGATAAACCAAACTATTGGAATTGGTTTATGTGTACTTTAAAAGACCAATTAACTGAAGTCTACGATGCTAAACTTCCAGACATTCCAGGCGAATGGACAAACTACACAATAACCGATGCTATTCGAAGTTTAGAATCTGACTATATTTGTAGCTGAGAAAAATCTTCATTATAATTTACTATGACAGGTAAAGTAGTACACAGATTTCCCATTAAAAATAGAAGATACATTCATCAATAGATAAAGTTGTAAGTTGAAAAGGGACAGATATTATTATGACTACACAAAAAAACCAAGATGTAACATTGATAAAATGAAAAATGAACCTAATGAGCGAAGAAGGGTTAGATCGCGGTTCACACTTTTTTTTTCGGTTACACACTATTTAAAAAGTAAAATAATAAACATACCGAAACCCAAGGAAAATTCTAAATTCAAATTCCATTATCAAATGGCAAAATCAAAAGCTCAAACACATCAAACGAAAGGAAAATGTCTTATTATATATAAGTAAGATTGAAAATGTTTGAAAGAATCATTTTATTATTGTCTGTATGCATTATATAGCACATGCGTACATAAATACGTCTTACATATATTAGTTCTGCACTATAAATATCCATACAGCTCTTCTGATATATCAACCCAACAACCTAAAGAAATAGGTTGTCAATCATAATGTCTTATATGTTGGTGATATCATTCGCGAAATACATTTATCTGTTGTTCAGCGCTTTTTCTTTAAATTAGATTTTTCGTGGCACCTTAATGAAGGAATTTATATTTTAGATAAATATTTATATAGAAAAAGCTATGGTTCACGAGACAGTGAAGTGTATATGTATGTTATATATAGTATATAATGAGTATTATAGAATAGTCATGTAAAGTGTAGAAAAATCAAAGTTTTCAAAAATAATAAAGACTGAATTGAAGATGTGGAATACGTCTTTAGAATGTAAATCTAAAAGTTTATAAGACTTTTCAAAAGTATTTAAATTTTCGTAGGGATACACATTCTGGTTTTATATTCATTTTATGATTGCCTTCTTTCATCTTCAGATTTATGAGTATGATGGAACAAGTAATGGTGACAACACATTGGTATGGTGCAAGTAAACACACATAATGGTTATGCAAGACAATCATATAATATTATTGTTGCATGCTCTTTAAATATCTATGTTATGTATTTATTGGTGTATTTTCAAGTTTGCATATTTGATGCATATAAGTATGTTTCTATAAAAACAAGACATGATTTCATTTTTAAATTGTGAGATTAACTCGATGTTGCATTTGTTTATTACGTGTTAAGGTGTGAAGTAGGAATTTGGGATCTTCAGATCTTTTTGTCAGCTTGTCAAACAGTTTTTGTAACATAATCTGTAAACATCTAAAAGATCCACTCATTGGTTACAATAAGAGAAATCAACGTTTAAGAATGATTGTTTGTACATGCTATGGCTATAATGATATCGTTTACCTGTGATATATAGAGAAAAACTAAATTAAAAGTTATTGTGTAAAAGATGAGTGCAATTGTTGCGCTTTAATGTTACATACTCCTCTGAGCCTCTAGTTTTTATAATTTGTATTATGTTATTATCTTTCTTTTATTTTTTAAACCTTTTGTAAAATCTCTTCAAAAATATGTTTCCACCAGCATTAGACAGAACCATATGACATATAAACACCTCAATATTCAGAATAATTATTCTATTTTATCAGGTATATTTATAGATAACACTCAGTTGCATAAAAGCATTGATGCAGCTGCAAAACATAGTAGAATGTCTATTTATGATGAGTAACAAACATCTGTAATTATCCCTTTTTTTTACATTTGGACAAATAATGTTCTCCAAAAGATCATTTCTGTGTTTCAATTAACTCTTACTTAATTATCAAATCACTTTATTTCATGACAACTTATGGAATCACATAAGAAGATATGATCAAATGGATGCCAATTTTTTATCTTTCGAAATATTTTCAGTTAAGGTCAAACTTTTCTTATTCTATTTCTTTGAGCTTCAGGTCTGTTGTTCATCGACCTATGTTTTTGTTTTATTTCCTTCATGATATCCTTTCATTTTTACGAACTCGGTCAGTATAAACGTAGTTTGTAGGAGAAAAATAATTTTGTAAAAATGAATTCGTCAAGGAATTAACAACATTTAGACCAGCGATGTAATGATTTTTTGTGTATTCTAGATGTGCAGTAACCAAAATCTATTTTTATGCCCCACCTACGATAGTAGAGGGGCATTATGTTTTCTGGTCTGTGCGTCCGTTCGTCCGTCCGTCCGTTCGTTCGTTAGTTCGTCCGTCTGTCCCGCTTCAGGTTAAAGTTTTTGGTCAAGGTAGTTTTTGATGAAGTTGAAGTCCAATCGACTTCAAACTTAGTATACATGTTTCCTATGATATGATCTTTTAAATTTTAATGCCAAATTAGAGGGTTTACCCCAATTTCACGGTCCACTGAACATAGAAAATGATAGTGCGAGTGGGGCATTCGTGTACTGGGGACACATTCTTGTTTCTTTGTAAAAGTATGTTTTCAACTTGTAACAGTCAGTATTTGTCATCAATGTAATAGTGGTAGGAATGAATATGTTGACCTGTTCCTCAACTGCTTTAATATATGTAATGTAATTATTTACGAAGCTATAAGAAACTAGAAGCTCCCAGGAGCCCGTGTCGCGCACGTGATATTTTTATTTACAATTAATGAATGAAATCCAATAACGGATTGTCCGATATGTCTGAAAATGTCAGGACAGATAAATTTTCACCTGATAAACAATTTGACTCATGTCAGATTGGCTCTAAATGCTTTAGTTTCAGAGATATAAGTGAAAACTGCATTCTCCCCCTATGTTCTATTTTTAGCCATGTCTGCAATGTTGGTTGGCAAGCAGGGTCATCAGACACATTTTTAAAACTAGATACCCTAATGCTGATTGTGACCAAGTTTGCTTTGATTTGTCGGAGTTGTTTCAGGAGAAGATTCTTGTAAAAGATTACAAAAATTTACGAAAAATTATTGAATTTGACTTTACAGGGCAAGAACCATTTTGGTCATGTGACTTATTTGTAGATCTTACTATGATGAACATTATTGCTCTTTGCAGTTTATCTATAATAATATTCAAGATATTAGCCCAAAACTGCAAAATCTCCTTAAAATTACCAATTCAGGGGCAGCAACCAGATAACGGATTTGTCTGAAAATGTCAGGACAAATAGATCCTGTCCTGATAAACAATTTTACCTATGTCAGATTTGCTCTTAATGCCTTGGTTTCAGAGATATAAGCCAAAATCTAAATCCCCCCCCCCCTATGTTCTATGTTTAGTCATTGCGGCTATCTTGGTTGGTTGTTCGAGTCATCGGACACTTTTTTTTTTGAAACTATATAAAAATGATGACTGTGGCCAAGTTTGGTAAAAAATGGCCCAGTAGTTTCAGAGGAGAAGATTTTTGTAAAAGTTAACGACGGACGACGAACGCCAAGTGATGAGAAAAGCTTACTTGACCTTTCAGGTCTAGTGAGCTAAATATTGGGGTTTTTTGTTGTTTTAATTTTTGTTTGATTGTTTCAAACATTTTCAATAATAAATTCATTTGATAATAAAAATCAAAACATTGATTAATAAACATAAATGAAGATACATTAATTAATAATCAAATCAAATCAAACCAAATCAAATCAAATATATAAACTTTATAGTTTGTGACCAATATATATTAACACAAAAAACAAAAAACATATATATACATACATATCAAACATACACAATAAAAACAGCATCAAAATTTTAACAACAAACAAGCTGTTTAGAGTCCCTTGCCCTTATTTCTAATGACTTTTTCAAGAAGGATCCTAACTTATTTGTTTGTAAAGGCGTTGATGAATTTATTAAAAAATGATTTTTTTCTTCTTCAGTTAAATTATTAAAGTTATTATTTTCAGTACATATGTGTTGAAAAAGGCATTATAATAAACCATTAAAATCGTGATTAATAGCCATGTATTCGAAACGTTTATTGAGATCGGAATCCGCTGTTGTGTTCTTATAAAACAACACCAATGATCAGCACATAAGTTTTTCATATTTTGAGGATGTGTCATGTCATGGAGTCATTTTAGACCTTATTGTATATTTTGGTGAACATCTAGTTTTCAGCAAAAAGGCATAAGTTTAAGATATTTAATTTATTTATTTAAAGTCCATTTCGAAGCTGCAGAATTAATTAAAAGTATTTCTGTTTCAATTATTGTTGAAGGAAATCATTGTTATATTCTCGATATATTTAAGATAAAAATTTCAAATCTAACAGATATTTATTTTGGCATTTGTCACTTTAGATTTTCTCTTTGTTAGGCATTATTTTTATCAATTTAAGATGTTTAGCGACAAGCCAAGTGGACACAATTAGACATGTTTTTTATTAATTCTATTATCCGGTAAATACAAACAAGTTGTTGTGTAAACAACATATGTCTAGGTAACCTGGTCAATTAGGGTTCTTTGTCCTGTCCAGCAAAGACCTTTCGACGCCCCTTTTTATCCCAAAATATCAGGGTAACTAAGATAGCTTGATTGTTTACAAATCTGATTGGACGAACCTGAAACAGTAACGCAAAATCCAACAAGTGAATTTCGGTCCTAAAAGTGGCATTATCGAATGCGCTTTAGACGATACAAGTTCTACAACCAAATTCACTGTGTTTGTTTTGACTGTTTTCAGGTGAGTCAAGTATTTTTATTTATTATTTCATTTAATTGCATCATGAAACTTCGTCAAGTTTCATTTTCATTTTATTTAGTAAAGTTGAAGTTAATTATCTATGAGTTCTGCAAGGAAAGAAATTAAGATCAAATTGTTGTTTCTCGATCGGTGTAAATAGATGTATATATGTTCAAAAAAAGGTTGGTTTATTCTTTACAAACTTTCTGTACTTTTTAAACGCGTTATATAATTAAGTTTTACGCTCGCATGTGGGAAATGATAATTTAAACTAATCGCTTGTTCATACTTAATACGAATTAAGGTCAGTTCCGCAAGGATAAGATATTGATTATTTTTATAAACGCGTTATGCGTAATTTTCACATGTTGTTAATTTTAAATAATAAGAAATTATTTATCGTAAACTACTCTTGTCGTGTAGTCCTATATTATTACGAGTCATGAATTTTTGATACAAAGCAATCATGTATATTTTAATAGCTAGTTTCCCCATTTCATATTATATTGTTTCATATTGATATTATTTGCATATTTCTCGATTAGTTTCGTAATGCTAAGTTTGTCTCGATTTCGAATATTTCTCAACCAATGCTCATTGTCGGAATTGATTATTTTGGGGTTGATAGGTTTATAGTTTTAGTTTTAACAAGCGCAATATGCTCTACCATGTTTATATTTCGAAAGATACCAGATCTCAATATGTTCTTACATGCCCCTTGTCAAAATATTATATATTCAATATTTTATGCTGTTCTGTACTTGCTTTATGCTCTGTTAGGTTCAAATAGTCAATTCGCATTATGCTCATATATTTAAAACTCTAAACTATATGGCATATTGCATGTGTTGAAGTACAAATGCACTTTTTGATTTTATATTCTTTTGTAGGGATGCTATTCCATTGACAGTTTCTATCTTATTTTCATTTATCTACTTAATAAGCAGTAAACATTTTTTTGTATATACAAGATGCATGTAGTAAGATGACACTGTCTTTTTGTTTTTTTTTTCTAACGGAATACCAGATTATGAACCTGTTTGCACAACAACTAATATTGCACCTAATGTAACTGATCAAAATGTATAGGAATAACAATGTACATTAAATGTTATAGAACAAATGTTTGTTCAGAATATCTATGAGGATGTTACCTAGAACTAATATATTTTTATATCAATTTCTTGTTTTCTTTGTTATTTATTATTATATATTGATAATTATATACAGAGGTTATTAACTGATATTGTATTTTTTAATGATGAAAAATAATTAATTTATAATTAAAAGAATTGATGAAATGAAATGAATGAGTATGCATTAAAGATATACAATTTTGATTACTTATTAAGTGTTATATTTTATTTTTTACTTGTAGTTAAGGTTTCAATTGGGACTGAGTAATCTAGTTGCATTATAGAAATAACTTAATTGTCTATTCCATCAGCTTAACAAACTTCAATAAAATTATGTGAATATGAAAGGATTGGCATTTGTAAGAGATAAACATCCACCTTATTTTACAAACCATTATCTGAATTCAAGGTTTATCTTTGGTACAGTTTTGTGGTATTCATTTATTTCGACATGATTTCTTCCAATACTGTGCTAGGGAACTGTTGTATCACTTTAACTATTTTGGCATAATTTAACCGGCTTTCATGTGTGGTCTGCTAAATTAAAAGAAACACTAAACAGTCTGAATAAAGACATTTGGTTTTGCAAATTTGTTTTTTATGTGCTCACATGGGTTCAATTATTTTTCTTCATTTTACATGTTTACTGATTTATAACTGAACTATATATAAGGTTGAGTTAAAAGAGGGTGTTGATTAAACATTTTAATGATTTAACATATAGCTATATCCAATGAAAAAGTCACAATGATTAAATAAAATATTTATCCTCTTGTTAGATATCTTTTTGTTTTATATTATCATATGCAGGCTGTTAAGTAGATGAAGACTGATGCATTGCAACATTTGCATGTATATATCATCGATTCTTAGATAAACAGTGATAACCATCAATAATATATATATTTATTTTTTATGAGATTTTCCCATAATTGGCGCTAATGCATTTGTTTGTTTGCTTTTCGCATTTTGATAGTCTGCATCCAAAAAAATACTGTAAATTCAAAAGTTATTGTGTGAATTTATTTAATTTCCATAGTTTAAAAATAGAAAAAAATGTGAGGTTGTGACTTCAGTAAAATCGTCATACATATCTGTTTATCAGATAGCCACATTATCTTCATTAATAAAACATTGCAATAAATATCAAATATACAGTTTGTAAAAATAAAGTCTGGCAGAGATGTTCACTTCAAGGTCCTTAAAGATTTTTTATTGGGTCAATTCGTTTATAAACGGCCATACTTTCTTTTCGAAACTTCTCAAGAACGGATGCACCAATTGAAACTAATTGTGACATAGTAGTATATCTTCCTTTAGAGGTTCTGAAAAAAGTCCAGTGTATATGTATCGTCAAGGGTCTGGACATCAATGATAAGATTGGCTACAAGTGTTGTATGCTTGTGTCGATCGAAAATTTTATACGACACTCAGCAGACATCAAAGTTCATACTGAAACCCTATTGGGAATAACTGTTTGCTTTCATCCCAAAAAACATTTTCCAGAAATTAACATAATGCTGTTCAGAAATGTTCATTTGAATAGTCCCAAACTGTCATTACTTGTGTTCTGATGGAGAGATTGATACGACTAAAAGGACAAAGGAGACCGACATTCAAGCATTTTGTAGAAATGAAATCCTGAACATGTAGTTGGACAGATATTTTCCTGAAAAGATCTTGATAAATGTCGTTACTTTTGAATCCAATAGGATAGTCTAAATGGTCAACGTTTACATCGATTTTACATCCATATCCAATTGAGTACTACTAGTATGTTTTCCTTCATATCATATTGAAGTAAAGATATTATTAAAAGAATGCTGATCATGTTTAGCTTTTCCCGCAGGTATTTACCAAGCAATTATACTTTGGTCCTGATAGAAAGTCCAATATGGCTCACATACCGAAAGGTAAAATGCGTAAAGAACTTTTACTCCACATTGCGCATTGAATGAACTGAAACCAAACCGGCAACAGTTTATCGGGATTTCCTTACCCTTTAGGGGCACTTGAGATCACCCCAGTTTTGATGGGGTCCGTGTTATTCAATATTTTGTTTCCTATGTTGTTTTGTGTGCTGCTTTTTTGTCTGTTTGTATTTTTCTACTTTGGACGTGGCGTTGTTTACTTGGTTTGTTTTCGACTTGTGAGATTGATTGTTCCTTTGGTATCCTCCGACTCTTGTCCCCCCCCTTTGCATGCTATGCTAGTATTCCGGTAAAGCTGCCTAATAATTGTTGTGTCCTTGATGCCTAGAAGAATAACACTATAACCGATTGATTTATTGACGCCTTTACACCACTAATAAGCTATTTCGTGGATTAGTCTTTATTGGAAGTAGGAGTGCCAAGAGATTCACAGAAATGTGGCAGAAAAACAAACAACCCTAGTCAACTGAGACTTGAGTAGAACCCACCTGTCACCTGCAGGGTTCCAACAGGCGGTGATACAATAGTGCGACAAGTTCGGCCACGTAGATCCCCTACACTATGACAACATTTAAATACAAGTTTACGGTCACATTATGGAAATTTACATTTGCTTTTTATCCAGACAGTCTAATATGACTATATGGTAAAAAAAAGTTAATTGGCTCCACCTGATCTTCTACTGTAGAAGAATTTATCCGATTGAAACAAACTTGCAAGATATTTTTCTGAAAAAATATAGTTTTCACACTTTACATAGATGATGATAGATATTTTTACATCCTACATGAAACTTTACCCTCTAGGTCGGACAATAAAAACCATATTGAATACATTTTTGCTTTCACTCATCAATAGAATTTTGATGAATATACGCTTTTATTATTACAACTAAAATTAAATGAATAGAAGTTTGCCGGATCGTCAGGTTGATAAAAGACTACGTGGAAAGCAAAACATATGGGGAAATTGTAAGAGCCATGACATTTGTTTTTATATTGTCCATGCCTTTCCCATTTGTTAATAATAAAGCTATTCCTCGGCAGTCGTTAAATTACTTGTATTAAATTTGTTCTTTCAGAGGTTTTTTTCTATATTTGCATTCAAGGGCACGTGTGTTTACATTCTTTCATCATAGTTTATCCTCGCACATGCGCTGTGCGTTGACCAATGCCTCGTAGTTAAGGTCACTGCAAACGGGAAAATATCGGCGAATTAGTGTCTGGGAAGTACATCTTTGACGATTGTGATAATATACAGGATTTTTCCATGAAAAGAAAACATCACGCTGACTTCTTTTAAGAGTTAAACTAAGCCATTCAAGTATATTAGTAAGGTTCAACTTTATTTTTACTTTGAAGTTTGATATGACTTTAATCTTGTAAATATACATACACATGCTAATATTCAGGTACTGCGTGTTCTTCTATATTTTTCTAAAATACTTTGGCAGTGTGTGAATAAATTCATTTTGCTATTGAACAGCGGTATAATAGTACCATTGTTATTTGTCTTTATTTTTGTATTGTTGAAGTTACTTTTAAAGTATTTATCTCAAGGTAGGTAAAACCGGTATTCTAATATAAATTCGTTCTTTCGCTTATGAAACAAAGTCATGTTCTAATTCCAATAAAACATGCGTTGCACATGATTGAGTCACAACTGGAATTGCAAAGTCAGTTGTGTTTTGAACACCGCTGGAGTTTAAAATTGACTTTTGTTTGGGTGATGCGCGCTCAGAAATAAAATAAAATAATTCTATAAATAATTAGGTCTTTCCACTCTTCCTTGGAAAGACCTATTGTATTTGTTCTGATTATTAGGTCTTTACACCTTTTTGAAAATGAGGTCAAGGTTAAAGGTCAAGGTCAAGTTCTTAATTTTGACTTTTCCTTATTTTTGCATTTGTTCCAACATTTTTAAATATATCTATAAAAGAACACGTGCAAAATGTTCACTTTATTGTAATGAAGATTTGTTACATTTTGTCTGAAACAATCTAATTGCATCTTATAGGACTCAGTGCTCCTGAAATATATAATAATAAGGTTAATCTATTATTACCTTTAGTTGGTTCATTACAAAGCAATATGACCTTATACAAAAGGTTTGGCGACATATGACCTTGTAAAAAAGACAACCGGAAGTGACATTGAGGACACTGGAAGTAGCCATTTTTGCATTTTATTCGTGAAAAAGTACTAGGAATCCATATTTTTTGTAATTTAAATACATTAACTTATCACTCAAAAAAACAGTCAAAGCAATAATTTACAAAGACAAATAAGATAATACTCTAACAAGTTATCAATATAATAAACAACGTCAGTACCTAGAATCTATTATTCAAGACCATCGTATATTATTTGCGAAATTAAGTTTATGCCTGCATTGGTTGAACAATTGTTTCAACAGGACGAGTACAAAAAATCCTCACATATGCATTTCAGAACTCTTGAAAAAAAACAGGCTTACAATTGTATACTCCAATCGCGCATTTCGTCTAGACTCTAGTCCTGGATAGAAAGTACTTTTATTCTTAATAGTGAAATTTTTTGTAACACTTCATTTATTTATATGAACATAAATGTAGGCTTTGGAAAATATGAAAAAAAAATATTGAAGTAAGTTGCATCTTTGTATAAAAAAAAAGGCAATAGCAGTATGCCGCTGTTCGAAAGTCAAAACAAATTCGGATTACAAACTAAAACCGAGGGAAACCATGCGCGTAGCTACGTTTACGTCAAAACGCCCGGGCGTACACTTGAATTTTGATAAAAAGATATTTTAATCTAAATAGAATAAAAAGAACTGGAAAAAACACAGTAGCCATGCAATTATTTCTTCAATGGCTTGTAGTTTCGACTGAAAGTAACGAAATTTCCCTATTTCAACCAAATGTTATCAAATAATATGTTTGTTCATT
This sequence comes from Mytilus edulis, assembly GCF_963676685.1. Classification (NCBI taxonomy): domain Eukaryota; kingdom Metazoa; phylum Mollusca; class Bivalvia; order Mytilida; family Mytilidae; genus Mytilus; species Mytilus edulis. The sequence goes on along the minus strand of NC_092351.1, from coordinate 27,553,171 downwards.
TTCTGTCAAAGTCTGAAATATGTGAATTCTTATCACTTTGCTTTTTTTTTTTAAAGCAATCCATTATCTGCTGAAGCTCGATATGTGGTTTGCATTATTTTTCGAGCCTGTGACATACTTGTCGCAAAAGCGAGACATAGCGATTCTAAACGTTGGCCACGTCAATCATAAGGTTCATTAAGGGGTAAAAAAATAAGGGATAAAACATATAACAATAACTTTGTCAGCCCTTCGTAAAATTTTATGGAAGTTAGACCAAAACTGTCTATGATCAACTGAATATCAAGAGGATTATAATGAAATGATGTGTATTTGACGGATGGTAGGAATTTCTTTTTAACAGTTAATACAGTGTGGAATTCATGAAAGTTTCGACAGAGGCTTTTTTAATAATTTTTGTCGAAAGCAAAATTTTGAAAGTTTATTTTTTCTTTCATTTTTCAGTATTGTATTCTTTATAATCACAGACTTATTATTCCGCAATTAACAGACCGTCCGGAAATTTATTTTCACATGATAAATTTATAAACCTTCATATGTTGTAATGAAACTTGACCAGTTCAAGAATAAATATTGAAAGATTATTTTTTAAATCCTAAGTCTAAAGACTGAGAGAGGCCTTATTAAGCTTTGGCGGAACAATCCCAGGCGTGAACCAGAGTTTCGCAGAACACTTTACGAATTCTAATAGTGCACCTTAACATTTCTGAAAATTAAGTATACATTTTTATGTTCATCAAATAACAAATTTGTACATGAAAATGTGTTTTTGTCGATTAATTGCTTTACGCCATGGTAACTTTAATTTGATAATGAACATATTTTAAAGTAACTGCTTTGGACATTTTCTCTAAAACCAATGACCATTAGATTCCAAATGAACACAATGAATGAATTAAACGTAAAAAAGTTTTAGATTCGTAAAAATGTTTTCAATGATAGCAATTGTATCTCATATTCGATATATCGCCCCACCCTTCGAACCTACTACCAGCAGGTGCTATGAAATGGACCCGATTGGAACCCCCAGAATCCCTCGCCGAGGTTCGGGCGTACACGTAAAAATGGCCTAGCTACCCTTCTGGAAACGCATCAACTAAAAGAAAGAAAAAAAACGAAACAACATAAACACTGAAGTGCAACCAAAAAAATGACTAAGCCACACACAGAAACTAAATGTAAGTTGTCTAGCAATATAATGTATCGTTTATTGGGTTTTATTTATAAAAAGAACTTAGGGGAAATCAAAAACTTCTTCATTTTTTTATGGAAAAGCGGAAAACATTCATTTTTATATGAATTTTATGAGTGAGTCAGGTAAAATTTAACATATTTAGCGATTCAAACTATTTTGACCTAATGGATGTGCATTTGGCGTCGATTTATCTATGTCCTAGTTCCGATATACATTTGGAGACAGTGCATGCCCTCGAAATTTAGATTTTGGACATCTTCCTGCTTACAGACTTTACGTGTATACATTTATTTATATAACTATAATCAAAAGACATTATGTACCATTATGTAAAATTAAGTATGATTCTCCAATCGAAGGAGCAGCATATGAAATTGCTTCCAGCACGTTGTCGTTAATTATTCTGGTGTCCTTTCTGTTTCTGTATGGACAGATAGGCTGTACTGTCTACGGTCTTTGAGAAAAGACAAATTTCAGGTAACTTTCGCACGTTTATCAAGAAGTTTGCAAAATGACAAAACTGAGAAGTATCAAAACAGACAGTCTCAGATAGAAATTGATATTGAGTGTAATGGAGGAAAGACATTAACAAACGTCGAGACCAAACCGAATCTACCTACACATTTTGGTAATACAAATCCTGCTAATTACGAAACAGGCATAACAGCCGTTACCATTGCAGATAAAATATCAAGAAAGACAGAAAACAATTTCTCGTAAACATTCCAAGACTCAAGTGTATCATTTGACAATATAAAAAGAGTTGTAATCCAAGAAAGTTGTCTAAATTCCCTTCATAGTAGGAATAAACGAGTGAAAAACAAATTCTCTATTATGTTCATGATAATCACGTCCATGTTCATTGTCAGTATTGCACCGGTATCTACCATTTTAATATTGGAAGGAACTTTCTCTGAATTTTGGGAGAAATTATCAAGGTAGCAACTTATCGTTGTATTATGGATATATCATACTTACTTGATTAACAATTTTATCCATTCATTTGTATATGCATTCATGGATGCCCCGTTTCGGAATGCGTCAAAAACTTTGTTTCAAAAATGTTTAAAAAAATTGTAATGTGTTTTACTACTCCTGAACTTGAAGTTTTTTTGTAGATATTATTAAACAAAATGGAGTATACATGTGTATATATAATGACATAACTCAAGTAGAACTTTATTCAATAAATGATTCAATATATGTTTTGCAAAATACATATAATGACACGAAAAATGCCTGTAATCTGAGAGATGTGTTTCTTCCCGTTAGAGATATAACAATAACATACTATATTTATTGACAGCCGTGGTGTAGTGGTTAGTGCATCGGACTACTAACACAAAGGTTCCTGGTTCGATTACCGGTCCGGGATGAACATTTCGGGGATTGAATTTTCGGCTCTCCCTTGACACCATTTGCAAGTATGGTCTTGAGGAAACGATGATAGTCCGTCGGAAGGGAACGATAAATGGCCATATCTCTTGCACGTAAAAGACATCCTTGTAGCTTTTGAAAAAAAGCAGGCTAATGCCGCTACAAGGCAGCACTCACACCCGCAAATTGGAAAGGGAATAATTTAAGTTGCAAAAACTTGTTTCCCAATCGACTACAAATAAATATGTTTAAACTTAACAAACAAACTAATATATGCCGCCAACAGTCCACTCACCAAATAATTTATACGAATGACATACGACATATCACCGGCTTGTACTGACAGGGTGCCACATCGGGCAGGATCTGTCTTCTACCCTTTGGATGCATCTTAAATCATCCCGGTTTTGGGGTTCGTCAGCTCATTCTTTTGCAAAAGGGAATATCACAAAAAAAGTTAACTCCGAAGAAAATTTAAAAAGGAAAGCCCTTAATCAAATGGCAAAATCAAAAGTTTTAACACATCAAACGAATGGATAACAACCATGCAAGTGTTTTCTTTCTCTTTTGTTGAAATGGACAAGACAATACACCACATATACAAATTGTAATAGTTTCCTCTTCACTAATTGTCGTCATTATTACTTTGTTTGCGAGTTAGTTTTTCTCGATACAAACGGAGTGAATTTTGGGCGAGATAGGGGGATACCTTTGCGCATAGACTCGCAGAATATTTAGAAATTAAATACACTTATGTGCAGCATAGGTGACTTTATGGTACAAATAAAGACTGTAATTTTTTATTGTATTCAGTCTTGTGTTATCATGTTTTGTAATTTTGAGAAATATGTATAAAATAGTTAAGTTAGGTACATATGTGATTATCTGACTTGAAACTCTTTGGAATTTTCTAATTGAAAGGGGGCACTACTTCAAGCACATGTTTTAATATCCAGCCTTTTTCCAAAATGCTGCCGTAGGAGAATCAAGTACAGAAATTTGGTGACATTCAATTTCATAAAATATTTGTATCCCCTCCCCCTTCCCCTTCTTCCACCTTGTAAAGAGGTTCGTTAATGGTTGATTTGATGGAGGACAATTAGAGCGGTATCTGCTCCCAAAAGTTGAGATGTAACACTATTATTAACAAATTTATAGTCAAGGGGAGATCACTCTAAATTAATAGACTTTTCAAAAAATTCAATTTCAATAATTGATGACATTTGTTTTTTCATTATCACATAATATGCTCATTGGTTCAAACTGTAATGAAAGTATTGTATATTTAAATTCATAATTGGCACTTATAATTGTAGTGTATGCAAATTTTATACATGTATCTTTTGATATGATTGATTTTGAAACATAAACTGTCACATATGTGGCCTTCATCATCATAATATGTGTTAGTTGTTATTTTGACTTTAGCGGACCAAAAAAAAACAATTTGAGTTGTCTTTCTTTCAATAATTTAATATTTTGAGGTGCTCAGATGGAAAAGTCGATATTACTATATAATTTGTTTTTAATCTTCCTACATTAGTAAATTATTTTACAACATCTGTTTTGCATATGCAACTGAGTTCAGTAAAGATGAATATGTTGGGTGGTCAAATATCAGATGCTGTTTACTCGAAGACTATAATAAAAGTGTATAAGTTGGTCCTGTTCGAGTATTTCCAAGTGTATCTCCATGCAATCGGCATCTCTTTGGGATAAATAAGTTGAACTTTAACTTAACATTCAGTATATCTTCCACATTACTTTAATATTTCGGATGTATTCATATGTATTACAATCACAAAAATCATTGCATAATTTTCAAAGCTCTCATAAAAAACTTGAAACCTACATTTGGTGTGTACCGAATGTACTGAAAAAAATCAAATTACAAATGTGCATAACTCCGAGGAAAATTCATAACGGAAAGTCCATAGTCAAATGGTAAAAACAAAAGTTCAAACACATGAAATGAATGGATAATAAATGTAATATTCCTGACTTGGAACAGGCAATTTCGTATGTAGAAAATGGTGAATTAAACCTGGTTTTATGGATAGCTAAACCTCTCACTTGTATAACAGTCGCATAAAATTCCATTATATTGACAACGATGTATGAAAAAACAAACAGACATAATAGGTACAAAAGTCATATGTATTTTATAAGTCGTTAAACATGTAGCTTTGAACTAGCTTTTAGTAGCTGCAAGTTCTCTCAGTTAAATGATTTGTGAATTTTGGGATAATTATGTGTTCTGATAGTTCAATAATATATTATATAAATGACAATTTCTCAGTCGGGTATCACAGCCTTCAAAAACTAAAAAGTGTTCATAAATCAGTGGTGTCCTATCTTTCAAAATACATATGGCTAAAAATCATTTCCTCGACGACCATCCCCTCTTAAATAGTCCTTATGTGATGAAAACAAATGATATTCCTAACCATAAACCATACATTATAAATAAAGGATACGACGAAGACAAATGCAAGTGTATCCATCCTTAATATAAAAGAAAGGAACAAATACGTGTTGTCAGCAATGAACTGATTTTTATAAATACAATTTACGGAATTCAAATAAACCAAAATCAACTTCCGACTCCTTACTTCTAACAACAACATACAGAACATGTCGAGGTTAAACAAGATTTTTAGCGATTTAAATGTTATACATGAACCTATATTTTACGAACCTGTTCCAAATTCTGTCTGTCGTCGCGTTGTTGGTTTCAATAAAATTTCCTAACTAAAACATAGTTAACGCCTAATGAAAAAGACAATAAGTGATGGCTGTGTTATATTTATGTAAAAATAAGTACAATTGGGATAAATGATAGCAGTTTGGTTTCAAAACTCTCTGAAAGAATATCACCGCCCCACACTTACATGAAGAGCATTACAATCACACAGAAAGTAGAAATGGATATGAATTTCAATCACAGTTTTTCACCCAAACGTAATAATAATTAACAAATCAAATCTAATCATATAATATCATTGTTACATAAAACGGTTTTCGGAAGTTTCAAAAAATAAGGAATTTAGATATTATTTACAAAGAAACAATGCCATTACTTGATCATCTCGAGTTGAACTTGGACTAGTTCAGAAATAAAACAACAATTAAAAAAACAATTCACATCAATATTAAGATTCGTGTTACGCTACAGGAAAACAATAGATTATCATTTTAAACAATATTTTTTCCTTGTCTTGAAGATAAAAACATATATTATATATGTATAGTGTTTTGCTAACAATAATTGAGTTAATCATACAATGGTTTGTATCTTCCTTTTGTTAAGATAGAATGTTTAACAAAAAGGTGGCATTCAATTAAAATTTGATATTTAACTAATTACCTAGGTTTCTTCCTTGTTTCTACACGGTTAATACATGAACATTTCTTGATCGAAATAACTACATCAAGTTAAAATGACACCTAATGAGACGAACGATTTTTTGGTGGAATGGCATAGTGAATTTGCAATAAACAGTATTGGAAATATTATTGCATTGTGTGTCTATATGATATGTGGCTTGATTGGCAATAGCATAGTCATTGTTGTTTATAGGTACCAGTTTAAAGATGTTTCTGATGAGAGATACTTCATTCCTGTTTTGGCCGTAGCAGATCTAATAGCATGTATTGTTTGTCCTATATTAGACATTATATTTCTTGCGATGCACTTGAACTACAAGAATAGTTTAGGATGTAAAATTTCACTCTTTTTTATAACAACTACAGCATTTACATCGGTGTTTGTCTTAATGTGTATTGCTGGTCAACGATATTTGAAGATATGTAAAAATATAACAATATCCTTATACTTTAGGCGAGGAATGGTTGCTTTGTCCTTTTTACTAGCATTTTCGATGGCAGTGCCTCTAGCTATGACGTATGACCATATCGACTTTGCCAGTGAGGGCAATATTGTAGGAAAACGATGTGGAAAAATTGAATATGATTCGGATATAGATGGCGCTGCCTATGGCATTGTTTATCTTTCTGTAAATTTTCTTATTCTAGTGTCTTTTATATTTCTATATGGTAGAATTGGATGCACTATTTATGGACATTTTAAACGAAATAACCGAGTAAAGATTAAATTTACATTAATGTTTATGATAATAACGGTAGTGTTTGCTGTTAGTGTAATACCCGTGGGCATCATTCTAACATTGGAAGGAATTATGCACGATTCCTGACTTGGAACAGGCAATTTCGTATGTAGAAAATGGTGAATTAAACCTGGTTTTATGGATAGCTAAACCTCTCACTTGTATAACAGTCGCATAAAATTCCATTATATTGACAACGATGTATGAAAAAACAAACAGACATAATAGGTACAAAAGTCATATGTATTTTATAAGTCGTTAAACATGTAGCTTTGAACTAGCTTTTAGTAGCTGCAAGTTCTCTCAGTTAAATGATTTGTGAATTTTGGGATAATTATGTGTTCTGATAGTTCAATAATATATTATATAAATGACAATTTCTCAGTCGGGTATCACAGCCTTCAAAAACTAAAAAGTGTTCATAAATCAGTGGTGTCCTATCTTTCAAAATACATATGGCTAAAAATCATTTTCTCGACGGCCATCCCCTCTTAAATAGTCCTTATGTGATGAAAACAAATGATATTCCTAACCATAAACCATACATTATAAATAAAGGATACGACGAAGACAAATGCAAGTGTATCCATCCTTAATATAAAAGAAAGGAACAAATACGTGTTGTCAGCAATGAACTGATTTTTATAAATACAATTTACGGAATTCAAATAAACCAAAATCAACTTCCGACTCCTTACTTCTAACAACAACATACAGAACATGTCGAGGTTAAACAAGATTTTTAGCGATTTTAATGTTATACATGAACCTATATTTTACGAACCTGTTCCAAATTCTGTCTGTCGTCGCGTTGTTGGTTTCAATAAAATTTCCTAACTAAAACATAGTTAACACCTAATGAAAAAGACAATAAGTGATGGCTGTGTTATATTTATGTAAAAATAAGTACAATTGGGATAAATGATAGCAGTTTGGTTTCAAAACTCTCTGAAAGAATATCACCGCCCCACACTTACATGAAGAGCATTACAATCACACAGAAAGTAGAAATGGATATGAATTTCAATCACAGTTTTTCACCCAAACGTAATAATAATTAACAAATCAAATCTAATCATATAATATCATTTTGTTACATAAAACGGTTTTCGGAAGTTTCAAAAAATAAGGAATTTAGATATTATTTACAAAGAAACAATGCCATTACTTGATCATCTCGAGTTGAACTTGGACTAGTTCAGAAATAAAACAACAATTAAAAAAAACAATTCACATCAATATTAAGATTCGTGTTACGCTACAGAAAAACAATAGATTATCATTTTAAACAATATTTCTTCCTTGTCTTGAAGATAAAAACATATATTATATATGTATAGTGTTTTGCTAACAATAATTGAATTAATCATACAATGGTTTGTATCTTCCTTTTGTTAAGATAGAATGTTTAACAAAAAGGTGGCATTCAATTAAAATTTGATATTTAACTAATTACCTAGGTTTCTTCCTTGTTTCTACACGGTTAATACATGAACATTTCTTGATCGAAATAACTACATCAAGTTAAAATGACACCTAATGAGACGAACGAATTTTTGGTGGAATGGCATAGTGAATTTGCAATAAACAGTATTGGAAATATTATTGCATTGTGTGTCTATATGATATGTGGCTTGATTGGCAATAGCATAGTCATTGTTGTTTATAGGTACCAGTTTAAAGATGTTTCTGATGAGAGATACTTCGTTCCTGTTTTGGCCGTAGCAGATCTAATAGCATGTATTGTTTGTCCTATATTAGACATTATATTTCTTGCGATGCACTTGAACTACAAGAATAGTTTAGGATGTAAAATTTCACTCTTTTTTATAACAACTACAGCATTTACATCGGTGTTTGTCTTAATGTGTATTGCTGTTGAACGATATTTGAAGATATGTAAAAATATAACAATATCCTTATACTTTAGGCGAGGAATGGTTGCTTTGTCTTTTTTACTAGCATTTTCGATGGCAGTGCCTCTAGCTATGACGTATGACCATATCGACTTTGCAAGTGAGGGCAATATTGTAGGAAAACGATGTGGAAAAATTGAATATGATTCGGATATAGATGGCGCTGCCTATGGCATTGTTTATCTTTCTGTAAATTTTCTTATTCTAGTGTCTTTTATATTTCTATATGGTAGAATTGGATGCACTATTTATGGACATTTTAAACGAAATAACCGAGTAAAGATTAAATTTACATTAATGTTTATGATAATAACGGTAGTGTTTGCTGTTAGTGTAATACCCGTGGGCATCATTCTAACATTGGAAGGAATTATGCACGATTTCTGGGATAATTTGTCAAGGAACCGACTTATCATTGTGCTATGGCTCTATCATACGTACTTGATAAATAACTTCATAAATCCGTTCATCTATGCATTCCTGGATCCTGAGTTTTGGAAGGCAACAAAGACTCTTTTCAAATGTGTTTTTTAAAGTCAACAGAACACAAGAACCATGATTTTAGTAGGTTTACTTGTATGCCGTATACTGATATTGCTTAAATAAACTTTCATTTACACAAATTTTATCTTTGTTATTCTGGAATTTGAATGAGTACATTTATTGTTTATCTGTACTTATTAAAATATAATTTTTTTTTATATATAGGACTGATTCTAAGATAATTCTTTATTCCTTTATGTTATCTGTACTGTTTTAAATTAATGAGCCATCATTTGTATGGAAATCCCTTGTTTCTTTGTAAGCAGCTACATGTTGTTAGGGAAATAATGATATGAAACTCAAGAATTGGATTATTGTATCAACGGAGAAATATATACTCCGTATGAATGTGCTGCTGGAACTTTGCAGAGCAGAAATGGATAGCTTACAATTGGATATTAGTAATCGAAATCATCGCCGCTAACGAGCAAAATCTGTTGTGTATTTCTCTGTGCTGAGTGTTCTTGTGTTGTCTTTTTCTGTATTCCTGCTACATAGTATTGTCATTTTAGCAGTATTTAATCTTTGCCATATAAGCGTGATGTTTGCTATCCATAAAACCAGGTTCAACTCACCATGCTTTTTCTTTAAAAATGTCCTGTATCAAGTCATGAATGTTGCAATTGTTATCTACAGTCAGTTTTAATGTTTGTTGGTGTTTGCTTTTATTGTAGTTCAGTATTTATGTTCTCCGTTGTGTTTCCGTCGGTTCTAGTTGTTATCCGGATTTGTTTTTGCTTAATCGAATTATGACTTTTGAACAGCGGTATACTAATGTTGCCTTTATTTACTTTTGACGAAGGAAATCCTCAGACATTGTGACATTGCTAGTAATGTATGGATAAAGTCGTGATACGAGAATGACGGAGTGACTGAACATGGTAATATACTTGTATACGAATGGAAGAACGACAAAAACCGATTGTCCGGTGTTCTGCAGATTGATATTGTAAAAATCAGATGAGTGTCACAATTTGTAGTTGTTTTCCGCGGGTGAGCACAGCGAACGAGTGCAAAAAGGCTTGATAGTGTGTCGAGTAGGTGATATTTTACAATATCAATATGGAGAAAACCTGAAAACAAATTTAACGGATAGTATTTGTGTATTTGGATGATACAAAACACTGGTTATTTTTGTTTCAAAACCAAATTGGAAGAGGACGTGAAAAGTTCGGGTCAAATCTATCAACATCGGTTCATTCATTTTGTTTTCAGTGATATATTCCAGTCAAAATTATTAGGTCCAGGTTAACGTATACTGACGTCACAAACCGTTCAAACAACTTTATTTTGACAACTGAGCAGAGTGATATAGACATTGGAAACACAGATAAAAAAAAATGCAGATATAAACCCAATGCATTCAACCAGCATTTAGTGTCACATTTATAATATTTTAAATGGACATAAATATTTCGAATATTAATGCTCAAATAAAAAGGACAGGTAAAAATTTGCGTTATTGACTGATATTGTTTTACGGAAGTTGTTATACAGCAAATACAACATATAAACGAAAATTCATCTATGTATAAAACAGTGATACATGCCATACAATGGAAACATAGTTATTCCTAATAAGGATCTTACTTCTTCCTTTAGGTGGCAATGTAATACTAGTAAATTAACTGATAGAACATTATTGTGCAATCCGACATAATGCTTGTTATTTTTGTGTACCAAAAACAGTTTTTTTCCGCTGAGAAAACAATAATTATCTTTATAGTGATAAAATTAGGAAAGATTTTAAATGTAGGTTTTTTTCTGTATTTTGGACAAGAACAATACGGAAGCCGTAAGGGGACACACAAAACCTTAGAAAATATTTTTTTTAATTCGAGATCACGATAAAACATTACCGTTTTACCGAGATCTCGATAAAAAATATATCGTTATCTCGAGAAAACGAAACTGTTATATCGAGATCTCGTATCATTAAATCGTTATCTCGGTTTAATATATCGAGATCTCGATATAAAATATATCGTTATCTCGAGAAAACGAAACTGTTATATCGAGATCTCGGATTATTATATCGTTATCTCGATTTATTAAAACGAGATCTCGGATTCTTAAATCGTTATCTCGGTTAAATATATCGAGATCTCGATTAAAATATATCTTTATCTCGATAAAACGAATCTGTATTTCTGAATTCGTCATTCTGATGTTATCTTACAAATATTCAAATTAATATCAGAAACAAAAATGCAAAGCACTCTTTAAAAATTCTAACTTAATTCATTCATTTATTTAGTTTCGGACAATAAACTAGTGGATTTCCCTAGCTATTATTAACCGAAATTCCTTGGTTCAATGTATGGAAAACCTGACTACCAAAACATATAAATATATTAAAATACTCAACGTTACCATTTTTTATTTTCACAGTACCTTTGATGTTTTTCATGCCATATTTATAGATGGGACAACATCCCTAATGCGCCTCGAAATGAGGAACTCAAAAGTCACGTGTAAAGAAAAAATCTCTGTGTAGTGATATTGGACATGTTTCTATTTTTAACAAATGACTGAACTTAATTATTTGTGGTGATTAGGAAAGTAGAGGAACATAGAATAAATGTGTAAAAACTATGGAGCTATTGAATGTGTTCAAAGTATTAAATTTTCAAAGAACTTATTGTGTTAAAAAGGGGATATTTTACCACAAGGAGCCGCATCACAAAAGGATGTTCGGGGTTTGCTAATTTACGGGAAAAGTAATCTCACATAGTACCCCGAAAATTTAACCACATGTGTGAAAATGTCACAGCTTCGAAACGAGCTATCATACATATCCAAGTTTACGATATGGACTGAGCTACAGGAAAAAACGTTACCATTACCGCCTATGTAAAAACAGTTAAAGATATTGAGCCAGATATAATATGTCCATTTTGCCGCAATGACCATTAGAGGGGTTACAGAAGACGTACATGCCAAAATAAGCGTGAAAATTATGAAAATAGCCAATTTTGAATAATGAATGGGATATTTTGAATAATGGAATGGACTGTTGCGACCCTTCAGACCCTATACAGATATACATTAGACCTTATTCGAAAGCTTATTAATAGACAAACAAAAGGAATATAGTCAATATGTCCTGCAACGCATATTAGAGGAGTAACCAAGGACCTAAAAATAGAAATACGGGTGAACATCATAAAATAGCTTATTTTGAATAATGGAGTGAACTTCTGCGACCCGTCAGCCCATAATTAAGGAAAAATTTATAGTTCATTTGAAAGCATATTAATAGAGAAACAAAATGGTTATAAATAATATGTGCTGCAATGACCATTAGAGTGGGTTACGGAGGACCTAAATGCCTAAATACGCGTGAACGTTAAGAAATATGTAGCCAATTTTGAATAATGTAAGGGATATTTTGAATAATAGAATGGACTGCTGCGATCCTTTAGCTCCTAATTACATACATACCTTATACCTCATTCAAAAGCTTATTTATAGAGAACAAAAGACATATAGTCAATCTGTTCCGCAACGCATATTAAAGGACTATCAGATAACCTACATGTCGAAATACGCGTGAACATTAAGAAATAGCTTATTTTGAATAATGGAATGGATATTTTGAAAAATGGAATGGACTGCTGCAATCCTTCAGCCCCTAATTACATACATACCTTATACCTTATATAGCTTATTTATAGAAAACAAATGACATATAGTCAATATGTTCCGCAACGCTTATTTGAGGAGTAACACAGACCCTTCGACCCCTTTATACACTACTTGAAAGCTTATAGAAAGAAGGATACAATGGTATATTAATAAGCTTTCGAATTAGGTATACTGTATATTTGGAATTAGGGGTTGAAGGGTCGCGACAGTCTATTCCAAAATTCCAAACATCCATTCCATTATTCAAAATTGGCCATTTCTTAATATTCACGTGTATTTTGGCATTTAGGTCCTCAGTAACCTCTCTAACTGTCATTGCGGCACATACTATTTATATCATTTTGTTCCTCTTTTAATAAGCTTTCAAATGGTGTATAAAGTTTTCCTTAATTTGTGGCTGACGGGTCGCTGAAGTTCATTCCATTATTTAAAATAAGCTTTTTCATAATGTTCAGCCGTATTTCTATTTTTAGGTCTTTCAATACTTCTCAAATATGCGTTACGTAACATATTGACTATATAACTTTTGTTCCTCTATTAATAGGCTTTCAAATGAGGTCTATTAACAACAAAGGTAACGTGAAAATAAAAATAAAGAATACGTTGAGTATTTTAATACTTATATATATATATATATATGTTTTGGTATTCAGGTCGTCCATACATTGTACAAAGGAATTTCGGTTAAAAATAGTTAGGGAAATCCACTAGTTTATTCTCTGAAACTAAATAAATGAATGACGTTAGAATTTTTAATGAATGCTTTGCATTTTTTTCCTGATATTTATTTGAATATTTGTTAGATAACAACAAAATGACGAATTCAGAAATACAGATTCGTTTTATTGAGATAACGATATATATTTTTATCGAGATCTCGATATATTTAACCGAGATAACGATTTAATAATCCGAGATCTCGTTTTAATAAATCGAGATAACAATATAATAATCCGAGATCTCGATTTAATAAATCGAGATAACGATATAATCATCCGAGATCTCGATATAAGTGTTTCGTTTTCTCGAGATAACGATACATTTTTTATCGAGATCTCGATATATTAAACCGAGATAACGATTTAATAATCCGAGATCTCGATATAACAGTTTCGTTTTCTCGAGAAAACGCAACTGTTATATCGAGATCTCGGATTATTATATCGTTATCTCGAGAAAACGAAACTCTTATATCGAGATCTCGGATTATTATATCGTTATCTCGAGAAAACGAAACTATATATTCAACCGAGATAACAATATAATTATCCGAGATCTCGATATAATAATCCGAGATCTCGATATAATAAATCGACATCTCGATATAATAAATCGAGATCTCGATATAATAAATCGAGATAACGATTTAATAATCCGAGATAACGATTTAATAATCCGAGATCTCGACATAATAATTTCGTTTTATCGAGATAACGATATATTTTTTATCGAGATCTCGGTAAAACGGTAATGTTTTATCGTGATCTCGAATTAAAAAAAATATTTTCTAATGTCTTGTGTGTCCCCTTACGGCTTCCGTATTCTTCCGTAAGAACATACTTGTTAACACTGTTTTTGCTGAAGTAAATTGGCACTGTTTATGTTATACTCTCTTATAATTTGATTGACTGTTTATCTCCGATGGTAGATCCATAAATAAAGGCCGCTGTTCGAAAGGCATAAATCGATTGAGAGAAAACAAAAACGGGTTAAAAACTAAATGCGAGGTAAACACATCAACTGTAAGAGGAAAACAACGAAACAACAGAAACACTGGAGTGCAATAAAAAAACAATCGACAATGCAACATCCCAGTAGTCCTGTACTTGTAACATTATATTTTTGATAGTATTTTCTGTGAAATTCACAGTAATAAAGTAAGAAATCATTCAACATTATGTATATCTCATATTCATATCCCTGATTATTGGTTCGATACTGGTTCGTGTTTTGTACAGTTTGATGTTATAATCTCTTATAAACTCCTTGACTGTCCCGATGGTACATCAATGAAAAAAAGGTAACAGTAGTGTGGCATCTTATGCTACATATATATAAAGTAGAATCGAAGGAAAATACTAATATTTATTATACAACTCAAACGATCGAACTACAGTTTCAGAAAGATTATAATCCTAATAAAAGCCTTACTAAACTATGTGCAGATAATGAACCCGTGTGTGGTCGAAAATGATATATACATAGAAACTCTCACAAAGTCCAAAGTTCAAAGTTTTTTATTTCCAATTAAGAGCCCCTGATGGGACATAATGACAACAATACACAATACATTCCGATTCTTAACACATAAACATATAATGAAGATAAAATTAAAATTTCAATTCACATGAAGAGAATATAATATCATAGAATATATACATCAAATAAAATGTTACATCATAAAACAATTGTTATTGTTATTATTTATAAGTTATTTTAGTTCTCTCAAAGTTTCATATCTTTGATTTTTTTTCTTCTTTTTTCTGCCAGGCCAGCAAAAATAGTTTTAAAATTTATTAATTCACCATATTAAATTGAAAATGGAAATAGTTTGCTAACAGAGGTCGACCTAGTCTCTTATCCATATAAATAAGTTGAAGGAATAAATAATACAAGTCATTAAAATGGAAAAGAGACCATGGGCAAACGCACTTGGACATGTTAGTAAGTGGAATTTTAGATACCCTCTTAACCTTCTCGTGACTAGTGCACAAAAATAAAAAAATATTCCCTTTAATGCAGAATTCACCTAGGGATTATACTAAAAGGTTTTGGCATCCAAAATCGTATGTAATTATATTTACAAATGCATATATATATACATATTCAACAATCTAGCATAGCAGTAGCAGGTGCAAGTGAAGTGACAAGGTTCAAATAATTTTCAATTCTACTACTCTTTAATTAGTATGTTCATGTTTGGCTATAAGACAACAAATTTTACATAAAATTTCATCATCTTCATTACTCATTATCCAAATAAAATTTTCAGGATTTTGTAATTGGGTAAAATTAGGACATTTCAAACAAATAGCATTAATAAGATCATAACGTTCACCTTTATACTTTGTACAAGTTAGTAAAAAATGTTTCTTATCTTCTACCTCACCAGATGAGCAATGAATACACAATCTATTTTGCCTGATAATACCTTGATATCTTCCTAACTCTATTTGAAGTCTATGAGCTGATATTCTGAATCTGATGAAAATTCTCCTCTGCCCAAAATCTTTTATAATATTTAAATAATTTTCAAATCCAAAGTTTTGTTTAAACTTGAAGTATCAATTATCAGCGGATGTAGCTGTTTATATTAATGTCACTACAAGTAGTAACTGTTAATCTGATTTATGTACAAAACAAATATGATAAACAACAACAAACGAAAACCATTGAATAACAGACTCCTGATTTAGGACAGGCACAAACTTCAAGCGGGACTTAATTTTCGGCTCTCCCTCGACATCCTTAGCGAGTATGGTCTAGAGAAACGATGATCGTCCGTCGGAAGGGGGGCGATAAATGGCTGACCCGTGTTTAGAGATAACCATATCTCTTGCACGTAAAAGACACCCGTGTAGATTTCGAAAAAGAGCAGACTAATAGACAAAACAGACAAAGTAGCACTTGTACCCGCCAAGTGGAAGGATTAATACAAGTTGCAATAACTTGTTTCCCAATCAACTATGAATAAATATGTTTAAACTAAGTATGACCATGAAAATAATACGTAATGTACTGGTATTAATTACATAATAGGTTTCATAATTTAATGAAATAAAATTGAGAATGGAAATGGGGAATGTGTCAAAGAGACAACAACCCGACCAAATAAAAAACAACAGCAGAGGGTCACCAACAAGTCTTCAATGTAGCGAGAAATTCCCGCACCCGGAGGCGTCCTTCAGCTGGCCCCTAAACAAATATATACTAGTCCAGGGGTAAAACAACATATTTAGAAAAGCAGAATCAATTAAAACCCAGACACGATTCCTTGTTTAACTACACCTGAATACTAGGATTGATTTTTCTCCATTATTTGATACGTATAACTTGTCATAGTCTTTGTTAAAGCATATAGCTAAAGGGTCGATAACTCCGTTATAACCATCAACAACAAGACGGTCTAATGTTCCATCCGCATAAAGACGTTGTATTGAGTTAGTGCCCCGCCCTGTGACGTAGATGTTATTTCTACGATCCTGCACAATTTTTCTATGCATATTTTCTCCTTGTATTTGAATTTTGAAAATGTCACTGCCACTAAGGTCTATACAATTTATGGAATCATGATCTGTATATATCAAACGGTTGTTGCTTCCAAAACTAAGATACTGCGCCCAACCCCAGATTTTCAAATAACGAAGATGTTGTCCATGTATGTTTAAGAAGTGAATTATTCCCATATCACCGACCATTATCTCATTTTCAGAAGCAGCTACACCAGCAAGATGTTTTGACCCTAAAACAGTTTTGCTCTTCATTGGTATTAGTTTATTTGTATTGATGAAGCCCAAAATTTTGCTATTAAACGTAACAACGGATTTACAAGAACCTGGGATCATGGCAACATCCCATATTGGACCCGGCATCTTGATTGCTTTCAAAAATATTCCTGTGTCCGTGTATGCCGAAACCGTTTCACTACCACAGTATTTATAATCACAAAGCAGTAAAACATTTTGGTCGGTGACAGTCATACCAGTTATAGCTTTGCCCGTAGCATTAATTTTAGAATGATACTGAAACACTTGAAGTGTTGCTGCAGATTGTGAGGGAGTTTGTGCTTGGCTTAATATGGCAGACCTGTATGTGATTTCACTGGGATTCGTTTGAACAGTGATTATTTTTGAAGTGTCTTTTTTACCTTCACAATCTTCTACTGAGATGGTTATATTTTTTAGTCCTTCAATTGCATTTTTAATGTTACTCTCCAGCTGCTTCAACTCCCAATCAAAGGTATGAATCAATATGAAAACTTGCTCGTTCGTTCCATGTGTAGTTGAAAATACTATTCTTTCATAGGCTGATTCTATCTCCCTTTTCAAATGATAAGCATATTGTTTTTCATTCAAAAGCGTTTTCAAATTATCTTCTAATTTTTCATTTAAGCTGTTTTCTATTTCATCAATAGCACAGTTTTTAGACAAAGTCTCTTTTAATCTTCTAACATCTATTTGTAAGCCAGCAGCACAGTGGTCTCTGTTATCGATAATATCCTGACAAGTACCGTCAAGTGCCTTTAGTTGTTTAATGTAGTCGGAAACTGTGTGTGAAAATTGTATCCCTTCTGACGCCGAAGCAAGTGACATGATGTTTTGACATGACAAATGTTTTTTTCGACAATATTGACAACACAACTGATCGTGGTCAACACAGAAGTACTCTAACAAGCTATTTATATGTACATAACAGTGAGTATTGGTCACTTTTTCCATCTTCTTCTATGTTATCTTATACGGCCGGATCAATCCTCAGTTACTTCTATTCTGTGCTTACGCCTGGAATAGAAAGAATCTATATATCTCAAATGTATTTGATTTGAAACATGTACTGAAATTTCAAATGTTTACAAATGCAGTTCCTTAACGAACAGTTTAAACACCGTGCTACTTGGAATGTTATGGGACAATGACATAAGATGGTGGAAATGAGCTACTTGATATATCTTACTTACTGTTAAAATCTATGACAGCGCTCCATTAACCATCTCTATAATACGCTACACCATGAGATAAATAAGTCGGATAATATATCCATTGTTCTTATCAGCAGCAATAATTTAATATGCCATGAGATCAATACAGGAAGAAGAATATTGAACGTTTTATCGGGAACAAATAAAGTACAAAGCAGCATAAAGGGGAGCGGTGTCAGAAATGAAAACATTGTAAACGTTGATCAAATATTATGCAGGATGTAGCTAATCAAATCAATAAGTAATACGCAGAAAGTAAAAATATTCGAAAGTTCTACTCGGCGAAAAAGTCATGAATATTTCTAATGCAATTATTTTGTATCAATGGTTCTGATTGGATGACAGTTAGCGTAAAATTCTCTATCTCCTTGTCTGTAACTAAGGAAGCCGACATTTTGAATTGCTGAATGTATTGACATGTAATTTCTAGAATAATAAGCCAGAAAACTTACATGTTGCACCTAAAAATCTTCTTTTTATCAAATTTCATTACATTCTGAAGCGGCACAGAAGCCAGAAAACGCCCGGTGTTTATGTTTGACGCCGGGAGCATACCAATGACGTCACCTAGTGTAGGGACCAAAGAAGATAACAGCTTTTCGTGGAATTTTCTTTAATGAACATTTTACACTAAAATAATGATTGAAATTTAATTGTGAATTTGTTTTGCATTAGAATAGAGATAACTGTATTGTATTTGAAGCTTTGCGGACGTCCATCAGTAGTTTTAATGTCGCAAATACCCGTTAACCTGTCTCCGCTACCCGTCGCCAGGTAAACTAAATTTTCGACAGTAAAACTACCGATGGACGTCCTTAAAGCTTCAAATACAATACAGTTATCTCTTAAATACACATTCCTTGATCGAACAGAGCGACTTGATGACTGAATTTACTACAGGGCATTTCCATTTTTGGGAAGTATGCGTCGATAACTTTATTTCGGGAATCTCTCGTACAATAAATTGCCGCGGACCTTCAATGTTGTGTTATTGCTATCCTGACAAATTTTATTTAATTTTTGTATCATTAACAGAAATATGAAGTAAAGAGATATGGGTAAAACATTACTGAAAAAGTAACCTCTGACCAACAGAAATAACAAAAGACATTCAGAAATCAGCAAAGAGTATTCAACAATTAACAGTTGTCTATACATTATGTCAAGCTCTGAATTATTCCCAGTCTTTCGAAGTTAAACAGAAGACATATATTATCTGCCATTAACACACCATAAAAAAAAATACAAAAGTAAGTAATATATGACCTTTTACAACTTCTGATGAAGTTCAGCTCACTTGTGATAGGCACATGAAAATTTGATGGGTTTAACTAAATTTTTCAGAAAGTGGAAGAACATACGAATTAGCAGAACATGATAAATCAAGCAAGCTCAACGCACCTAACCTTCTAATAAGAAATCATGTCATGTTACACGTAATATCTGTTCTTGAACTTTATATTCTTATATAATGATTTAGAAGCCAATATCTCTCAATCTAAGCAGAAATAAGGGACAGAAGGAAAAAAATAACAAAACTTTATTACACTTCATTGGAAAAGATTTGTATCGCTTGGAAAAATCTCATTTACTTTCCAAGAAAGTAGGAAATTTACATATTTATGACACCTTTTTTCAAAGTTATATTGAAAGCACGTTTGAAACTTAAATGATATGATGATATCTGTGTTTTGTTTATCGGGGTGAAACATTATAGAATGACAATAACAGTTTGCCAAAGCTTTAGTTTTCAAGCTATAGAAAATGAACACGATATAAACGTCATTCGAAGCGTTTTTTCTAGATTCTATTTTCTTCAATAACGCTCAAAGCATCGAAACAGTTGCAGAACTATACCCGGCTTAATTAAGACAATAACATTACATTTGCACGTGGTGGTACATTTAACTATACTGTGCCCTTTATGCTAATTACATTTAATAGTACCAGTACAACAGATCCCAAAGATACAAATGGTACATTACAAGTCATTAGTCGAAAATACACTAACAACCCCGTGGATAAAATACACTAACAACCCCGTGGCAAAAATACACAAACAACCCCGTGGCAAAAACAGAAAAGATTAAACGAGAAATAACAGTACATATACAAAACACAACACTTAGCAACATGAACCCCATCAAAAGCTGAGATACAATATATCCTGTTCCTCATATGACACCCATCATGATACTCCTATAAAATACGTTGATAAGTTATATCAAGTGACCTCGCGCAATTACGGATTGTTAAATGACTCTTATCTTACAGTATAACATCACTAAATTAATATTCATGCTAACGTGAACTTGACTTAGGATAGGCGCATTGCATCCGGAGGATTGTCAATAGACAAAGACAAAAGACAAAATCAGAGTTGAAAACACTCTTTGAAAACCATGCCAATTTCAACTAACAAATAAACCATATAGTTTTGCTGAATCTATATACTACAGAGAAAAAGACTTTAACATTGTTCTGAAAATTTATCATTTCAATATTTAGCTTCCATGTATAGTGCTTCAAATCGTCTAATAATTGATTTGTCTAATGAATTTGTAAAATCTTATAATCTCTGTATCATATTAGAATGAATGGTTGTTTAATTTGCAGCAATGGAATTCTTCCAACACAAAAAGATGATTAGATTCTGGACACTTAATGTGTATTAAGGGGCTTCGTCTGCCTCATCGGAAGTTACGGGTAGGACACTGTGTATCACATTGCTTTCAATATGTTTTGTGAACCAAACACTCTGTAGTATTGTGCGTTGAATTATTTCACTTTGTCCATACATTTATGGTTCATAATTTTAAATCAAATGTCCTTTTGGTATATTTTATTACGCATATATTAGCTAGTTTCTTGAATACCCGAGTATGTAAAGGCAACATTCGTAAATTGCTTGAAAAAGAAACACATAGAATGTAAAGAATGTACTCATCAGGTAGAGATGATATTTGGATAAAGACAAAAAAGAGTGGTTACAGACATTAATTGCACTTTTACAAAGCAACAATTCTTTGATACCACAGGCTCCGGTAGTGGCGGATCCAGACCTTTTTGTAAAGGCTGCCTGCTGACTGACCTAAGGGGGGTCCACTCCAGTCGTGCTTCAGTGATTCCCTATATAATCATAAAATCAACCAAATTTTTTCCAGGAAAGGGGGGTCGGGCTCACCAGCCCTCCCCCCGGGGATCCGCCTATATCCGGACAAACACATGTCCACATTACCACTTAAATTTGTTTTAAGATAGACTGGTGGATCAGGAGAGTCAAAAATAAAGCTCCTGTTATTTGTTTGTTTATCATCCGGTAAACTTAGAATTATTGCTCATTGATTAGCATATTTGTGGTGGATGAAAAAAAAAGTTTAAAAGGGTTCATTATAAACAATTTCAACCAAAATCGTGTTAACCATGCAAGGTTTAAAATAAGATTGCAGTAGAACTATACGAAGTTATTCTTTAGCAATCAATGTAATTCCAAGATTCACTTAAAAAAATCTGTGATAGGACATATGGTCTCAACTGATTACTCACTTATTTAAGTATTCAGAAAAACTAAGGAACAAGCTACTAAGTAGCCCCAGAAAACAAATATCGTTCTGTCACAGTATTATAAGAAATTCGAAGGTTATTTAGTGCCTAGATGCCTCATGTTAACCATATAACCTAAGATCACCCAACAGTCAAAATATCATTGTCTTAAAACTTTTATAAATTGATTGTACCAACATTGAACAAAAGTGTTACATCTAATTACCGATCTGATATTTTTGCAGGATTCCATATAGTTCTTTCTGTTTACAAAGCTTATATTTGTTGATATACAGTACTGAACATGTAGGTGTCTGTAGGATGTGGATTAAAGAGGTGATTAATGAAGTACAAATATGATTACATACTTTTTACTTGTCCCTTTCCCAATGTTGACTTTTTTGGGGCTCTCCTTTTTCAAAATCCTGAATCCCTCCCATCTTGTTTTCATGTACATATTTTTTATATGAGATGTGCCATATGTAAATATTGTATTAGCTGTTCATTATTATCTAAAAGAAATATTTTTATGGCTTGCAGTAAGTTCTTTAAAGATAAGGATTGAGTTCATGACCTCCTACGATTAAGGCAAGCAAAATAATGTAAAAAACACCAAATATTTCAGAAGATAACACAACACTGATGTAATTTCAGAGTTTTCTTAACATTTACACAGTGCAGTGTGAATAGTGTGTCTCAAGTCAGCTGTTGTTGATTGTTGGTGTATATCATATTTGTTTTCCGTTTATCTTATACATAAATCAGGCTGTTAGTTTTAATATTTGTATTGCTTCACATTAGTCATTTTGGGGCCTTCTTTAGCTTGCTATCCAGTATGGGGTTTTCATCAAATTCAAATACATTGTTTTCTAGAATGAGTCTCAATGGATGTAATAATACATTGACCGGAGGAACATTGACTTTGAAGTTAATTTTTCAAAACTGTCATAAGCCTGTTCAACAGCATTAATTCTTAATAAAGCTTCTTGGGGAAGGTTAGTAAATATCTGTGTTATATCATACGAAACCAAAAGGCTGTCTGCCATAGGTTTTAATTTCTCAATGATATCAATGAACGATTTAGTATCTTTTATATACGTAGACTGATTTTGAACTATTGGAATAAGAAAGTAATCTACGTAATGACCAATAATTTCAGTTACGGAACCACACTGTGATATAATTGGTCTACAAGGTGGAGTTATATTTAATTCATTTAATCCATCATGTTGTATGTTAGAATGGTGAATTATTGGGAGAATATAAATTCTTCCTCAACGTTCATTTCTTTTTTTTTTACCATTTGGTAAAAAACTAAATGATATGTTGTCGATTATGCCTTGATCGTATAGTGGTATTACATACTCAATGATCTGGGTTTCCAAGTATGCCATGCTAATTGGCAGTAATGTTGAGAATCTAGTTGTCTTGTGACTTCTGTTTATGTAGTCTAGCCTAGCCTGTCTAATATAACACAAGTACAAGTTGTATCTGCCTTTTTATTACTATTGTTTCAACATTTTTCAAATTCCGTACTGCTATTCTTTCACCCTTAGTAAGATTCTTTTTTTACATTTTTCTATTGGTAGAAAGATAATTCAAGCTTTGTTTATAAGTTGATATAATTTTCCAACGTATGGCACGTAGAACATGTAGAATAAGGTGTATATCCTGTATTGCTACGAAATGGAATAAGTTCAGTTTATTCTTGACTGAACATATATCGACATCGTAGTTTTCTAGCAAATTCATTGTAGTCTTTAAGTATAGACTTTTTTGCATTTTTTCTTGATGGCGTAAATGGTATAAATATTAAGACTTTTAAAAACATTTGCGTTTTGATTGATTTACTACATGCTCTTTCGTTTGTACAATCCTTTGATGCATATTATATTCATTCCGTTCTTTTTTTATTGTAGAATCGGATTTTTTGCATTTGAGCATTTGTATTAAAACGACGTGCCATTTTTGAGTTCACTTCTAGTGATTCTCTTAGCGACGTGCCTTTGTTGAGATCACATTAGGTGGCTGAAGAATATTCAGATCAGCACATGATATAATCCTTGAAAAAAGACCCGCCCACATTCGCGGGGGTTGGTAGGCGGGGATAAGGTAGCAATGAATAATTGTCCGTGTAGATGATTTATTAATGAGTCACATTGTTCTGTGGTGTTTTTAAAGTAAATCAGGCCATCAAGTATTTTCAACTTAAAGCTAAAAGTTTTGTCCACAGGAACAATAAATTAGCACTGTATCTCATCAAACAGGATATACGGATCGTTCTCAATGCAGAAAACGATTCACTGTAGGATGCAGTAGGACAGCCGTTCTTGCATACATTTTGCTCCACACATCCCATATTAGTTAAGCAGCTTAGCACACAAACCATGCAAATGGTGATACAAGCATGAAACTGTGTAAGAACATGCCTTTAGTTGAATGTAATCATATTATGGGGTAGCCACGAAAAAAATCCATTTGATCATTGCGGCCATCTTGGATTTTTACAATTACGACTTTTCAGGGAAAAAACGTCAAATGTATGATCCGTTTTGCTTGTATTGTAACTAAAATTTTACAAGATGTAGTAAATCATTGTAAATGAAGATGAAACATAACTTCTTGTCAAATATCGGTCAATAACTCACTCCTGGTTTTATGAATATCCCGAGTATGACTGTTTTATAACCCTAATAATGTCAATCGTTATATTCCGCTGATATCCGACTAATCTTAGATTGATACATTAGGTTCGATTAGCTATAGGCCGCTAGAGGTCGCAGAATTATCCGAGTTAACTATTTTACTGAGTTTGAATACGCATTGTTATAAGATGTGTCTCGGTATTTGTCCATCCACCGTTCATGTATTTAGTTACGAACTTTTATTTGTAATTCTGATCGGATATTGATTTTAATGAATTCTATCCCTTTTACTTACGCAATTCTATAATAATATTGTTGTTAAATACATCAAATAATATTATTAAAAATCTAATCTTGACTTATGTCCAATTTCTAGAAATTTAACTGTGAGATTACTCTTTGTTGCATAAATTACCAATGTATGTGGTAAATATGAAATATTACCTCGACATGAGAGGATATGTTTATATTGTAACTCAAATTGTATTGAAAATGAAATGCACTTTCTCCTGGAATGCCCTCTTTACAATAACATCAGAAGAGATGTGACTGATTATATAAAAAAAAAATACCCCAGTTTAGATAATTACAACAGAAAAGATCTTTTTTCATGGATCAATGATTAATGAAGACAGCAGATTTTTATCTATTTTATCTATTTTATGTGCATACCTCGATAAAGGCTTGCAACTTAGAAAATCAGAAAATTAATTAGTTAACCTAAATACTCTAAAAGATATTAAAATTATGTCCCCTTGACCACTGATTCTTTCCTCATGCATTTGAATTATTATTTTATGTTTCTTAATCACTCTGTAATGGTTATGTCATGATGTAGTTAATGTTATGCTCTTTAGGTGTCAGACCACCAATTAAAAATCCCTATCTGTTCAACCAAATTTTGCAATTTTCACAGCTTTCTAAATATTTTGCCTTAAGTTTAACTTCATAGAAACCAGGTATATCCTTAATTGTACATGTATCAGCTTTCTACATGCCAATTTTCACCATACGTTTAAAGCCTTCTAACAAAATAACTGACCATCAAACAGAGGTACTCCAAAACGAAAACCTGGTTTTCTGGAAATCTAAAATTAGTATACTATGGAGCGCATTAATCCTCAATTTTTAATGCAAACTCATAGACAAGTAAATTTTGGCTCAAAATGATCTAGATATATTTTTTTTTCACCAAAAGTTTCATTTCTGCAAATTTGTTGGTAAGTTTAAGTAAACAAGGACATCAAAAGCACTATTTTGTGTCAGAGTAGGGCTTCTTTTACATACGTTCTAAATTGGAGGGAGTAATTGGTGGTCTGACACCTTTATGGGCCCTTTAATTTGGAAAATAGAAATTTTGTATTGTATTGTATTGTATAAATAAATTCATGTAACAGACACACACTATGTGCACTTCTCTTATAGTTGATGTGTTTTACCCGGTTTTAGTTTGTACCCCGCTGATTACTAATGTTGCATTTTTCTATTACTCAGATAATATTTGCGTTATTATTCTATTATTTCATTGTTGAACACTTTTGTTTATTTATATTATAATAGTTATTTGGTTTTTGAAATGGTGAATATGACCTTTTTGTTATTGAATAACAACCATGCAACCACGCAATTCACCGGAAATCTGTGACATACTTAGAATGGTCGAAATAATGAATCAAATAATTTCTGCATTACAACATAAAGACAAAATATTCTATCGTGGCAGATATAGGGACGATGGAGTTAGTATATATGATGGAACATCAGATGAAGTTATAGATTTGTTTTTTCTAGCAAACAATTACAACCCTTTATAAAAGTTCACCTATGACATCTCAAACAATAAAATGTCGTTCTTAGATGTTGGTGTAATTTAAGGTCAAAGATTTTACAGCACATGGCATTCGTGACCTTAAAATACATTTTAAAGAAACTAATTCTTATAACTATCTGCAAAGAAATAGTTGTCACTCACAGCATGTTTTCCAAGGTGAAGCAATACGGCAAATTTCAAACACAAGTGACCATAACAAATTAATAAACAATCTAACAAATTTCAAAGTGAAATTATTAGAATGGGGTTATGATAACGTCGAAATTGATGAAAGTATTACTGAAACTTTATTGACAGTACTGAATTATATCAACAAACCAGATCAAAACAAAAACAAAATATTCCGTTAGTTTTAATAACCAATATATACGTAAGATGAAGAAACGTATCATGAAACACTGGCATTTATATTACAGTTTGACGAAGGCTGTGCACAATTATTCAATACAGCACCAATAATTGCATATTGCAAACATAAGAGTGTTGGAGATGTGTTTAATAGATCAACGTTAAAAACTTAAAATTTGAATTGACAGTTGGACCCCTGATGATGGCAGATCAGTCAAAATACCTAGATCTATTGAAGACGAATTCAAATCGAAATATATCAATATATATACATGAATAATTTCATATTTGATTATATCAAAATCATGCATCTTACAATTACCATTCCAAGCTTAACTGCAGAATCACTACAAAAGTGTCAGGTCCTATAATGCAATATGGGGGTGCGTGGTAGCATGGGTGTTTTTTTATTAACAAAAAGGATTTAAAAGATGTATAACTTTACTTCTTATTCAATGGATCAATGTAACAAAATATTGGAAATTGTTTACAGTTACATGCACAAGACAATACAGAACTATTTAAAGGCAAAAGAGAAAATAACAAAAACAAAAACGAACTCCGAGGAAAATTCAAATCCAAAAGTCCTTAATCAAATGCCAAAACCTAAGCTCAAACACATAAATCGAATGCATAACAAATGTCCCATTCCTGATTAGGTACAGGCTAGAAACTGTTTTTTTATAGATAGGTTCATTAGCGAATGAATAATTCCAACAAAATACAAATCAAGTGCTTAAAAAAAGAACAAAGTTATAACTATCAATTGTACTACATGGAGGTTCCGTCGGAGTTAACAAAATCTAAATCTGCACATGTAGCAATGGCTTCCAAGAATTATACCAAATATACATTTAACACCAAATATGGTATGATAACATAGAAAGCTTCCGCATTTAAAGGACTTTGAACGCAAATTTAATTGATAGTAGATGTTGATATCTTGAACATTACCACCTTTGAACAATAACTGGTAAGTTAAACATTTATAATGATATTACAAATGCATTGCAATATACTAATGCCACTTTTTTTAAATATATATAAAAATCAAATCTAATTAAAGTATTCTGCGAAATCAAGAGGTAGCGGTATCATAATTTATTGCATATAAGAGACACAGGTTGGATAATAGTGAATTCGAACAATGATAGATACTGATGACTATCGCTATTTTGTGCATTTTTCCTTTGATCTTTTTTTTTTGTGATAATTTGTCATAATATCATGCTACTTGCTTGAAATGGAAAATTTTTGCTAGAAACTAAGGAGGCACGTTGCGTTGCTAATGAAATTGACAAAGTCGTCAAAGGTAAAATAATGATAAACAGATTATCATTGGTCATCCCCACTCGATTGCTTTTCTCGCTTCCGCTGTACCAGCGCAAGCGAGAAAATCAATCTTGTTGAGATGATCAACGATAATCTATAAATATATACTATACTATACTGTTTGTCTATTATGCCTGATTGTTTTGGCTTTCACTAAATAATACAGAATTCTCCAAATATACTACCAAAATCTACCTAAAGGAACTAAGTACTGAATATATCTGATAAAAACAGCAGTTGTCTTTTCTAGATTTAGATGACGCAATTTCTTAAGGGAAACTACATACTAAAAGTGGCGACAAAGGAGACAATTGTTCATTCCATACTGTTTATTTTCCTTTGTTAAACGATGATGTTCCTTTGGCTTCATCATACGGTGTTTATATTTCCTAACACTTTCGTTTGGACAATATACTTCCAATGTATAATTCAAATATTTAAGACAGATTAAGTGATATTACCAACGCCGTAGTTACATGTCACGAAATGGTGGAAAATCGGGAAAATATCACCAATAGAAGACGCGATCGACATTATAACCAAACGAAAATAATGTATTAATAGTACAGTTGATATTGAGCAACACAATTCTCAATAAAAAGCTGAAATTTGAATTGATAAGATTCCATCTCGTGTTAATCATGAAGAGTTAAATTAAGAAAAAGTAGTTTGCCGATGTTTCACTCACATGATTTTATTTAGAAGATATATCATGGTAACACACAAAATCTGAGAGACTTGCATGCACTCAATAGTTTTATAACAAAAATACCGAACTTTAAGATATTCAAAATTGGAAGTCCATATAAACTGACAAAACCAGCGCACTACTATATCAACCTACGGAAAGATTGGTAAATAACTGCCATATTCCTGATTTGGTAAAGGCATTTTCCAAAGCAAATTGTAGTTCAGCAAGGTTTTACAAGCCTTCCATTTGTATAACATTTGACCATAGTTCTGTTGTATTGACCAAAAAAAGCAGCATCCCTCGACATGCGATTTCGCATTTAATCGTGAAAAAGGACCCCATCGCCAAAGTAATAAAATAAGACGATTCTTCTGGTCAACAGAAGATCAAAGACCGCAAAACTATGTCGCAAGCTAGTTGAGGCATAGCCAAACTGAATTCGTGATGGTTATTCCCCATAACTCTGTTGGAAACGTGTTTTGACAAGGAGCACAGTCACCCTTGTTTATAAAGTCTGGAAAAGAGTTTATTGAGTTGTTCGCAGACCCGTGGATATGTGATCTCTGACACAAATCTTTCACGTCAACATTCAAACTTATTTAAGGTGGTATGGGTGTCTTCCTCCATCTTGGATCGTAAAAAACAGAGAACCAAAGGTCTAGATTTTCCATCAAGTTAGCAAAATTTGATTCAGGAATGCAGATATTTAATGTGAATTTTCATTTATAAGAACTAATTTATAATAATATAACTTATAAATATTAATATTTTTGCAAATGTTAACTATTTTTTGTTGTTTTTAGTGGTTTTTTTAAATTGGCATTTTAAGGGGAGGTAACTCTAAAACAGTGCATTTTCTGAAGGACTCTACATGGAATTTTCCGATTTTGTATTTTAGCCGGAACAAACGTACGGTGACCCTATCCTTTTTTTTGATATTCTCAAAGCAGTGTCTGAAAGCTATCTTTTCCTGTAGTATTTAACAATTTTATCATTTTGTTTAGTTTTTAATCACAAAATGGTGTTTTTTCTTGTATAATCCATACAAAATGTGTCATTTTGTCCCGTCCTGTAGCTTGAGAAAATGTGCGGTGACCTATCATTTTTGTTATATTTTTCAACATATATCAATAGATACTACGTTTTGGCAAAGTATGAACAAATTCTATCATTTTTATTTTAGACTCCCATACCACCTGTTAACAGTAAATATCCCGAATAAACTTAGAAACATATTTCCTTAAGAATATAATACAGTCGCCAGGTTTGTCTAGTTAACAGTTGTAACACATTTCCGTTAATGAATAGAGATCAGTATTGGTTATACTCATTGTTGAAGGATGTACGGTGACTTATTGTTGTAGATATATGTGTCATTTGGTCTCTTGTCGAGAGTCGTCTCATTAGCAAGCATACCACATCTTTTTTTAATGATTACCATACTCGTTTTATTACAATATGCAGAAACTTATCTATGAATACATCCGTGTTTGTACCACTTGAGTGTAACCCTACATTCTTCCGCATTCAAATCATTTCAAACAGAAAAACAATATTTAAATACATGTATATCATAGATATTATTTGATATTTGACACGGACGGAACTGCATAAAGAAATGAATTGAACTATTATTAATAACTATAAAATTACCTGTGGTAAATTATGATGGAATGAAAATAGGTTAACTAGCAATTAAAAATATTTTGGACATTTAACTGAATCGGGAATGGATACAGCGTTGTAAACAAAAAATGCCTTTAATAACCATACAATAAAAGTTCGTAACATATACACATGCATAACTTGTCTATCTTTGTACCTTTAAGGTTTATAATTATCGTTTGGCTGGTATTATATTTTCCCTTGAGTTTATATGATCCGTTCATCCTATTTCGGCTATTTAAAATTCAAGAGTCAATTCAGAATTGAGGTAAATTATATGGCTTTCCAAATACCGTTTGGATCCCTAAAATCACTGAAGAGACATTAATTGTTTGAATCCGATTATGGTGTAAAACAATGTAAGCATCTAATGTTTGTGGTTAACCATCTTTCACGCAAGTTTAATGATTTCTGTTTGGTATTAAATTGATATAAGATCTATTTTGTTACATCGATTTATTTTGCAATCGTCAATGGCAGTTGTCAGTAGGGTTTAAGAACATCAGTTGTTCGACCTGTTAGTCAAATGCGATTTGTTAAAATATATTTTTTCCCTTTTTTAGTCTTTTTAAAGATGTTGTTTGTGCTGTATTTAGAACCCTCTAACACGATTTTTTTTTACATACACACGTATAAAAATTACAAGTTGTATCCAACGCAATCAAAGGTTTGAACGTTGTTTTCAATTTAAACTTGTCAATATATATGTGTACATTTTTTAGATGAGACACATGGCTCAGGTTGCATCCCAAACGTGTGACATTTGCACTAGTGCTCCTGAACGACATTTTTGTTTCGAATGTGAACAACATTTTTGTGATAATTGTAAAGGTTTACACACAAGACAAAAAGCAACACGTCAACATACATTTAAAGAAAGTTCAAAGATGACGAAAAAAAGAAAATACATGTGTTTGGAACATGAAGAAGATTGTATTTTTATTTGTGATGATTGTAATGTTCCAATCTGTAGTCTATGTATGGAAGAAAAAGAAGGAAAGCATAGTGAAAACCATAAAGTGTTCAATATCATAGAAACAATCTCTTCGTGGAATACTATTGTCAAAGATGAAATTGAAACTACGCTGCAAGAAGATGTCAGAATCTTAGATGAACTAGAAAAGGGAATTGATACATATGACACTCAGGTTAAATGTGTCATCGAGGGAATAAGGGAAGACGAAAAAAGGATCAAACGGATGATAGATAAAAAAGTCAAATCAATGATTAACGACGTAAAACTGAAGACCAGCTGTGAAAAAGATAAAATGGTGAATCTTGTTACAGATACAAAATCTAGAATTGAGACCAAATCTGCTTTAGAAGATAGAAGGAAACACTTAGAAAAGGATACGACAAATGTTGATGTGATTATGAACATGCAAACTTTGCATTTCAAATTTTCTGCGATCGGAAATGGAGTTTTTCCATCACTTCCATCAATAGAATACAACCTTAAAGAGACCTCTGAATTAGATTTGCTCAGCATGTTTGTCACTTCTAGGTATTTGTTATTTTTAACAAATAATATATACTCAGTCTAACAATATAGTAATATAAGTTATATTACGGTTATCCGGTTTAAAATAGAATAAGAATTGGGTTATGTATACAATTAATCACTTATCGGCGACTTTAACTAGCTGATATTGACAAAGTTGAACAAACCTAACTGCTAAAATAAAACTATCATATCAATATTCACTTTCATCGCTGATTGAACATATTAAGATTGTTGTATATCTCGTAGCTAGTCACCTTTTGATTCATTACCACGATATATTATCGCTAGTACGCTGGAAACAGTGAAAATATTTTTCTGCATATGTCCAAGTGGAACTGAGATAACAATTCATTAAAGTTTCCAATTCCAAAATGTTTATTGCGTAGGGAAAAAAACATAGGTTAATCCCACTGGAGTCTCCACGAAAAGAGAATCTAAATAAAAATGTTTCAATCTTAGTATTCGCGTATAAGAAATGCATGAAGTAAACATTTCATAACGTTAATTTTTCTCTGCACTATGCATATAAAATGAAATAAAGATAATTATGCTGTTCTATAATTCTGTTTTCAGACCACTGTCAGATAATTTACCAGAGGGAATTGAGATGAGACGAGACAATGATGGAAAACCATACTATGCAAATCACAACACACGTTCTACAACACGGGATTTTTCTTTGCCTCATGGATGGGAAAAGAGGTATACTCTTTCTGGACGTCCAATCTATGTAGACCAACAGACAAAAAGAAATACATGGACAGATCCAGGACAAAATCTCAAAGAATGAAACGTTTTTTATTCCTAAAAACTTAGTTGCAGACTTCTTACTTTTATGCATACGGTTGCAACTTCACGAGAAATACTTTTTTTAACTCTTTGTGAATATCGCATGGTATGTTTGTGTCTTTGGACGGGAGTTTAACTTTAAGTTCACACACCGTGGGATAACTATTTTACATCTCAGTCCTTCTTGAATTTACGGGGGGGGGGGGAATATTTACGCTTCATTACATTTAGTTTAGAATATAGGGGTATAAAAAGTTGCTGTACAAGGTTAAGGTCTGGAGCGAATCCCCGCACACTGGAAATTTATTGGATTTTTACATAAATTTTGAAAGTAAGTCTTATGGTAGATTCATGTAAACCGCCATCTTGCTTTGTACAAGCGAAGTACAAAATCGGTCTAGTTATTTGCCCAAACCTGCAAATTTGTAGACAGATTTTCAATTTATTCAATTTATTGGTTATATATTATTTATTTATATAAAGAAAACTTGGTGATTTATTGTTTTACTCCCCGGCCTAAGCAATATTGCCACACACGGGTATACTGGAGAATACTTGGCAATATTATTAGTTGAGCTTAATTCAACCCAAAATAGTCAATAGAATTGAGAATGGAAATGTGTCAAAGAGACAACAACTTGACCAAAGAGGAGACAACAGCCGAAGGCCAGCAATTAAAAGAAATTAAACAAAGTCTTGTTGTAGTTTCATATTATTAAAGCTGAATATATGCATTTTATTCAGATAACCATTGCCAGTCATTTCTAGAAGAATGAAAATTCAATTGTATTCACTTCTCTACTAATGCTATTTAGACAGAGTACAAGACCTGCACATTTTAGTATACTTTGTTAATTACCAAGCATTCTTTCAACAATCCCAAATTAGAAAAAAAGTAACTTTATCACAGTTTTTATTAAAGTGAATTGTAAATTTAAATGGTTATACAATCATATTGCTAAATCAACACCCTACAGGGTCATGCCATTAATACAGATATAGATAAAAACCAATTCTTCAGAGAACAATTGAAGGTCTTTCCACCTCGATAATAAGAATGAAATTTAAAAGACGATGTAAGAAAATGTCACTCCGTGTTGATGTAATGGGGTAAATCAAACTGATATAAAAAAAAAATAAGATTAATAGGTTTATGCAGACGACGTAATTGTTTTATAATGAATCAGAAAGAATTTTTAGCAAAGGTCAAAATCTAGAACGTCAAATTGACCTTTGACTTTGACCTCAATTTTGAGGTCATAGGTCAGTGATCTCAGATCAAAAGACCCCAGGTCAATCACTTGTATGGTTGTGTAGAAATACTTATTTCAAATACATAAGGGGAGAAAACTATAAGGGTTAACCAAAACACTTCGACTGAAAAAAGGTTGAATTTGTGCCTTATTGTAAACAGTAATTTGGCAAACACATCATAACATTAACTGTAACAGTTTCTTTTGAATAACGATAACAAGCAAAATTCAAAATTCAAAATTTATAACATGACCTTGACCTTCGAACTTGACCTCAATTTCATGGTCATAGGTCAGTAAACTCCAATCGGAAGGCCAGAGGTCAATCACTTGTATGGTTGTGGAGAAATAATGATTTCAAATACATATGGGTAGAAAACTCCTATAAGGGTTAACCAAAACACTTCGACTGAAATAGTTTGAAGTTGTGCCTTATTGTAAACAGTAATATGGAAAACACATTCTTTAGAGTAGACGAACAATTTGGTGAAAACAGTTTGCTAAAATCTTTTACGGTTTTGGAGATATAGCGATAACAAGAAAAAGGGGACGCAGGGAGATAACTCCTATAAGAATAAGTGTTCGGTCACACAGGGTGAGTTTTGAAACCCCCATTACTGTACAACTTCATTGGCCAAAAATTCATTGGATATGTTGTAAGACAAAAAAGCATCTCAGGCGGCAGAAAAAAAAAGTAATAATCAGAAGAAAAACAAAAGGTCTTTCCACGAAAACTGAAAAGACCTAAAAAGGCTGATTATTGTTATCTAAACATATCTGTGTTCTAATCTGAATATTTAGTGATGTGCATATAAATTAAGGTATGACTGGCAATGAGACGACTATTCACCAAAGTTCAGCTGAAGTGGGTGTAAGTAATTGTGGGCATTCAAACGGCCTTCAATAGTGAGAAAACACATACCGTATAGTTAGTGGCAATAAAAGATCCCGACTTTAAAAAAATGAAACAGTTCAACTTATTTATGAAAAAGAAACAATTTACGAAAAACGAATATGACAGACATGAACCTACCACAAACCACTGAACTATAGGATCCTGACATTTAACAGACACAAAAAACAAACTGTGGAGGGGTTAAACATGTTTTGAGCGGTGAACCTTCCCAATACCTGGGGCAATGGCATAACAGCAGAATATACGAACAAACGTTTTAGTGTTCTTGCTGTGTCTATTGGTTTTCCTTTTTTGCTGTTTTCTGCTCTTTGGTCAAATAGTTGTCTCTTTGACACATTCCTTATTTCTATTCTCAATTTTAATGGAATCAGTTGAAAATAGATCGATATAATGCAGTCTGAAAAATCTAACAAAAACACAAACCGGACGTGGCAGATTATTTATACATATCTTGCAATAAAAGACATAAAGCACATATCTAAGAGTTCTCGCAGTTACTGACAGCTAGTTCAAAACCAATCAAAACAAATTAAAAAATATATATATGTAAGACTAGAATATCAATCACTACAAATCTCACATTCAATGTATTTTGTGGAAAAATGTCATTAAGAGTCAGAGAAACCATGACCTTGTCCATGACCAAAATATAGGTATCGACAGATTAGGGTACTGTGAAAGTACATAAGCGTATAACAATAATATTAAGTATGGTTTTAATTTAACGAAATCAATATTTTTTTATACAAAAAGACAATATTCATAAATCAAATTACAGTGTTGAATTCGTAACCTTTCAGAATACGCTTATTCAAATGATTGACAAGTTTACCTGGAACGTATCTAAAATGTAGGGCTCGCTAAACAGCATCACCGTAACATTTTGGATGTGTTATTTCGTTTGAAATCAGTTTTCTACAGATATATAGCCAAACCTATTGAAGAGTTTGGTATAGAATTTCCAACTTTCCATTCTCAATTTTATTGAATAATTTGTGGTAACGAAATCTGTGACTTAATAATTTATCAGTAATGTTTAATAAGTTCCAAACGACACTTCAGACACTGGAATACAATGTCACCAAATTTTGAATTAATAGTGACAGAACATCATCTATATATCGAAAAGTAGAGATAAGGATGTTACTAACATTTTATCTTTCTTCCTAAGAAGTTCCTGTATGAAGTCAGCTTCATAATTATAAAGAAACAACTCGTCAAGAAGAGGGCACAATTTGTTTCGATGGAATGCCGACAGTCTGTTGAAAAACTCGTCCTCCGAACGTAACAAATATGTTGTCAATCAAGAAATCAAGCATCTTGATAATGTCAGTTTTACAGAACTTTTTGTGTGAATCAGAGTGATCCTCTACAAAATAGGATTTATCCCTCCTTAAGACAAGATACTTGTATCTACGTTGGCCATTCTTTTTTATGAAACAAAGCAATACCAACTCTTTCAATTTGTCTTTTAGTTTGGAATGTGGATGACTTGTGTAAAGTGTAGAAAAATCAAATGTTTTAATACTATAAAAGATGAAAGAGAGTTAGATTGTATGTACTCTAAAAGATCTTTGGAATTTTACAACATAGGAATATAATATAATAATCAAGTAATTAATTTAAGTACGTTTTTCAAGCATTCAGATGTCTTTTACTATCGTCTTTTGTCGCGAATTCTAATAATATTTACAAAAAACAAACGCGGTCACTTCGAAAAGTCGATAAGAGAGCTATCTTAACTAACAGTCGTAACTGTATACTAAGATAGTCATAAAAATTGTAAAGAGTAACCGACAATTAAGGTAATGGGAGATACGCTCTTAGCACTATCGTAACGTTCTCGTAACGCGATCGTAAGTTTTCTCTCAAATGAAACTAAGGATAGGTTTTTTTTCTACAATCCCGTTCCCATTCCACCAATTAGACTATTAACCGGGTTTGAACAACACGACAGGTGTCATATGTGAAGCAGGATCTGCTTACCCGGGCCTTCCAAAGCACATTAGATCAACCCCAGTTATAAACAGATTTGTATCTTAATGTAAGTGGTTTTAAGCATATCAGCCTGTAAAATATGATAATATTCGCGCACAATTGATCAATTGATATATGTAAACGACAAATCCCGGACCTGATTGTATTTAGCTGATGAGGAATGGGAAGTTTAAAAGGGAAAATAGGAGAGAAAAAAGTGTTTACATATCACACTTTGTTGCTGAGTCAACAATTTCATACGTAAAACGGTTCTTGTCGACTTGTTTCTTTATTATTATAAGGCTGATTTCATGCAAGAACTTCTTAGGAAGAAAGATAAGAAGTTAGCAATATCCTTTAACTCTACTTTCCGCTATATAGATGATGTTCTTTGACTAAATAATATTCTAAATTTGGTGACTATGTTGAATGCATCTATCCCATCGAACTAGAGATAAAGGATACAACAGATACAGTTAAGTCGGCCTCATATCTTGACTTACATCCAGAAATTGACAATGAGGGTCGGTTGAAAACAAAACTTTACTTTACATTTCTATGTTGCATTATTTCAGCAGCTACTGTATACACTAGTAGCCAGATTAAAGTCTGAAACGGTCATTTTGATCTGATCATGTCTTGATCGCTAAACAGCATCACCGTAACATTTTGGATGTGTTATTTCGTTTGAAATCAGTTTTCTACAGATATATAGCCAAACCTTTGAAAAAAAATCTTTGTTTTTATTGAAGAGTTTGTTATAGAATTTCCAATTTTCCATTCTCAATTTTATTGAATAATTTGTGGTAACGAAATCTGTGACTTAATAATTTATCAGTAATGTTTAATAAGTTCCAAACGACACTTCAGACACTGGAATACAATGTCGCCAAATTTTGAATTAATAGTGACAGAACATCATCTATATATCGAAAAGTAGAGATAAGGATGTTACTAACATTTTATCTTTCTTCCTAAGAAGTTCCTGTATGAAGTCAGCTTCATAATAATAAAGAAACAACTCGTCAAGAAGAGGGCACAATTTGTTTCGATGGAATGCCGACAGTCTGTTGAAAAACTCGTCCTCCGAACGTAACAAATATGTTGTCAATCAAGAAATCAAGCATCTTGATAATGTCAGTTTTACAGAACTTTTTGTGTGAATCAGAGTGATCCTCTACAAAATAGGATTTATCCCTCCTTAAGACAAGATACTTGTATCTACGTTGGCCATTCTTTTTTATGAAACAAAGCAATACCAACTCTTTCAATTTGTCTTTTAGTTTGGAATGTGGATGACTTGTGTAAAGTGTAGAAAAATCAAATGTTTTAATACTATAAAAGATGAAAGAGAGCTAGATTGTATGTACTCTAAAAGATCTTTGGAATTTTACAACATAGGAATATAATATAATAATCAAGTAATTAATTTAAGTACGTTTTTCAAGCATTCAGATGTCTTTTACTATCGTCTTTTGTCGCGAATTCTAATAATATTTACAAAAAACAAACGCGGTCACTTCGAAAAGTCGATAAGAGAGCTATCTTAACTAACAGTCGTAACTGTATACTAAGATAGTCATAAAAATTGTAAAGAGTAACCGACAATTAAGTAATGGGAGATACGCTCTTAGCACTATCGTAACGTTCTCGTAACGCGATCGTAAGTTTTCTCTCAAATGAAACTAAGGATAGGTTTTTTTTCTACAATCCCGTTCCCATTCCACCAATTAGACTATTAACCGGGTTTGAACAACACGACAGGTGTCATATGTGAAGCAGGATCTGCTTACCCGGGCCTTCCAAAGCACATTAGATCAACCCCAGTTATAAACAGATTTGTATCTTAATGTAAGTGGTTTTAAGCATATCAGCCTGTAAAATATGATAATATTCGCGCACAATTGATCAATTGATATATGTAAACGACAAATCCCGGACCTGATTGTATTTAGCTGATGAGGAATGGGAAGTTTAAAAGGGAAAATAGGAGAGAAAAAAGTGTTTACATATCACACTTTGTTGCTGAGTCAAACAATTTCATACGTAAAACGGTTCTTGTCGACTTGTTTCTTTATTATTATAAGGCTGATTTCATGCAAGAACTTCTTAGGAAGAAAGATAAGAAGTTAGCAATATCCTTTAACTCTATTTTCCGCTATATAGATGATGTTCTTTGACTAAATAATATTCTAAATTTGGTGACTATGTTGAATGCATCTATCCCATCGAACTAGAGATAAAGGATACAACAGATACAGTTAAGTCGGCCTCATATCTTGACTTACATCTAGAAATTGACAATGAGGGTCGGTTGAAAACAAAACTTTACTTTACATTTCTATGTTGCATTATTTCAGCAGCTACTGTATACACTAGTAGCCAGATTAAAGTCTGAAACGGTCATTTTGATCTGATCATGTCTTGATCGCTAAACAGCATCACCGTAACATTTTGGATGTGTTATTTCGTTTGAAATCAGTTTTCTACAGATATATAGCCAAACCTTTGAAAAACAAAATCTTTGTTTTTATTGAAGAGTTTGGTATAGAATTTCCAATTTTCCATTCTCAATTTTATTGAATAATTTTATATGATTCAATTAATTTATGTGAAAGATTTTAACTTATTTCGTCATTAAAAACGATCCGATTCAAGTTCAAATATGCAAAATGTACCAAATATGCGAAAAAATGTCACTTTTCAGATGGTTTTTGTCAAAAACGAAAGTAGCCGCATCCGTGTTCATCCTCAATCTTTATATATGTTATGTATTATCATCAAATACAACTTCCATTTCAATATTTTGGACGAACACGAATGCGACCACTTTCGTTTTACACGGAAACCGTCTAAAATTTAAGTAAAATGCTGGAATTGTTAAGATTTCAGTAATTTAGCATGACTCAATGGTGCTAGTATCCAATATATGTGCATTGTATTGTCAAAACAGCCCGTATTTATGTAGCAGAACCATTCTACTATCCCAAAAAAAAACTAAAAGTTTACATTTTAACAATTTTGTAAAACTGCCATGTATTTTGGGGCCAAAAAGGAGTCTTACTGGACCTACTCCTTTAGACCAATCATAAAAAGTAACGTTCAAAACTTTCAGATCGGGTTAAGATCCGTTTAGTGTGTCAGAATTTTATTTGGAGTTACGCCTTTTCATGTGGATGATGCATTGTTTTATAAATACTAGAATATAAAAACGTATATTATTTTGAATTATTAAACATAAAAGCATTCGTTGACTTTTTATTTCTGTTGGTCTTTTTTTAAGGGATTAGAGAATTAATAAAATATCTATATATATACAGTTTTGTCAGTTTGTTTTGTTGGGGAAATAAATTATTCGCCAATAGTCTGATTTTTTTTGTTGATTTTTTTTATTTTTTGATGTATTTATCTACTTATGCGACAAAAATTTTGTTTAGGCATCAGACAATATATGTAATTTATCGTTGAATTATATTCTATAATTAGTTACCCGTTTGAACAATGTGTTAACGAAACATACATATAAAATCACTCTTTTATCCTTGGTTATTATGAGACGCGTTAATTGTTGCTAGGGTACTCTCTTCGAGGTCCGCGTTCTGGGTATATAAAGACACCGATACATAGTGCGAGGTCGCTCATTTGTTATTTTGCCGTTGATGGTTAAACATCGGAAAGAAAATACCAGCAAATAAAGAAGTTAGAATTCTGAAGTTTGAAAACCTAGATGAGTTGAAAGCGTTGTGGTTTTGAAGCAAGCGATTTTTAAAGTCTTTACGATTGTTGCAAGCTACCGGGTTGTTCCGATACTGTAATTTCCCTCGGGAATGGTCGCAGTCCCTCGAAAAGGTAGTTTGTAATAGTCTGGTGACTTTTGTGCTCCGGAGACTAGGTGCTTCAAAACTAGTTGTCTCAGGAATTAGGTGCTTCAGAGACTGTTCATTAATATAATTGTTTGTCAAATCAGTTGGACCTCGGAGTCAGTGAAAGGATCAAGAATAAATCAAGGATAAATTGAGGTTCTAGTTTTCAGACTACTTTTTGATACAAAGTTATTTGTGTAAATAGTGTTATTTCTTTATTAAGTTTCAAAGTTGGTCTTAAAGTTTTCAGTAAAGCCTCCAGGTTGTAGTTGGGTTTTTGAGTTAATTAAAAGATTGATATTGGAGTATCTCAGATTCTGTGAAAACGGATACGGACATATAGTTCATAAGCCAAACACGTTACAAAATTGGTTAGCAGTGGTGGGATCTGAGAAACTTCAGTATTATATGTAAATAATCACATTGTTTTATTGTCATTATTTCCTATTTGTCCATAATTGCAAGAAGCAACACACTGTTTTGTAAATACATTGATTGTCAAATTGTTTAATAAAATATATTTGGAAAATTTTTTAATTCATTTTTCAAAATATGTCCCGATCGTACAGAGATGATAAAATGTTTCATGACCCTTACAGTGACGAAACAAGAAGTTTGACCAGGGAGTTAGATAAATTAAACAAGGAAATAAAGTGCTTAAGATTTGGGAGTTTTGAAAATGCGCCAGACCTTGCTCAATCAACTCCTATTAGTCATGCAACACGTCCAAGACAATCTAAATATGGAATTGCTTCTGTTAGAATTCCGGATCGCGACTTTGGTACAGGCAGCAACATACCCCAAAGTACACACATTGGGGTAGGGGCTAAGTCCAAAGTTATGTCACAGCCTGTAATAACAGATAAACATATCCCAGCTTCGGTAAAACTAACGCCAGAAATGAGAACTTTTTCAGACTCTGTTCTCGAGAAAAACTTTGTCACTGAAAGGCGAAAGAAAGATATGCCAAAATTACCAGACGAAATACGTGCATATAGGGGAGACAATTCTATCCACAAAAGTAAAAATATTATAAAGCCCGCTACGTTTGACGGCAAGGGATCATTAATAGATTACAAATCTCATTTCGATGCCTGTTCAAATATAAATGGTTGGACAGATGTAGAAAAGGGTTTGTATTTGGCAATCTCGTTGAGAGGACAGGCTCAGGAGGTAC
Organism: Mytilus edulis; assembly: GCF_963676685.1. Taxonomy (NCBI): domain Eukaryota; kingdom Metazoa; phylum Mollusca; class Bivalvia; order Mytilida; family Mytilidae; genus Mytilus; species Mytilus edulis. The sequence continues at coordinate 27,511,133 of NC_092351.1, read as the reverse complement.
TAGGAAATCTACCAACGAATAAAAGACAAAATTTTAAAGAACTTGTCAGGTCTCTTGAAGAGAGATTTTCACCTGCCAATCAAACGGAAATGTACCGAACACGATTAAGGGAGCGTCGTCAAAAGGCTTCGGAAAGTCTTCCTGAACTAGGTCAGGACATAAGGCGCTTGGCAAACCTTGCGTACCCCACGGCCTCGACTGACGTTAGAGAAACACTTGCTAAAGAGCAATTTATTGACGGACTAATGAGTGTAGACATGAGGCTAAGAATAAAACAATCTAGGCCTTCTGACTTGAACGACGCCATTTGACACGCTGTTGAACTGGAAGCTTTTGATAAAGCAGAAATTAAGCAAAACGGGAAAGGTTACTTAAGAGCTATAACCAGAGACGGGAACAACAGTGACATTAAAGACAAGACAATAGAACTTCTTAAAAACATGCAGACGGCTTTGTCTGATCTACAGCAAGAAGTTAAAGCTTTAAAGCAGAACCGGAAACAATTTCAGAATCGCAAGAAACGTTGATGTTTCAATTGTGGGAAATTTGGACACTTCAAGAAAGATTGTCCCGAAAGTAGTGTGAAAAGAGGACATTCAAACTCCCAAAACGTACCCGAATTTTCGCACGAAAAACAGAACGGTGCGATAGGAGTTAACAAACTAGCTTTTTGATACAAAGTTATTTGTGTAAATAGTGTTATTTCTTTATTAAGTTTCAAAGTTGGTCTTGTAGTTTTAAGTAAAGCCTCCAGGTTGTAGTTAGGTTTTTGAGTAATTAAAAGATTGATATTGGAGTATCTCAGATTCTGTGAAAACGGATACGGACATATAGGTCATAAGCCAAACACGTTACACTTATTCTATCTATGAAAACAGTAATTGCAAATTTTAAACGTAACACTATCAAAAGAGTGACAAAAACATCTTATAAATTTCATACGTCCAAATCATGTTTCTGGATTTTACTACATCAGGAACGATCAACGCAAAACACAAACATTTTATATGTTAGATCATTTATATAGTTAATTTCGTTATTCTCTTTACATGCTTTAGGCCGCATCAGGGAACCGTGTCTCCGTTTGAACTATGCTTCTGAAACTGCTGTTAGGCCGTGACGTGAGAGTGTTAAAACTATAAATAACATACCATCGGAAAGAGAAGGAAGTCGATGGGGTTTTACAGAATAGAGAATGATCGGCTATAAATATGAATAATAGAGAAAATGGAACCAAAAAAAAAAAAAGAATAGAGAATAATAAGGTTCTTGAATATAAAGAATTGATAATAATAGACAAAAAGTATAAAGAATAGAAGAAAAAACCCTGCCTAAACATTAAAGAATACAGTAACGGAGGACCCCCTCCAGATCCTCATAGATTAAAACAATATAACCTAATTTTAAGTTCAGCATCGAGTATATGTCTTAGTACATCTGTTTGTAAATGCGCTTATCCTTTTTTTCATTTGAATAAAAAAAACTTATTAAATATAAAATATGTATTTATTTGTTTATTCAGATTGCACTATTATAAATAATTCTTCTTCGTCTTCTTCCTCTAAACTGTAAATTTTAAAGTAACGTACATGTATGCGTTAAAATTCGGTTTATAAGGATTAAGTTTGACGGCACGTGCCAATAATCTAAAGGTAATAAAATCAACGATCCATAAAATAACGTGGCAATTACAATGGCTATTTCACAGTTATATCATACGTTCACCAGTCATGGTATCATACATTGACCCGTCATGGCATCATACATTCACCCGTCATGGTATCATACATGTACCTCCGTATGTGTAGTACAAGGTTCTAAATAATTTTTTGATAGCTTCTTTCTAACAAAATTGACGACATTGTTCAAACTACATGCACATATCACAAAACCGCAAATTTAGTATAGTTAAAAAGATATACGATATTGAAAATGCTTTTTTTTCTATCAAAAATGTATGGTCGTGTATTTGTAATTCTAGGTGTTTACCTAAAATGTATTGAATATGTATCAGTTTAAGCCCCAGTCCCACTAGACCACGATCGCACCACGCTCACCGCGATCTAAAATAAATTTAGATCGTGGTGAGGTCGCGGTATGAGCGGCATGAAAATGAAAATTTTCGTTTCTTTCACGATGCTACTACGTCCTCTCTACGCTTCTACAAAGATCCCGCTACGATTATACCACGTTCTCACCAAGCTTATTCTGCGACCTCACTACGCTTATCAAGATCTTTCTACGCTCTTCACGTTCTCACTACGACAATACCACGAGTTATCCTATTGCAACACGATCTTACTGCGATTATAACACGTTCTTACCACGATTATACTACGTTCATAGCGCGATCTTACTACGTTCTCAGCAATTTAACGTCAACATCGTGTTCCATATCAATACAGTTCAATTCCTTCTATTTCTGATTAAATCGTAGATTTCTCGGAAACAATACAGTCATGCCACCAAAAGGAAGATGTGGTATGAGTGCCAATGAGACAACTCTCCATCCAAGTAACAATTTATAAAAGTAAACCATTATAGGCCAAGGTACGGCCTTCTACACGGAGCCTTGGCTCACATCAATCAGCACGTTATAAAGGACCCAAAATATTACTAGTGTTAAACCATTTAAACGGGGAAACCAACGGTCTAATCTATATAAAAACGAGAAGCATGGTTGAGCCGTTAGAGCAAATGGATAACAACATTCAAACAAACAAAATCTAGGGAGCTTTTTTATATATTTTATGTGAAAATGACAATGACATTCAATTTAGGAGGTTCAGCGTACACACACATGCATGTTTATCACGTCACCTTCTTTATGTGCCTGTCCCAAGTCAGTGGCTTGTAGTTCAGTGGTTGCCGTTGGTTCATGTCTGTCATACTGTTTTTTTGTAAATTGTTGTTTTTTTTTTTATAAATTAGGCCGTTAGTTTTCGAATTAAATTGTTCCATATTTGTTCATGTTGGGACCTTTTATATATAGCCGATTTTAAGGTATGGTCGCCTAATACCGCAGTCCCACTAGGCCACGATCGCACTACGATCTGTGAAAAAAATGTAAATTTTGACGATCGTAGTGCGATCGTGTAGATCGCAGTAAGGTCGTATCACGGTCGTGGTGAGGTCTTCAAGATCGTGATAAGCGTGGCAAACTTTGAACATGTTCAAAACAATCGTGGTGCGGTCGTGGCGAAATCAGGTCATAGTAGAAGCGTAGTGAGAGCGCACTTAGGTCATGCTAAGATCGCAAAGGTCGCTGTACCATCGTAGCGATAGCATAGCGAAAGCGTGATTCTATTCGGAGAATAATAAATATCTTATAATGGAAAAACGATCTTTCAGAAAGATGTTTGTATACAAAATAAGGAGATGTGGTATGATTGCCAATGGGACAATTTTCAACTCAAGTTCAAATGAAGTGGATGAAAGTAATGATAGGCAACCGTAATGCCTTCAACAATGAGAAGAATACATAACGTATAATCGGCTATAAATTATCCCGCTTGATGATTATACGTTGTTGTTTCCTATAGAGAAATAAATACATACATACTTTTCCTCTATTTAAATTATTTTTTACATCATAAAAAAGGTACAATATCATAAAATCAATTTTACGTTTTTACGAGAACAAAATTCAAGGATCCCTTATTTTTGTGCCCCACCTACGATAGTAGAGGGGCGTTATGTTTTCTGGTCTGTGGCTCCGTTCGTTCGTCGTACCGTTCGTATGTACGTCCGTTCAGGTTAAAGTTTTTGGTCAAGGTAGTTTTTGGTGAAGCTGAGGTCAAATCAACTTGAAACTTAGTACACTTGTTGCTTATGATATAATCTTTCTAATTTTAAAGCCAAATTAGACTTTTGACCCCAATTTCAAGGTCCACTGAACATAGAAAATGAAAGTGGGAGTTTCAGGTTAAAGTTTTTGGTCAAGGTAGTTTTTGATGAAATTGAAGTCCAATCAACTTGAAACTTAGTACATATGTTCCCTATAGTATAATCATTCTAATTTTAATGCCAAATTAGATTATTACCCAATTTCACGGTCCATGGAAAATGGAAAAGGATAGTGCGAGTGGGGAATCCGTGTACTTTGGAAACATTTTTGTTTTTAACTGTCTTTATGAAAAATGCTGCCCTCGTAAATATTAGCACCGACGGTTAGCTTTACACTAGTAACTTTGTCTTATAGGTAATTGTGATAAAACTGTCGTTTCGTTCCTGTCTTGCGGACGAATACCTGAAATCTCCGTGTCATCATCAATCATAAAGTAATGGCTATATATCGGGTTATTCAATACTCTGTTCTTTGCATAGAAATAATTCTTCGTTAATCTGAGCATTGAAAGAATACTTCATATCACAAACTATAAATATGGATATACAAAAAAATGAAAATCTTTGCGATATTGATAATACCGCAAAGCATGGAAAGCTGTGTTGTATTTCAGTAAATAACACGTGTTTTCGTTTGATTGTAAACATCAAGTTGTAGCCCATCATGCATTGTTTCTTGTTAATACCCTAGTCCCACTAGACCACGATCGCACTACGATCTGTGAAAAAAAATGCAAATTTTGATGATCGTAGTGCGATCGTGTAGATCGCAGTAAGGTCGTATCACGGTCGTGGTGAGGTCTTCAAGATCGTGAAGATCGTGGCCAACTTTAAACATGTTCAAAACAATCGTGGTGCAGTCGTGGCGAAATCAGGTCGTAGTAGAAGCGTAGTGAGAGCGCACTAAGATCGTAGTAAGATCGCAAAGGTCGCTGTACAATCGTAGCGAGAGCGTAGTGAAAGCGTGATTCTATTCGGAGAGACTGCGCAACGATCGCACAGCGACGTTATCACGACCTCACTACGACCATCACATTCTCACTGCGACCCAACTACGCTTTCACTACGACTATACCACGTTGTTTACGACCATAGTACGATTCTAGCACGCCCTTGCCGTCCTCATCACGCTCTTCTTACGACCTGACTACGTTCACGCTACGACCATCATTCTTATTGTCATTTTCACATAAAATATATAAAAAGCTCCCTAGATTTTGTTTGTTTGAATGTAATTATCCATTTGCTCTAACGGCTCAACCATGCTTCTCGTTTTTATATAGATTAGACCGTTGGTTTTCCCGTTTAAATGGTTTAACACTAGTAATATTTTGGGTCCTTTGTAACGTGCTGATTGATGTGAGCCAAGGCTCCGTGTAAAAGGCCGTACCTTGGCCTATAATGGTTTACTTTTATAAATTGTTACTTGGATGGAGAGTTGTCTCATTGGCACTCATACCACATCTTCCTTTTGGTGGCATGACTGTATTGTTTCCGAGAAATCTACGTCTTAATCAGAAATAGAAGGAATTGAACTGTATTGATATGGAACACGATGTTGACGTTAAATTGCTGAGAACGTAGTAAGATCGCGCTATGAACGTAGTAAGATCGCGCTATGAACGTAGTATAATCGTGGTAAGAACGTGTTATAATCGCAGTAAGATCGTGTTGCAATCGGATAACTCGTGGTATGGTCGTAGTGAGAACGCGAAGAGCGTAAAAAGATCTTGATAAGCGTAGTGAGGTCGCAGAATAAGCGCGGTGAGAACGTGGTATAATCGTAGCGGGATCTTTGTAGAAGCGTAGCGAGGACGTAGTAGCATCGTGAAAGAAACGAAAATTTTCATTTTCATGCCGCTCATACCGCGACCTCACCACGATCTCAATTTATTTTAGATCGCGGTGAGCGTGGTGCGATCGTGGTCTAGTGGGACTGGGGCTTAAGTGGATTGTTAAAAAAAAGAGGTCAAAATAAATTACGTCACACGTAAATAAACTATAACAAATGCGCGGACATACGTATGCTAATTCATTCATATCCCTAAAAGGTAGTGTTCTCGACCTGTTCAACTATTTTATTACTTCAAATAACAAACGTGTGCATGAATATGAGCAAGAGACAACATTCTTATTATACCGATGCAAATCTACAGACTCTCCTCGGCGACGTGGAAAAGTGATAAACTTTGCTTTTTGGAAAATTGTCATATGTAACCAATAACATACAAATTATCTGTCAGAAATATTAAAGAATTGAATAACTCAAGGATTTGTATAGTAAATCCTTGATGTACCCTATAATCTGTATTGCTTTTAGAAGACGTTTTATATTATTGATTTTTTTATTTTTTTGGCGCAAATAAAAGATTGGATTTTTTCAAAATTAGCGCATATGCAATGCATCCCCTCGTTGAAGTCCTCCAAAAATAAAATTCACCTGTATTGGTATGTCTGGTGTATGTATATCACACGTTCCATCTACAATAAACGGAAATGACACGGCCGGGTATTGTATAGCTTTTGAGGGACTTTTAATGTCAAATTCATATCCCTGGGCGACGAAATTATCGATTTGTGAAAAACACCTTATGTACACTGACTTATAAAAGTGTTTTAGTCTTTCGTGCTATCTAGTCTGAGCAATTTCTGTAGGTTATAAATGAAAAAGGAAAAACGTAAACAAAATTATGTGAACGTAAATGGGCTTTGCAAACGTGTCTCTAACGATAAAGAAAATATGTGACAATAATGAATATTTATATTATTTAGACTTTCATATTTTTTTTTGTTTTAATATTGTATTATACAAATTCATGCCGATTTAGACCTTGGCATTTCGTGTAGACACTTGTTTCTTGTTGAAAACTAAACATGCGGTCTTGATTTACCTCTGGTGTTTTTGTCGTTTGATTGCTGTCAAATTGAAGTATATCCCATATCTCCTATAGTATGTGCTTTAAAATCAGCTTATAAGAATTCATAATTGAAAGGGTTATTTGCATGAGTATAGATCAATTCCATGAATATACTAATATATATAATCGGTGTGAGCTGTACCACATACTTATATGAACCTTAACTAAATCCTATTTCAATTATTTCGTAATACTAAAATACGGTGGTTTTTTGGGGGGCAAAAATTACATTTTTTTTGTATCTGATATGTCTTTGACTTTAAAACACTGATTTAAGATATATTATGTTCACAAAGTATCATAATATTCCCAGTTTAAGGAAAACAAAAGACGTTTTTTTCTATTATTTTTTTTACAAAGTTGTTAATTGATTTAATTTTATCGTAATTTGCTAGTCAGTCAGTCAGTGTCGGATTCCGGGCGACATTGCGTACGCTTTGCCCTTTGATTTGAAAATATATAATTTTAGCATTATTTTTTTTTTATCTTTGCTACTCTCGATATTATTGCTTCCGCTTTATCAAAGCTAGTGAATAAGTCTAAATGTTCGTACAATGTATAGTAATATTTCGTTTCATGAATTGTTTATTCTTTAATATAAGCGTTGTCTATTTTTATCTGACAAGTCCACACATGGATGTTCATTAGTCTAGAAAGTTCGTTATAGTGTTCCATCAATGTCTTAGTGCAGGTTCGAGAGCTTAGTGCACCAAAGCGGCCTAGGTGGTTTTTAGACGTACTGGCAAGTCCCTGGACCCCAATAGCACAACCGTCCTTTCGATGATCAATTTGTTAAATTGCTGGGACTATCATACTAATAGCATAATAGTCCCCGTTAAATCAGAGCTCTACCGTTAAATAGTAATTGTAATTAATGTTATTATTTTATTTTTACGCTGTCTTAAGGTAGCACAATACAAAGATTTTTTTACTTCCAATCACTAACCTTTGAAATGCTGTAACTTTCTTATGAATGCATTGAAAATAATAAAAGAGGTATATATAGGTAGATAAAAGATTAATCTTTTAAATGAATGCAATATATTTATTATGCAATCATTATGTAATCAATTATTATGTAATTAATGGCAAAATCTGGGTAAGTTCACTTGAATGAATTTAGCTCTATCATCTCTTTAACTATACAGAAAATTTTAACGGAATCTTAATCAACACATCATGGGCTTCAAAAGGGTGTCTCAGATTGTCCCTATTGTATTCCATTCTCTCATAAATCTCTAATTAGTGTAAACATCCTAACCACCTAAAAGAAGATAATGTTCAATTAGGTGTAAAATTTGTTCTATACATTCTATCTGAAATCTGAGACACCCTTTTGTAGATAATGACCATAGGAACAACATATAATAAAATCAATCCTCTAGGGATGCCTATGCAGAAGCTAATTTCATTTGAAAGTGGAAATTTGGTGAAAAATATTTTAGACACAGTTAACATTATAATTGGTTACATAATTGTTGCATAATACTAACATTGCATTTGTATGAAAGAGTAATCTGTTAGCTATCCAAAACTACCACTTTTATAAATTTTCAAGCATTATTAAGAAAGTTACAGCATTTTAAAACTTGGGAGTTGGAGTTATAAAATCTTTGTATTGTGCTACCTTAATTTGTAAATAGTTATTAAGTATAATATAGTGTCTTCTAAGTCATTTTTGGGCAGGATATTGTTTTTTTCATAGTGTATGAATAATTTTTATTGCAATCAATTTATAAATTCATTATAAAAAAAAAACTATATGGACCGTATGTCATCGCATACAAGACAGCTGATTGGATAAATGTGATAGGTTACATTGATACTGATGCCCAATCGAATACCAGCAGACACTTGTCAGTAAAAACAAATTGCAAGCGTGGATAAATTAGAGATTTATTTGTGTATTCGATATTTGAAAAAATAAGTTAGATAGTCACTATTCTTTTACCCTTTTTTAGGTGAATTTCAATAACTGTTTTTTTTTCTCACTTTCTTATTAAACAGAAAGGTATTTAAATATGAGCGTACCACATGCTACGAAATTTTACAAGCATTTCATATAACGACTTATGTTTTCCGGAACGTCCTATTTTCAATATTTCACAGACCTGAAAAAGTTAGATCATACAGGTTTCATCTCCCATGTGTATAAAAACACTATCAAATTATATTTGTAAATTGTAAAAGATTAAGAATATTTTTATATCTGTACTAAATAATCTGAAATAAAATAAAACATATGTCTCTCTGCCTGAATGCAATTGTAAGCCAGAAAGATTGTCATGACCAAAACTAGTAGCTACTTGTCTCACTCTTGTTGAAAAAACTCTGATGAATTAGATGATGTAGTCGATCTTGAATCTAGCTCGGAGAATTGGGTGTAAAGCGTTAAAAAACAAACCAAAGGTTCTAGTATTACTGTAAAATTCTAAAAATTGTAAATGGAGATTTTGAAGTAAATCTTTAGAATATTTAATATTTCACATCTAATAAAGTATATCTTAAAATGTTATGAGTGAATATATTTATATATGGCATTTTTTAATTGATTTCCCTACTATTGAGACTTTTATCTCGTTCGATGCATTGGTTTTAAATCAGAACAGGTTAAAATATGTATTTACAATTGTAGATAATTCTAATACTATGAATAATGCTTACAATTGTTAAAACACTGAGGAACACAACATGAAATTAATACAGAACAAGAACATAAAACTTAAAAACTAAATCAACATATCTAAAAATGTGTTCATTGATAAAAGAAATTACAATTTGACAATTGGCATGTAAACCAAACACATACTTTAAAACACTTACAAAACTGCAAGTCGATCTACCTTTATTGTATTTGATACCCAAATCTACGGGGTGATGTGAATTAGATGTGGGTACTAAACAAATAAAATGAACTAAATAGTTCATATAATATAAGTCACTCTCTTCATACAACTTTATAAAACATTTGACATCTCTTCTCTTTAGCCTGTACTTTCCATTCTCTAAACTTAGATACAGATAGAAGGATAAAGTCCAACTTTGAATTTTAGATCAGAAATTATGTGCATTATTAAAAACGATTACAGTTGATACTGAACGCTTGAAAGATAATGTATCTTTAAATCTAAATTTCTTTATTTAAATATATGCTAGTTGAAATGGTGCATTAAGACAGATTCTTTTTTAAAGATACAAACCATACTTTAAAAAAAAAGTCTGATTTAAGCTGAAAACCATAAAAGGATAAATCGGCATGTATATGTGTTTTTCTGCTTTATTCTAATTAGACAGACTTTATCGATAAAATATACTTCAAAACGTGAGGAAGGTGGCATCATCTATCAACTTCATTTTCCACTATAGATGATGTCCTTTGACATGATATTGCCATTGATGAAAAAAAAAACAATGACAGTACAAATGTATATCACATTTATAGATCTGTCTGTACACTCATATTTATATTATTATTAATGAATAAACTAATTGATATAAGAAGATGTGGTATAAGTGCCAATGAGACAACTTTCCATCTAAGTCATATTTTGTAAAAGTAAACCATTATCGGTCAAAATATGAAATTCAACCGTGACGGAGCCTTGTCTCACACCGAACAACAAGCTATGAAGGGCATAGAAATTACTAGTGTAAAATTCATCATACAGGAAAACCAACGATCTAATCTCTATAAAAACAACAAACGAGACAAACAAATATACAACAAAAGCCTTTTTTTTTATTTTACTTTTTTTATATAAAATTATGTCAAAACTTTTCAAAAGAAAAGTAATCATATTCATGTATGATAACTACATAATTCTCACATGATTTGCATCGAAACAATCAGGAAAGGATTAGGAATAAATGACAAAAATTCCGAAAAAATTAGTTTCACTTTTTTGTAGAGGTTGTAATAATGAGGTTAATTTCATAATAAAGACTAGTACAGGTGCTGTCAGAAAAAATAAAAAAAATATTAGGAAAGATGCAAAAAATTAGATTTTATAGTGCATAATCTAACAAATTAGAAAAATACTCACTGATGCCATACACTGTGATTTTGTCTCGTTGATGAAATAGGAACAGTAATAAGATATACTTCAGTCGATCGTACACAGTTGTCTTATATGTATGACACATACCTTAAATGCGCTTTTAGTCCGGTTGATTCTTAGATGCAATGAGCTTATAAAGACTTTTTAACGTATCCTTTACGTAGACAATTATAACCATGCAATTAAAATATCGAAAATTATGACAATAATTTGTTTGCCTTTAAAAACAATTACAAAACAAAAATCTTTTTTTTAACTCGGGTAATATTTGATTTCAAATTATTTGTTGTTGTCTGCAAAGGAAACATATATTTATGACACAGACGTGATCAGTAAATTGTGCAATTTAAAAATTATACAATAAAAAAATATAATGCAAAAGTAACAAATATTTGATTTTTTATTTTAAACATAGGTATAAACATAGTATGCCTACTTTTTAAACTCTAGTTTACGTAATTGATTAGTATTCAAAAGAAACTATCATGGGTGTGTACCTCCATCTGGAATCAACTAGAAATTTCAAATTTTAATATGTGGTAATTTTCCATCCTTTCGGACGGATTACAATAGATATGTGAAGGATGTATATTGACCTAACTGTTATGCTTAAGGACGTAGTCAGGTGATTTGTTTTTTTAAATATGGATATTTTTAATTGATACTTTAAACTAGAACATCATTTGTTAAGAAACAAAGAAAAAAGCTAAATATATTGATAGAAATTTTCATACTTTTTTTTTTTTTTTTTTTTATCTATTTGCAAATGACGAAGAATTCTCCTTAAACTGTGAATTATTTAACAGACAGACTAACTTTAAAGGACAAAATACTAGCGTGTACTACCATCCAAGGAAATGCGTTTCTATAAAGTTACTAATCTAAGTGGTCATCGATGTGTAATGTTTGACACTGGACATTATTTTTAGAGCAATGCAAAACATATATTGTATACTATCAATCAAAATTAAAGACTTTTGAATGTAACAATATGATATAAATCCATTTGATTTACTGATTTTTTATATATTTTTTTCATCTAAATGAAAATGTTATAAATTGCTCCCGGTTAATATAAATAAAAAGATGTGGTATGTGTGCCAATGAAACAACTCTCCATCAAGTCACATGGTATAATTTAATTAGAGGTCAAAAGTACGGCCTCAACACGGAGCTTTGGCCCTCATCGAACAGCAAGCTATAACGGTCATTAAAATGACTAGTGTAAAACAATTAAAAATGGAAAACAAAAGTCTAATCTATAAGTACGGTCATTTCGCTACGTTATTTTATAGCTTTTTGGTCAATTCCGAAATAGCAAGTAAGCGTCTCACTGTTTTTCAAAATGAGAAGTAACACTGGTGCTTAAACAAATCTGATACGAAACAGAAATATCAATCGTGCCTCAACTAACGTTGTTTGATATTTTTCTATGATATGATTTACTCCTGTATTTAGTTCGTGTTAAAAAAAAATGACGATAAAAAAAAATTCAAGAGAGTTATCGACATCGGTCTTTATATGTAAATAATGATCAATATAAACTGTCAATTAAATTTTTTAAATATGGTTATATTGTTGTTGCATTTATTTAAAAAAAAATAATGTTTTATTTGTAAATGTAATAATTTAACCCGGTTTAACCTTATACATTTTATATAAAAGATAAAACATGGAACTTCATTAATTTTACGTCCACGAATGGGTAATTATTTAGTTAGTTAATGATCATCCGCTTCGGTTGACTGCTTAAATAATCCGTTTATTAAAATGTAAATAACTTTCACCAAGCATCTGTCATCTGTGTAAAATTTTAAAATATAAAGTAAATTATATACTTAAAATGTACGTTTCTTGACCAAATATAGATAAGAACTATTACTCTACATTACGAACAAATAATGTTTAAGAACATCTTTGAGATATATTACTGATCATTATATTTTTAGAGGCGGAATGCATACATACAGGACTACTTTATGTCAGAAAGCATGACTGCAAAGTTTTTATGACACATTTTCCGGTTACAACAATTAATATTTTCTCATATAACCAAATAAATGAATGGTTTTTAAAGTTTCCATACTTTATTTAATGAAATAAGTATACAGTCATATTAAAAGACCACAAAAGAATATCAACCAAGATATAGAGATTTTATTCATAAAGGGGGAGTAACCCCTGATAAAAACAGATAAAGTGTCGCCCGTTTTATTCAAAATATTTAAAATCTTAACACAACTGAACACGATCTTACAGCAACTAAACAGGTTTTTCAGCATTGGTCTTATTTGATCTGAACGTGATCTAATCAAGTCTTATTTGAATGCTAGATGAATCTGTCTTGTTTATCTTGACACGACTGATCTGACTGAACACGATATATCTTAACAGAGTCTGAGTGTGTCTAAACAGGTCTTAACGTTTTTCTCTAGCGGTAAATTAAGTCGATTAAGACTTGATCAGACCGAAATGACCGTTTCAGACTTAAATCTGGCTACTAGTGATATGGATTATATATCTCTCAATTGATACGGTATACCGTGCTTGTATTTCCTATCATGATTTTCTTCATAGAGGGTTGCTGCTATTAAACCAAATGTTCCAAATGGTGAAGTTGAAATCATCCCTTCGTAGATTTTACGAACGCAATCACGAGTTGGTTGATCGTTATGGAATAACCGTTTAACAAATGATCTCGGATATGTTCCTTACGTCGTAACTACAATCACCTTCCCTTTCATGAATGTGACCTACCGAATAGGTTTTTTTTAGGATTTGTTATAACATGAGCAAAACGACAGGTCCCACATGTGGATCAGGATTTGCTTACCCTTCCGGAACACCTGCGATCATCCCTAGTTTTCGGTGGGGTTCGTGTTGCTTATTCTTTAGGTTTCTATGTTATATCATGTGTACTATTGTTTGTCTGTTTGTCTTTTTCATTTTTAGACATGGCGTTGTCAGTTTATTTTCGATTTATAAGTTTGACTGTCACTCTGGTATCTTTCGTCCCTCTTCTTGAAGTTTTAGCCACACATTTATGATTCTTGTCATAGTACGTAAACTAATTAAAGAATGAACTCTTAGCTAGTTCACGGTAGTAGTTGTACTGAAAAACAAATTCAATAAAACAATTCAAATCCATTTTATAATACATGTTACATTATAGGAAAACACTATTTTAGCATAATTATAATATAAGGCCCAGGATTTTCTCAATCGTCAATAAATATTTATAAAACTTCATATTTGAATGTATTTCATTTAAATCTCTGAGATCAACAAAACTTTGTGAAATTCTGTATGTTCTTTTTTTTTTTGCCCTCTTTAGGTTGCATATTATCTACAATGCAATTTCCCACATGAACTCTTTTACGGCTATAACTGTAATACTTTTACTATGAAGTTTTGAAAATAAATATATTCTAGAATGGAACTTTCTGTAAATTGTAACCTGTAATATCTCAAATTATATAGAACATTTTTGTGCGACCCGACAAAATGCTTTTAAATTTGTTTCATAAGATGAGAAATTTTCTGCTAAGTAAACACTAAGTATTCTTTATAGTGGTGAACATTAGAAAATGATTTATAACTAAGGTTGTGATTTTTAAATATTTTAAAAAAGAGCAAAATTGTTGAGACCTCTTTGCTATAGTTAAAAGAGAAAACATTAGATTTTCAAATTAAAGGCCCCAAGGAGCCATTGTCGATCACCGGATATTCTCAATTACAATTGATGAATGAAATAATGCAACCGTTATACTGTTGCTTTAGTTTCGGAGATTTAGGTCAAAAACTGCATTTCCACCCTAAATTCTATTAAATCAGACACATCTGACGGCGTCAATGTAAAAACGTCGTATACATTTCAATGGCTTTAGCAGTAATACCAACTTACATATTCGGATGTTATATCCCATTTTAAATAAGAATTCTACGTGAACACTCAAAATTCTTAACCAAATCTTTGTGTCTATGAAATAAGTTGGTAACAATTCTGGCTAATTTGTTGTATCGATATCCCTGACCTAATAACTTACCAGTTATACTTTATTACTTTTACTGAAACCAAAACGCGACAACAGACAACAGAATAGCGAACAAGTTAAAAAATAAACACACCGTAAGAATGCATATAAAGAAACATCGACGCCTAAAAAAGAAAAACTCTAAATAGTTCACGATAAATATCTTGTGTCGTGAATTATTGTAGTTGTATCCTGTATAAAACAGAGATAGCACTTCTGGAAAATGACAATTGTTGATGGCTGTATTATATCATTGAGGTAAATGTCGCAGTAAATCTGTATATTTATATTGTCAAAACAAGATGTTATTGTATACGTTTGCAAAAATATAATCGCACGTTTGCAAGAATATAATCGCACAGAAAGTAGAAATAGATATGATTTTCAATCAAAGTTTCTCACCCAAAGGTTTTTATAACTACCAACTCAAATCATATCAAAAAAATTTATTTTGTAACATGAAACGGCTTTCTTAATCTTCATAAAGAAGAAACTTTGATATAATGTAACACAAAAATATGCCATTACTTAAGTATCACGAGTTGAACTTGGACTAGTTAAGAAATAGAACAACAATTCAATAAAACAATTCACATCAATATTATGATTCATGTTACGCTAAAGGAAAACAATATATTATTCTGGTGAACAATATTTCTTCCTTGTGTTGAAGATATAAACATATGTTATATGTATATTGTTTGTCGAACAATAATAGAGTTAATCATATAATGGTTTGTATCTTCCTTTTGTTAACAGAAGACAGAGTGTCTAACAAAAAGGTGGCACTCAATTAAAATTTAATATTTAACTAATTACCTAGGTTTCTTTCTTGTTCCTACACGGTTAATACATGAACATTTCTTGATCGAAATAACTGCATCAAGTTAAAATGACACCTAATGAGACGAACGAATTTTTGGTGGAATGGCATAGTGAATTTGCAATAAACAGTATTGGAAATATTATTGCATTGTGTGTTTATATGATATGTGGCTTGATTGGCAATACCATAGTCATTGTTGTATATAGGTACCAGTTTAAAGATGTTTCTGATGAGAGATACTTCATTCCTGTTTTGGCAGTAGCAGATCTAGTAGCGTGTATCGTTTGTCCTATATTAGACATTATGTTTCTTGCGATGCACTTGAACTACGTTAACAGTTTAGGATGTAAAATGGCACTCGTTTTTATAACCACTGCAGCATTTACTTCGGGTTTTGTTCTATTGTGTATTGCAATTCAACGATATTTGAAGATATGTAAAAATAAAACAATACCTTTATACTTGAGACGAATAATGGTTGTTTTATCCTTTTTACTTGCATTTTCGATGGCCGTGCCCCTTGCGATGACATATGATCACATAGAGTTTTCAAGCCAGGGTACTGTTGTGGGAAAAAGATGTGGAAAAATCAAATATGATTCGGATATAGATGGCGCTGCCTATGGGATTGTTTATCTTTCCGTTGATTTTCTTGCACTAATAACTTTTTTATTTTTATATGGAAGAATAGGTTGTACTATTTATGGACATTTTAAACGAAATAAACGTGTAAAGAACAAGTTCACATTCATGTTTATGATTATAACCATAGTGTTTAGTGTTAGTACTTCGCCTGTTGGTGTTATTTTAACATTAGAAGGAATTTTGCATGATTTCTGGGATAATTTAACAATGACCCAACTTATCGTTGTCCTATGGCTATACCATGCATACTTGATAAATAATTTAATAAATCCATTCATCTATGGATTTCTTGATCCTGAGTTTTGGCAAGCAACTAAGACTCTATTCAATTGTGTATCCAAAGTCAAAAGAACTCCTGAACCAAGATTTTAAAACATTTATCTGTGTGACAAATTCGTAGTTATTTACGGCATAAAATATGTCTTTTAGTTGTATAATATAGTTAATGTTATTTGAATATTACAGTAACTTTTACCTACATATTGCAGTATATTGTATTTGCATATTGCAATAACTTTAAGTTGTATATCGTAGAGAATGTACAAGGCTTTTTTAATTTTATTATCACACTAATCTTCAATTGTTCTAATTGACTGTTATATTTTTTTATATTACTTGATTCTCTTTTAGCTTCTGAAATCTATTGTAATATTTAAAAAATACAAAAAAAGAATTAAGCTTCTTATATGTTCTTTGCACGTTACTATAATCCACAGTTGTGTTCAAGACACACATCTTAAAAAGACTTAATGATATGTAAAACCGTAATTAGCACACATGCAAAAAGACAGTCGAAAATAAAATGACAACACCATGACTAAATAAAACAAAAACAAACAGACAAACAAACAAACAACAGTACACAAAAGAGGGACGGAAGATACCAGAGGGACAGTCAAACTTAATATATATTTATTATGGGGCCAGCTTAAGGACGTCTCCGGGTGCGGGAATTTCTCGCTGCATTGAAGACCTATTGGCGACCTTCTGCTGTTGTCTGTTCTATGGTCGGTTGTCTCTTTGACACACTCCCCATTTCCATTCTCAATTTTATCATAAATCGACAATAAACTGACAACGCCATGGCTAAAAACGAAAAAGACAAACAGACAAACAATAGTACACATGACACAACATAGAAAACTAAAGAATAAACAACATGAAATAGAAACCCTAAGACTGAAGAACACCAACCAAACCAAAAGCTGGGAGTGATCTCAAGTGTTCTGGAAGATTAAGCAGATCCTGCTTTATATGTGCCATCCGTCGTGTTGCTCTTGGTAGAACAAATCTAGTTAGCGTTTAATTCAGTAGGTCACATTCGGGGAAAAGGTGACAGGATTGCCACTATTGGAACATATCCATTGTCATCTTTGAAACATATATTGTATTAAAATTAACCATGGAAGTATTATGATGTCTTTAAAATTACAAAGAACAGATTTCAGCCAGATATGACGGTACTTTGGGGTACTTTGTTTCATAGCAACGTACAATATCCAAAAATGTAAACATAAAAAAAACTTGTTTCTTGTTGCATAAATCATCAAATTAATGTTCTTATACTTAATAGGTATGAACCAATGCCTTTCAAAAAGAAAAGAAAATTTTGATAAACTTTATGAACGATTTTGGCACATCAACATCATGGTAAACAAACATCAAAACCTTTTGACCGATGCCCACTGTGGATTCGACAGTAAATTTTAGCAAATGGAAATAAAAATCCCAAATATTAGTAATGTTCATAAAGACAAATAAACGAATACTATAACACAATATTAGGATGATAAACAACGTCATTACTCAGAATCTATACTTCAAGACCATCGTGTATTTTTTGTGAAGTTGATACGGAATATTTATCAACAAGGTCTTGATACCCTCCAATATACTGGTTTTTTTTAGAAAAGTTACAAGACGTTTTTTGACATACCCCTGGTTCATCAACTGTTTACGCAGACACTGGTGACGTTTCACAAAGTCTGAGTAGCAGCTGCAAACTCTTTAATACCAAATAAGTTGGGAAATATATATCCCATATGCAGGTGAAATTGGTATAATTTATTGATAAAAAGGTGGGAACGGTATATTGCTACAAAGGTGGGAGAAAATTTCAAAATTAAGATTGTCATAGATTCTAGTACTGAGATGACCGTGTATGTCAAATTCAAACCCATACCGTGAGTAGCAAGCTATCAAAGGCACCGGCATGACAAATGTAAAACAACCACTAAATTATAACCTTCTAAATTGGGACAGACACCTATAGATTGTTTTCTATGTCACATATATTTAGAAGTTTCCGTTTTGGCAATTTAGGGTATGACAAGGAGTAATATCACTTGTCTATTATAGTAGACCTAATTTTGACTTTGGAGTTAAATAGTTTATATATCAGAAGTATACCTTAGCCTTTTTCGCGGAAGTATTGGTATGCAAAAAACCACCAATAATATAAATAGTTTTAGTCCTGTGAGATAATCGTGAGAAAAACAATAAATTGTGACAATGCAACATATTCTTTTTATTTTCATGATTGTCTCACATAATAGTAAGTCCGTATTATGTTACGTTTTAATACAATATAATATCAAATGTTTAAATAGGAAGTTTCTACCATTTGTTTGGACATGATGATTACTTCTGCAGGAAGAACTCTATTAAATAAATTTACTCATCTATTTTGAAGTGTCTTCCTCATGACTGCATCTATTTTTCCTCATATTTTCACCTGGATAAATTTAATCATGGAGCATAATGATACGAATAAAATGTTGATGCAATGGCATAGTGAATTTGCGAGAAACATTATTGGCAATATTACAGCTCTGTCTGTGTATATGATATGTGGCTTGATTGGCAATACCATAGTTATTGTTGTATATAAGTACCAGTTGAAAGATGTATCAGACGAAAGGTACTTTATTCCTGTTTTGGCAGTAGCAGATCTAATAGCGTGCATTGTTTGTCCTATATTAGACATTATATTTCTTGCAATGCATTTGAACTACAAGAACAGTTTAGGATGTAAAATTGCACTCTTCTTTATAACAACTACAGCCTTTACTTCGGTGTTTGTCTTAATGTGTATTGCTGTTCAACGATTTTTGAAGATATGTAAAAATATAACAATACCCCTATACTTTAGACGAGCAATGGTTGCTTTGTCCTTTTTACTTGCAGTTTCGATGGCAGTGCCTCTAGCTATGACGTATGACCATATCGACTTTGCAAGTGAGGGCACTATTGTAGGAAAACGATGTGGAAAAATGGAATATGATTCGGATATCGATGGCGCTGCCTATGGCATTGTTTATCTTTCTGTAAATTTTCTTATTCTAGTGTCTTTTATATTTTTATATGGTAGAATTGGGTGTACTATTTATGGACATTTTAAACGAAATAACAGAGTAAAGAACAAATTTACGTTAATGTTTATGATAATAACTTTAGTGTTTGCTGTTAGTGCTATACCCGTGGGCATCATTCTAACATTGGAAGGAATTATGCACGATTTCTGGGATAATTTGTCAAGGAACCGACTTATCGTTGTGCTTTGGCTCTATCATACGTACTTGATAAATAATTTCATAAATCCGTTCATCTATGCATTCCTGGATCCTGAGTTTTGGAAGGCAACTAAGACTCTTTTCAAATGTGTTTTTAAAGTCAACAGAACACAAGAACCATGATTTTAGTAGGTTTACTTGTATGCCTTGTATTGCTATTGCTTAAATTAAACTTTCATTTACACATATATTATCCTTGTTCTTCTGGAATTATAATAAGTACATTAAATTTTATTGTTTATCTGTACTTATTACAATACCTTTTTATATATAAGACTGATTCTAAGATAAGTCTGTATTCCCTTTATGTTATATGTTCTGTTTTAATTTAATGAACCATCATTTGTATGCAAAGCCCTTGTTTCTTTGTACTAGAATACCATCGACTTGTAGGTCAGTTACAACGGCCTCTAAAGTAAACTTCTCTTTCTTTACCAAAATCAAGTGTAAATCTACCCTTACCTCTAAGGTTTAAATAGTTGTCACAGACGGACTTAATTTGTAACTGAGTTTCACTCATATGCGGTCTATACAAGTCAGGAATCGAATGATACACTCTTGTAGAAACTAAAGTTAGCGTAGCTCCAGTATGAACCATAAACATGACTGGTACATCTTGAATGCTTAATTCAACAAACATTCCTGAAACCGCTGATGCTGAAGCAACATCACCTTTGTCATTATTTGAAGACTTAACTTTAGACTTCAGTGTTTTAACCGTAGCGTCCGTATCAAAATCGTTATTTTTATCCTCAGTACTCTGTATCCTAATATTATGGAGACAATCTCTCGCAAAATGTCCTATTTCTACACAATTAAAACAAGGACCAAACCTTTTTCCTCGACCTTGTGCGCTATTTATCTTCCCCCGTGGTTGGAACTCTCTTTGGGACTTTAAATCTTTTATCTCGTTTGTTAAGGACAGTAATTATTCTCAATCGTCTGCATCCATGTCGTTATTTTTCCCATAGATACCGCCGTAACAGGGCTATTACTTGCTTCTGTCCGTTCGTCACTTGTAGTCTGTCGTAAATGACCTATGCTTTTCAGTGTTTTACTCTCAGCAAAGTTGTAAGCTTCAAGCTCAACTGCCAACCGTATAGCATCGTTAAGACGAGACTGTTTAATTCTCAGTCGCATTTCGGAGAACACTCGTGCATCTATAAATTGTTCTTTGGCGAGCGTGTCTCTTAATTCTAACGGAGCAGTCGGGTATGCCAGATAAGAAAGTCTTCGAACTGACTGACCTAACCCCGGCAAAGTGTCACTTGATTTTTGACGACATTCCTTAAATTAAACCCGGTGTAGTTCAGTTTGACAAGATGGAGCAAAGCGTTCCCCCAGTGCATATACTAGGTCTGAAAATATTTGTCTCTTTTCTTTTGGTAAATCACCAAGGACTGATTGAGCCTGTCCAATCAGTGACACGGCTAAGTACAAACCTTTAAAGTATACATTGATGTCAACTCACAATAAATTAAATAACGACCAACCAATCAAATAGTATTTGATACAACTTGAATCCCACCGCTGCCACCAAATATGTAACGTGTAACCAGGCGTTTATATCACAAACGTCCGTTCCAGTAAATACTTGGATCCAAGTTGTCCACAAACAATACGGTCATACTAAAAACTACTATCTATATTATGCACAATGAACTAAAATATGCACACGGGCTCTTTGCCGATATAAAGTAACAACAGACAAATAAATATACAACTATAATACAACAAAACAGCCTGTCCTCAAGATGGGACGGTCTGTCACTAAAAGACAGTATGGCTGGTACAGTCTGTATTAATCAGACAGTGTGTGCTGGTACAACCTGTCCTCCAGATTGGACAGTCTGTCACTTCCAGACAGTGCGGGCTGGTACAACTTGTCCTCCGATTTGGACCGTATGTCACTACCAGACAGTGCTTACTGGTACAGCCTGTCCTCCGAACGGGAGAGTCTGCTCTGTCAACTTCCTATGTAAGACCAGCTTGTACCCAGTACAAGTTGTCCTTGACAGTATCACTTACAGCTATGTAATGTGCCTACTCTTGTACACTGGTCTTCCTCTGTAAGAATATTGACAGAACCCGAAGTCTGTTCCTCACCATCTTATATACCCCAGGGCGAATACTAGTATACTATTTTCTGGGTAGGGGTGTTCTCTAATTGTTCCCGATTCCGAACACTACAATCCTTCTCAACCACCCCTATACCCTTGTACCCAACTACTGACTTTCCCGCTAAACGTCTAAATCAGTCTAACTCTTTCTCTAGCATAAACCATTCATTGCTCAATAAGATCCTATTTATTAGTAACCTTAACGACCAATAAACATTACAAGAGAAATCAAAAACGTGTTAAAAACTAAAAGCGAGGGAAACACATCAACTTTAAGAGGAAAACAACGATACAACAGAAACACTGAAGCGCAACAAAAAACAAACGACAATCGGCAATATCCCAACAGTCCTGTACTTCGAAACTGGCCTTGTAACATTATTCATTGCTTGACTGTCCAGATGGTATATCCATAAAAAAAGGCAACAGAAGTAACTGTTAAACTGATTTATGTACAAAACAAATATGATATACAGCAACAAACGACAACCATTTAATAACAGGCTCCCGATTTAGGACAGGCACAAAAAGCGGGAAAGAATTTTCAGCTCTCCCTCGACACCCTTTGCGAGTATGGTCTCGAGAAACGATGATCGTCCGTCGGAGGGAGGCGATAAATGGCTGACCCGTGTTAAGAGATAACCATATCTCTTGCACGTAAAAGACACCCTTGTAGATTTCGAAAAAGAGCAGACTTATACCGCTACAAGGTAGCACTTGTACCCGCCAAGTGGAAGGATTAATACAAGTTGCACTAACTTGTTTCCCAATCCACTATGCATCAATATGTTTAAACTAAGTATGACCATGAAAATAATACGTAATGTACTGATATTAATTACATAATAGGTTTAATAGTTTAATGAAACAACATATTTAGAAAAGCAGAATCAATTAGGACCAAGACACGATTCCTTGTTTAACTACACCTGAATACTAGGATTGATTTTTCTCCATTATTTGATACGTATAACTTGTCATGGTCTTTGTTAAAGCATATAGCTAAAGGATCGATAACTCCGTTATAAACATCCACAACAAGACGGTCTAATGTTCCATCCGCATACAGACGTTGTATTGAGTTAGTGCCACGCCCTGTGACATAGATGTTATTTCTACGATCCTGCACAATTTTTCTATGCATATTTTCTCCTTGTATTTGAATTTTGAAAATGTCACAGCCACTAAAGTCTATACAATTTATGGAATCATGATCTGCATATATCAAACGGTTGTTGCTTCCAAAACTAAGATACAGCGCCCAACCCCTGATTTTCAAATAACGAAGATGTTGTCCATGTATGTTTAAAAAGTGAATTATTCCCATATCACCGACCATTATCTCATTTTGAGAAGCAGCTACACCAGCAAGATGTTTTGACCCTAATACGGGTTTGCTCTTCATTGGTATAAGTTTATTTGTATTGATGAAGCCCAGAATTTTGCTATTAAACGTAACAACGGCTTTACAAGAACCTGGGATCATGGCAACATCCCATACTGGACCAGGCATCTTGATTGCTTTCAAAAATATTCCTGTGTCCGTGTATGCCGAAACCGTTTCATTACCACAGTATTTATAATCACAAAGCAGTAAAACATTTTGGTCGGTGACAGTCATACCGGTTATAGCTTTACCCGTAGCATTAATCCTAGAATGATACTGAAACACTTGAAGTGTTGCTGCCGATTGTGAGGGAGCTTGTGCTTGGCTTAATATGGCAGACCTGTATATGATTTCACTGGGATTCCTTTGAACAGTGATTATTTTTGAAGTGCCTTTTTTACCTTCACAATCTTCTACTGAGATGGTAATATTTTGTAGTCCTTCAATGGCATTTCCAATGTTGCTTTCGAGCTGCTTCAACTTCCAATCAAATGTATGAATTAATATGAAAACTTGTTCGTTCGTCCCATGTGTAGTTGTAAATACTATTCTTTCATGGGCTGATTCTATCTCCCTTTTCAAACGATAAGCATATTGTTTTTCATTCAAAAGCGTTTTCAAATTTTCTTCTAATTTTTCATTTAAGCTGTTTTCTAGTTCATCAATGCTACAGTTTTTAGACGAAGTCTCCTTCAGTCTTCTAACATCTGTTTGTAAGACGGCAACACAGCGGTCTCTATTATTGATAATATCCTGACAAGTACCACCAAGTGCCTTTAGTTGTTTCATGCAGTCGGAAACTGTGTGTGAAAATTGTATCCCTTCTGACGCCGAAGCAAGTGACATGATGTTTTGACATGACAAATGTTTTTTTCGACAATATTGACAACACAACTGATCGTGGTCAACGCAGAAGTACTCTAACAATCTATCTATATGTACTTTACAGTGAGTATGAGATGAATTAGTCACTTTTTTCATCTTCTACTTTGTTATCTTATACGGCCGGATCAATCCTCAGTCAGTTCTATTCTGCGCCTGGAATAGAAAGAAACTATATATCTCAAATGTACATGATTTGATTTCAAACATGAACTGAATTTCAAATGTTTACAAATGCAGTTCCTTAACGAACAAACCAGTTTAAACAATGTGCTACTTGGAATGTTATGGGAAAATGACACACAAGATAGTGGAAATGAGCTACGATTCTTACATCCTTGATCTATCTGACTTACTGTTAAAATCTATGACAGCGATCCATGCAGTCACCATCTCTATAATACGCTACACCATGAGATAATTTATCTATTATTTTTTATCAGCAGCAATAATTTATGAAGCCATGATATCAAATACAGGAAGAATAATATTGAACGTTTTATCGGGAACAAATAAAGTACAAAGCAGCATAAAAGGGAGCGGTGTCAGAAATGAAAACATTGTAAACGTTAATCAAATATTATGCAGGATGTAGCTAATCAAATCAATAGGTAATACGCAGAAAGTAAAAATATTTGAAATTTCTACTCGAAGCAGTCACGAATTTATACACATTCCCTTGATCGATCAGAGCGACTTGATGACTGAATTTACTACAAGGGCATTTCCATTTTTGTGAAGTATGCGTCGATAACTTTATTTCGGGATCCTCTCGTACAATAAATTGCCGCGGACCTTCAATGATGTGTTATTGCTATCCTGACAAATTTTTATTTATTTTTTTGTATCATATACAGAAATATGAAGTAAGGAGATATGGGTAAAACATTACTGAAAAAGTAACCCACCAAAATAAATAAAAAAAGACATTCAGAAATCAGAAAAGAGTATTCAACAATTAACAGTTGTCTATATTATGTCAAGCTCTGAATTATCCCGAGTCTTTCGAAATTAAACAGAAGACATATATTATCTGCCATTAACACGCCATAAAAAAAATACAAAAGTAAGTAATATATGACCTTTTACAACTTCTGATGAAGTTCAGCTCACTTGTGATAGCACATGAAAATATGATGGGTTTAACTAGATTTGCAGAAGGTGGGAGAACATACGAATTAGCAGAACATGATAAATCAAGCAAGCTCAACGTACCTAACCTTCTAATAAGAAATCATGTCATGTTACAGGTAATATCTGTTCTTGAACGTTATATTCTTATATAATGATTTAAAAGCCAATATCTCTCAATGAAACCAATATAGAGTTTTATGTTGTTTTTGAGAAAGACAAAAACATGGTATTGGTATCCGTTTTTCCCCAGATCAGATAATTGGAAATCTGTTGGCTAAGCAGATATAAGGGACAGAAGGAACAAAAATAACAAAACTTTATTACACTTCATTGGAAAAGATTTGTATCGCTTTTATTTTCCAAGAAAGTAGGACGTTTACATATTTATGACACCTTTTTCAAAGTTATATTGAAAACACGTTTGAAAATTAAATAATTGGATGATATCTGTGTTTTGTTTATCGGGGTGAAAACATTATAGAACGACAAGAACAGTTTGCCAAAGCTTTAGTTTCCAAGCTATAGAAAATGAAAACAACACGATATAAACGTCATTCGAAGCGTTTTTTCTAGATGATTCTATTTTCTTCAATAACGTTCAAAGCATCGAAACAGTTGCAGAACTATAACCGGCTTAATTAAGACAATAACATTACATTTGCACGTGGTGGTACATTAAACTATACTGTGCCCATTATGCTAACTACATTTAATAGTACCAGTACAAGAGATTCCTAAGATACCAATGGTACCTTACAAGTCATTAGTCGAAAATACACTAACAACCCCGTGGTAAAAACAGAAAAGATTAAACGAGAAATAACAGTACATACACAAAACACAACACTTAGCAATATGAACCCCATCAAAAGCTGGGATACAATATATCCTGTTCCTCATTTGACACCCATCGTGTTACTCCTATAAAATACTTTGATAAGTTCTATCAAGTGACCTCGTGCAATTACGGATTGGTAAATGGCTGTTATCTTACAGTATAACATCACTAAATTAAGATTCATGCTAACGTGAACTTGACTTGGGATAGGTGCATTGCATCCGGAAGATTGTCAATAGACAAAGACAACGTGTAAAATCAGAGTTGGAAAGAGTTTGACTCATCAGATGATAACGTAGCACAAAAACAGCTAGAAACAAAAAGACAAATGACAAAATTCACCGATCGACGAGTTCTCAAAAACTCTTTGAAAACTATGCCAATTTCAACTCAGTGTATGATCTAAGCCGAAGAATTTGCGTCAAAATGATGTTGAATAAAAAGTGAACTTATCTCCTGCACCACATAGAAAACACCATATTTTCAAATTAAACTGTCACATCAATTATATTATGTTAGTTCACAGACACCACATGGTTGATCTCTCAATTTATAGGTGACAATTGTTGCAAGAAGGGACAAAAATGAAATACACAATACCAAAAAAGAAAGGATATTTCTAAATAAAAAAAAGGGGGGAGGGTCATCCCCAAAATGTGCCTGTGCATTTTCCTAAAACTTTTAAAGTTTTACAATTTTGTGTTTCAATTATCAGTCGCCTTATCAGTATGAAATGACAGATTTATAGCCCTACTTAACCATTTTATAATTGAGAGAAGATATGAAATTTTAACTTTCTTGTGCATGGATTCAGGACTGAACTATCAAATAAACCATATAATGTTGTTGAATCTATATACTACAGAGAAAAAGACTTTAACATTGTTCTGAAAATTTATCATTTTAATATTTAGCTTCCATATATAATGCTTCCAATCGTCTAATAATTGTGTAATGAATTTGTAAAATCTTATAATCTCTGTATCATATTAGAATGAATGGTTGTTTAATTTGCAGCAATGAAATTCTTCCAACAAAAAAAGATGATTAGATTCTGGACACTTAATGTGTATTAAGGGGCTTCGTCTGCCTCATCGGTAGTTACGGGTATCACATTGCTTTCAATATGTATTGTGAACCAAACACTCTGAAGCAATATTGTGCGTTGAATTATTTCCCTTTGTCCATACATTTATGGTTCATAATTTTAAATCAAATGTCCTTTTTGGTATATTTTATTACGCATATATTAGCTAGTTTCTTGAATATCCGAGTATGTAAAGGCAACATTCCTAAATTGCTTGAAAAAGAAACACATAGAATGTAAAGAATGTACTCATCAGGTAGAGATGAGGTTTGGATAAAGACAAAAAAGAGTGGTTACAGACATCAATTGCACTTTGACAAAGCAACAATTCTTTGATACCACAGGCTCCGGTAGTGGCGGATCCAGACCTTTTTGTAAAGGCGGCCTGCTGACTGACCTAGGGGGGGTCCACTCCAGTCGTGCTTCAGTGATTCCCTATATAATCATAAAATCAACCAAATTTTTTCCAGGAAATGGGGGCCGGGCCCGCCAGCCCTCCCCCGGGGATCCGCCTATGTCCAGACAAACACATGTCCACATTACCACTTACATTTGTTTTAAGATAGACTGGTGGATCAGGAGAGTCAAAAATAAAGCTCCTGTTATTTGTTTGTTTATCATCCAGTAAACTTAGAATTATTGCTCATTGATTGGCATATTTGTGGTGGATGAAAAAAAAAGTTTAAAAGGGTTCATTATAAGCAATTTCAACCAAAATCGTGTTAACCATGCAAGGTTTAAAATAAGATTTCAGTACAACTATACGAAGTCATTGTTTAGCAATCAATGTAATTCCAAGATTCACTTAAAAAAATCTGTGATAGGACATATGGTCTCAACTGATTATTCACTTATTTAAATATTCAGTCAAACTAAGGAACAAGCTACTAAGTAGCCCCAGAAAACAAATATCGTTCTGTCACAGTATTATAGGAAATTCGAAGGTTATTTAGTGCCTATATGCCTCATGTTAACTATATAACCTAAGATCACCCAACAGTCATAATATCATTGTCTTCAAAGTTTTATAAATTGATTGTACCAACATTAAACAAAAGTGTTACATTTAATTACCGATCTGATATTTTTGCAGGATTCCATTTAGTTCTTCCTGTTACAAAGCTTATATTTGTTCATTATCACTGCATTAAATTTGTGCTTCTTTTATGTTGATATACAGTACTGACCATGTAGGTGTCTGTCGGAGGTGGATTAAAGGGGTGCTTAATGAGCTACAAATATGATTACATATACTTTTTACTTGTTCCTCTCCCAATGTTGACTTGTTTCTGGCTCTCTCCTTTTTCAAAATCCTGGATCCCTCCTATCTTGGTTTCATGTACATATCTTTTATATGGGATGTGCCATATGTAAATATTTTATCAGCTGTTCATAATTATCTAAAAGAAATATTGTTATGGCTTGCAGTTAGTTCCTCAAAGATGAGGATTGAGTTCATGACCTCCTACGAATAAGGCAACCACAATTATGTGAAAAAAAAATCATCTGAACACCAAATATTTCAATAGATAACACAACACTGATGTAATTTCAAAGTTTTCTTAAAATTTACACAGTGCACGTGTGAATAATGTGTCTTAAGTCAGCTGTTGTTGATTGTTGGTGTATATCATATTTGTTTTTCGTTTATCTTATACATAAATCAGGCTGTTAGTTTTTACATTTGTATTGTTTCACATTTGTAATTTTGGGGCCTTCTTTAGCTTCTATCCAGTATGGGTTATTCTCATTATTGAAGGCCCTACCTAACCTTTCACTTCATTTGGCACATACCACATCCTCCATTGACTAAAGGGTTTGATTGCTTTTTAATGCAACCTTTTATCCTCCAAAAACGGTAATATTCATTTTAAACTTTAAAATATCATACTAAATATCAAGCCTATCACAAATAATCTTCAGAAACTTATCCCATATAAAAACTTGATCAATAACGGAGTAATGAAACTCTATATACTGACAGGACAATCATATTAAGTACATGGATATCAACAAAGCCATATAAATCAACTTATAATTGATTGATTGATTGAATGATTGATAGGTGTTAATGCATCTTTCAGTTCTGATGGCTATTTCATGGTGGTCAGTTTTCATTGATGGATGCAGCCAGAATGCCTGAGATAATCACAACATTTGGTAGGAAAACTGGCAATACTAGTCAATTAAGATTTTAGTCAAATGCATCTGCCATGACTTCGACTGAAACTCACAACCTGTTTTGACATCAACTTATAAATTATTTTGAAATGGCTATCTTTCAAATAGGTGTTGATCATGACAAATTACACCAGAAAACAGCTGGCTTGACCTCTGTGGCATCATTCATTGGACTGATAAAAATAAAAGGCAATTCATTTATATTTGTATATTTTAATTTGACATTTTCTTAACAGTTTGTTTACTTATATGAACATTTTAATAACAATAATAGTTGGAATAATGGAAATATAAGTTTGAGGTAATGAAATGTACATTTCCTCTGAAGGAAATATACACAAATATCAATGACAAGATCCAATATACATAGACCATATATTTACATTTAACATTGTCATAAAATGTATACCTTTTTATTACAAGATATAACTATGTAATCAAAGATTGCACTGTTAAAATATACATTTCATAACAATAGTACATACACCTAACTTAGGTATTAACAACAAAAGTATACATTTCATTATATATCTGACTTATATTGGTGAAAAGCATACATATTTAACAGTAGATAAAATATTTTAAAAGATGTTTTACCTCAAAATGTGGATAATGGATGACATATTCTATATTTTTTCTTTCCCAGAAAAACATCTATTTTTTATGCAATTAAAGGAAAAACCCAGTAATTTTGTAGAACCGACTTAGAGGTAACTTATGGATTTAATAAACAAGTAAAAACATTTGGGACTACAAAATAAACAAAACATGACTAGCACCATCTGTCAGAGTTATCTCCCATTAGCTAATCTCATTAATAAGATTTGAGTCAACATTCAACGAACTTTTAACTGCTTTACGGCCATTTAAAATAGTATGAGGTATTCTGGTTTAACTAAGAACCTAAAGAAGTGTTCATTAAAGCCATGTGCAACTACAGCCCAAGAAAAGCTTGAACCCATTTTTGTTTTTTCTAAATTTCATGACTATTTGTGATTTTAAATAAGTGATTGATAATTGTTGATGGTAAAATGAAAATGGCACAGAATAAATGCACTATAAATGCTTAAACAATGTTTTGTTTCTTCCTTAATATAAATTGTTATAAATACTGAATTAATATATAATTAAAACAAAAATTTGATTTTCCAATTCCAGATGTTTTTGTCTGGAATTCTGAAAACTCAAAACTATAATATCTTGCTTATTGCATTTTACATTCTTCATTTCTGGTGTATTTAAAATATCTTGATGGATTTGGCAAGTTCATGTGTATATAAGTTGAGTCTGGTATTTGATAATTAGATGTAGTATTCCTCTTATTAGATATAACTGATGGTTATATATAGTATATATAGCCCATAGTTATACGACAGATTCTGGTCCTGTTGTATCCTGTTTGAAAGAATCTCGGATCCTCTCCAGAAGGCTTACACAAATATGGCCGTATGACTTCTTATACCATTCTGCAGTTCTTCCTCTGAAATAAAAAAATAAATTAATATTAATCATCATTACACAAAAGGTATAGATATATATTTTTACAACATTGGTTGCAATGAATTACATTGATTTCCCAGTTAAATAAAAATCGATAATTTCACATGTGAAATAAACATCGTTATTTCACTCTCTGACGTCATACAACAATAGGCTTTGTCAAGACGTCGATAACAGCCGGATCAAACAAATTGTGAATTGGTAGAAAAAAGATATAGTTCTTTACATGTTTTACATTAATTTCTTTAAAAAAAGCCATTTGCCAATGTAATAAAAAGAATAACTAATTAAAGAATTCAAATATTGTAAAATATTCAACTCGTGACAGAACAACACTGATAATTAACTCATGCGCTCTGCGCATTCGTGAATTAATGTGTTGTTCGGTCACTCGTTGAATATTTTTCTCTATTTGAATTCTTCGATTAGTTATTCTATAAATACACAAGATTTTGGATTTTTATTCAGTCAATGAATTTTCTGTCATTGTAACAAAAGTCAAAGTATTTTTACATCATCATGACGTTATGCTAAGATAAAAGAGAAAGTGTTTTTATTCTTAAATTGAATCAATGAATTGGTACCAAATACCCAAATCTTTTTTTGCGACTTTCAAAATAGGTTATTATCATCTTTGGTTGCCTTTTGGAATGTACTATAGTAATGTTTTGTTAATATGTTGCTGTATAGTTTTGTCTCCATTTTTTTTTAATTTGAAAAAAAAACCCAATTATTTCTAATGCACATTTGTTTTTGTATATAATCAGTTAATACAGTGTTAGATTTACAAATTTTGACCAGTCTATGACATACCTAAGATCTGTTCTAGACATGTGTATAATTCTAGATTTCCCAGTCCCACAGGGTTCTATAAGAAAGTGAGATACCAGTACAACCCCCTGTATACCCTCTTGGACCTCTACTTTAGGATGGTCCACTGATGTTGAGACCAAGGCACAAGATCCTTTTGGTAAATCTGTTCTCCAGCCTCTGAAAAAGTCAGATGAGAAATAATTGAATAGAGTTGTCTCCCATATATCATATAAATTACGGGCTTCAAATTTACATATCTGTAGTATAGAATACATGATTAAGAAAAGAGAATAACAGAAATTTCAACTTAATATCTAATTAAAAACAAGTCTTAATTTAAAAGAAAGATAAATCTTACAATAAATCAGATACTATATTCACTAAATAAAATTTTCACAGTCCTAGATAATTTTTATAATAATTTGTGATACAAACCATTATATTTTTGTCATTTTAAATGAATTAAAAAAAGTTGAATAATTCAAAAGTTGATATTAAAAATCTTCTTCAATTTTTTGTTCTTTTAAGTTATATTTGAATATATATATACCTGAGTATACAGAAGTCAGTAGCTGGATGAGGTGGCAAAGAATTCCTTTCATACTGAAACACATCAGTTTGGTCGTCAAGTTTTTCTACTGTATGCCACTTCAATAAATCTTCATCCCAAATATGTCTGTAATACATAAAAATCATCTTTAACCATGCATTTAAAAACTAAAAAAAACTTGTATGAAATAATTGAAGTGTTTGTATTAAATCAGGAATATGGTTGTTATCACATAGTCACATAGTCTATATATGTGGTGTTTGTTTTTGCAGCAGTTCAGTGTTTATGTTACTGTAAATTCAGAAATTATTGCGTGCATTTATTATTGCGATTTTCTCATTTTACACTTGAATGCGATTCTAATTTTTACGATTTTGAGAAAAGTCATGCTTAATTCAGTTAAAATATTACAAAATGCGAGTTTTAATTATTGCGTTTACAACTCAGTCGTATTATTCGCAATAATAAAAACCTCGCAATAATTTCTGAATTTACAGTATTCCGTTTTGTTTCCTCTTAAAGTGGGTTTCGTTCCATAAATTTTTGTTTGTGGCCAGGATTTGTTTCAGTTGAATCAATTCATGACTATTGAAAAGCGGTATACTGCTATTACCTTTAATTGATTATAAAATTGGGATCATTTTAGGCAACTTCCAAAAAATCTTGTGTTTAATTTTACTGATGCTATCATGTGACATTTATTGTATGTTTCAGTATAATGAAACTGAATAGAAATGGTTATTGTGCCTACCTTTCATCTCTAACCCTCTCCAGTACTACTTCAGGAGGTGCCTCAACATCCACACAACATTTCCACAATCTCAATGGATGGCCATCTCCTACTTTCTTGAAGGAAACATCCACATCACCTGGTATTGAAACAGATACCCAACCTCGAAACTTGTCATGGGATTCCTGAAATATTATTTTGAAATATATAATTTATACTAATTTTGCCCAGCATTATATGCTTTGGTACATATAACAGAGTTAAACTATTAACAAAATGTCATAAATGGTGTAGAATTCTTATTACTAAAGCTCTTTTTACAGATCAAACTTTCATGAATCATAAGTCTATTACAGGCAAAATAAATCAGTGAAATTTGAGTTAAGTTACCTTCAAGAGTCCTTGTATAGAGTTTTCTACAAAGGCCTGATATCCTGGCTCAGTCTCTGAGGAGTTGTTGTTAAATTCTTGTAATGAGATGGGATCACCTTGTTCTATGTATGAAAACCTGCATTTACTCATGGTAGCCTCAGATATCTACAAAACAGATTATTAACACATATATTTATATGCCATTAAACCATATGTTATAGAGAAAAATTTATCATAAAATTAAAAATATTTCGCAAACTATTACTTTATTGATTTTAGATATCTTTTACAAAATCATTAAAGGATTAATTGTTTCCGATTAGTAACGATTTTATAAAATTATGTATCGTATATATATTGATGGACTTCCTACCGTAAACAATTGCTTGCTGTCTGTAATCATGGTGGTAAGGCATTCATGGGCAGCCTTCTGTTCCAGTAATTCCCTAGCATCAGGAACACCAAGATTTTTCCGTGGACGTCTAGGGCTAGGACTTCCTGTTAAAGACTTGGCACCGTTAAGACTAAAGAGAGATGGAGCAAAGCAGACTGCCAAGTTGCTAGCCGTCATCTGATGTTCTGATGCATCTTTAGATATGTCAGCCAGGAAGTACAACAATGACTGAAGTACTTCACGATTCTCATCAGGTAATAGGATAACCGTAGCCTGTAAAGCTTCTAATCGGGATTCCACTGGGAGAGCTGCAATAACAAAATAATTAAACTATTAAAGATATAAATAGACATTATTTTCAGGAATTTTTTAGTTAATGTATAAACACAATTATAATGTTCTCAACAAGTCCAGAACAGTTATTGCACAAACTTCTTTACCAAGAAACTATCGTCATTTACAATTTGACCATGAACTATATATGTGACACTGTTTTCACATTTGTTTTTCAATTTTGTCATTTATTTTGATATCAGTTAGTTGTTACAACAACTTATATATTGGGAAAAGTTATTGACGAAATTCTCATAGAAACAGTTGAGGAACCCTAAACACACCTGATTTTTTGGTGACGATAACATATTTTTTTGATTTGTGGCAAAAACATCTTTTATTGGGGTGGCAAAACTAAAATGAGTAATGCATAACTAATTTAAATTATAAATATTGACTATTTGTTAAACAGGATCAATAATATTGTCTATCGCTCAATGTTCAATGTCACATGCATATTCAGCATGATTTCAAATAAACACTACAAATGTACAATCTATAAATAATATTCTCAAAATGGATGAAGTGAGATGCACCAATAGATATATTTTTGTAATATTGTTATGAAAACTGATGAAATCAATGTCAAACAACGCTGAGAACTAAAGGTAAAATCGTTGACAGGATGTACAGTGATGTCTCTAACTACTTCATTCAGGGAAATAAATAATTCATGTTACGAATGACTGCCTCATTTTCCCACTAACTTGGGGAATTCTACTCCAATAAATACAAAGCCCATCAGTTGCATCAAGTGGTAAAAATTATGCAATATCAAGGACAGAAACTTTTTTATTAAAAATTTTATGAAAATAAAATAAAACTGGATACTGATAGGCGTTTTTATAAGTATAACAGGAAGGATGAAAACTTACAAATAAATATATTCAGGAAGATTTCTGACAACTTGTTGGTCATAAGACATTCTGGTAGTTCACGGAAGTATTGTTTCAACAAATCAGCTACGTCATAGGCCTGGAGATCGTCAAAATCTATAGTATCTGAAAAATTAAATAACACCAACTGTAAAAATCAATTGAACAAAATAAGGGGAATAATAAAGAATTTTATAATTAGAAGCTTAAGAAGGGAATCAATGTCTTCTATTTTGTACATTTATTCCTGAAAACTGGTTTATATCCTCTTATTATACTCCCTACATTTTCATCCAAGGACTATTCACCTGCAAAATATTGACTTCAATTTTTGTTGTTGAATAGAGTATAGATTCCAATCTGTCTGAGATCAGAAATATGTTTTTAGATTTGGCATATATTTGGAAACTGATGTCATCAAAACTATGTAAATATGGTTTATGAATAAAATATAACTATCTCTACCCAACATGATAAATACAATTAATAGTTAATTTCTGTTATTTGCCATACTTAATTATATCTATTGTAATTTGGTCGATACACTTGGCTGAACTTGAGAATAATCAATAAATGTAATAAAATTAACAGCGCCATCATAATTATTGCAATATAGCTGTAATCAGGTTTCTTTCAGAAGTCAACTATGTGTAGGCTGAGAGCTAAAGTCTAAATAAGCTTTTCTTGTTGTTCTTCACGGCCGAGAGTTAGAATCGATTACGTCTATCGGTGAATTTTACTGCGGAGAAGTAATGAAAACGGGAAAATTCAATTTCTGTCTACCTGAGACAGGCAGCTGTTTATACCATTTTATAATATTCCGTTAATTTTCACAGAAAGTAAAGAATCGATTTCTAGAGTGTTACGGAAAAACAATTTTAATCAAATGATGTTTATACTCTGAGCGTGGTAAACCACCTTTGAGTAGATCAGTTATAAAGTTATTGGATAATTGACACATAAAGGTTTAAAATGACATCAGAATCTAATGATTTCTGTAACACAAACATCTTCTTAATATCATTTCTAAATGTATATCATGCTTCAAAACACATCAAACCATTTCAATACTAGAAATATCTTTAAAATGCTGCGTCATCTTTTCAATTAGAATGGGATTTGAAGAAACTTTGACCTTTTTCGGTACACAAAGAAACTTTTTTTCCAAATACAAGTCTTCCCCTGATAATGTTTTATAATACATGTGAATATTGGTGCCTTTTTTGCAATTAGATAATGCTATGAATAAATCTTTTGTTGAAAGCATTGTGAGCAAAATGAATTTAAATTAAAATCTGAATAATTCTTTTTAATCCTGCAGCTTGCCCTTTAGAATTGATGTAATAAACTTTAGCTAAGCTGATAAATCAAATTTCTGGAGAATCATGCATAATCATGGATTCACTTTGATTCCTCTACTAAATTGTAATTATGACTTATTTCTATGTAAAAACATCAACCATGTACTTGCACAGTATTACATATATTAAACAACAAACGATTATCTAGGACAATATAATATTTACATGAAAGGTGCTCTTTTTCCAAAGGCTATAAAAAGACCATGTAATATTAGTGACGCAGGCCTGGAGCCAGATGTCTCTGACGGGGAATTATTTCAAGTCATGGCGCTCTGACCTTAATAGTCAAACTTCAATCTAAATCTCAACTTTCATTTTTGGTTTTAAGAGGGGTTGTTTCAGACCCTTGGCTACAGTTATGTGATAGTCACATTAGAACTTTTTTAATTGAATTTGTCTATAATAACATACTGTAATACTTGCTGTGGTTTATTAAAAAAAAGCTTTTGAGATTGGTTAAGGTCTATATACACAGGTTTTTAGTTTTGCAGTGGTCTCATTAGACAGGTTATGTGACATGACCTGTTAAAACATACCTGGATTTGCTTCAACTTCGTTCTTTAATTTCTGTATTCTTGATCGTACCCCTGCCTTCCTGAATATTCCAATTGCATCTGCTGCATTCTTACGCAGGTACCTCATTGCATACAGCATGCATTGGGGTAATGGCTGTCCAGTTCTCTGAAGGGTTACAAGTAATGGAATTCCGAATACATTCCTTTCTTGATAATTTGGAATTTTGTGTCGTTTCATGAACCTTGGAACTGTCCAGCTCCAACCAGAACGATTTTGTGAGTATTTTTCTATTAAACCCGTTAATTTACACAAGGACAGTTTTTGTAGTACCATTAATTGACATACAGACAAATTTGTAGTGTGAACAGTCTGACTTCCAAAACTTGGACGGTGAGATTTCTGAAAACTGTGCCATCGTATTCTATTTCTTCTTCTATCACTGTAAATTAAACAGGTTATTTTTTAACTTGCAGAGCCTTAAAACAAAATTGATTATAATTTTGAATAGAATTGATCATTAGAAATGTTTTTTATAATTCAAAAGGTTTCTCTGTTGTTCAATTGCCTCTTTAAGGATTTTCTGTGTTTCATCTCAGTTTTTTTTTTTGGGCCTCAATTTGCTTTTTTGTTCTGGTTTGGCTCATTGTAGCAGGATGCACTATACTATTGAAATCTTTATTTCTATTTTCAGTTCTCTGATAGACAGTTGCATAATTATAAATGACATTACAAAAATTTTAATACATTTTTTGTAGGTTCGTTGAACACAATGTTCAGTGGTATCAATCATACTGTATCATCTTCAGAGTGATAATGTTCATAAAACTTTGCATGCATGGTCAATTGACTGTGAAAAACTTTTTGAAAACCAAACAATCCTAAAGAGTGGCAGGCATATATTTTTATGTTTCATACTTAAGTGACTTTCACCTAAATAATATCACAAATCACAATTTGTCTTCAATGCTTTTCAACTTTGTACTTTATTTGGCTTTTTTAAAAACTTTTTTGGATTCAAGCGTCACTGATGAGTCTTTTTTAGACGAAATGCGCGTCTGGCGTATACCGGTATATAAAATTTAGTCCTGGTATCTATGATGAGTTTATTTCCTTCAATATCAACTTAAGACTTGAATACCAAACATGTCTTGAAGACCGTACTTTGACCTATAATGGTTTACTTTTACAAATTGTGTGACTTGGATGGAGAGTTGTCTCCTTTGCACTCATACCCCATCTGTTTATATCTCCTTTACCTTTAAACTAACTAATGTTCAGTATTGGAAATTTACCTCGGTGCTCTAGTAAGAGAAGATCCTACGCCAGAGTCTCTCCTCTCACGACATTCTATATGTTCTGCTGAATCATCATGCAAAGAGTCTGGCAGATCATGATCACTACTGTCTGGAGATGACACTGTACCACTTGTGATGTCATTATCGTCATGGAGACTGTCATCTGCTTCATCAATGTCAGTGACATTAGAAGTGTTGGATTGTGGTGGCTCATAATCCTCTGAAAAAGCATATATAATAGATACAATAACATTCTTAAGGTTGATAGGCAATAAAAGCAAAAAATGTTTACAACAATAAAATGTCAGCTTGACAAATTCATGACTTTTTCATGGTCCTCAACCATTCTGTATTTGTTCTGTTCAACCAATGGTATTTCTTTTACATTCTTTTTAGTACAATTTACTTATTTAACTTTTTATATTATGTGACTTATCATTAGTATTTTATTTCATAATAACATGTAAACAACACTTGTCCTACATGATGACTCTGACAGATAAGGACAACACCTAGAGTGTCATTTCAATATGCATATAAAAAACTGAAGCCTCAACATCAAAGGAAATTGGAGGTACATGTAACTAAACTCGTGGAAAAGATCTTCAATAGAAATAGAGTACTTGTAACTTTAGCATGTTTAGATAGTTTCTGTATATGACTAAACACTTTTGTAATTCATGAAGTATTTCTTAAAACAATACTGGTTCCCACATATTTCTAGAAAATAACATTAATTAAACCCATCCAAGTAAGTATCTGAACTTTTAAAAAATCTGTTTGACCGAATTCCAAAAAATGGAAAAAATGAGGTAGGAGTCTAATGAAAAAATTGCCAAAAGTCAGTGGCAAATATTTCATGTAAGAACAACATTTAATGTGACTTACAAGGTTCGTTAATCCCCTGCCTCAGAATGACTTTTTAAGTCTATATTTATCAAATAAAATTCGATTACAAGGATACACCCTACTGTGCATACATTAAGTTTAATTCATTAACCTATTTGATATAAAACATTTGTATATATTTCTTCAGGTATCAAATACAACAGGTATGAATTAATTAAACTTTCATTTGATGTGGTAAACAAGCCCGTATCTATACCTGCCCCAATACACATTACATAAATAAACATAAACAATTCTGTATGTATCTGTGGATACGTATGTACATTTATGTGTAAAATTACCTTGCCAGGTACATAAAAATTGTAATAATTCATGCCCTTAAAACCAAAGATAGATGTGAAAATTTATGTTTTTGAAATCTTGACAGTGTCACATCAGAATAGCCATAAATGTTCATCATTGTCAGTTTCATAACAATATTATGAGTTAAATTTGTCAAAACAAACTTACAAAGTACATCATAAATTACAAATTTTTTTGGTTTACCTCAACTTTGTTGGTGTCATGACTGATCTAGTGTAATGAACCAATCCATGTGGGATGACTTTATAAGGAATCAAGACTTTTATTACTGTTTTAATTTTTTTTTAAGAATTTAATTTACATCAAATTTGTTAATGAAATGAATTTAGCTATGCAAAGTTTTGTGCATCCTTGTTGCCGAGGAAATCATTCCAATCCCCTCCTCTGGGGACATGACAGTAAACCTTTGGCTAGCAAAGATGAGTATTGTGTAACTTTGTCTAGAGTTTAATATTTCAGCCTAACATAAAATCCACATCTACATTAAAACAAAAATTTCAGGTTGCTTTGCACGAGCCATAAGTTACGTTATCGCTGTTCTTCTTACATGTATATTTTGCACAGTCATTTAGTATGTCAAAAGATGAAAAGTTTAAAAGTTCAGAAAAATGACTGCATCATTTAGGTTACTAACCTATAGTATAAGTTTCAACATTATTACTATAACAACTTCTTAACATGCAACGCAATCATTACTCACTCCCTCAGAAACATATACCATTACAAAAATTGTTACTAACAGAATAATTATGAAATCGACAACCAATTTTATTATATGAAATTGTTCATTCATAAATATTTGATGTTGTGTTTATGATTTTGAGACAGATAACCATTTCATATCAAAGGATAATTCATAGTGTGGAGTTCTAGAATTAACATACCACTTAACTGAATGGGGACCTTTTCCCAAATTTGGTCACTTTTATGAAAAGGTGTCAACATGCAATATATACCTATAGTATTCAGTGCATTAACCACAAACATGAAATGTGGTAGTATAGTGTCAATGCCTCCTATATGATGTAAACAAGGCTTACTTTTCACATTGTTTATATATTAGGATGCAGTTAAACTACTCATTGCAATAAAATGGGATCAAATTATAATGTGACAAGCGGGGTGCTGTCTAAATATTTTGACAAGTCCATTTTAAGTAACAAACAATACTTGTTTACTTGAATAAATATCATGGTTTCTATCTTATGTGCAGTTATTTGTCTCCTTGCACAGTTGGGTTTTATAATATGGTTGTCATCAAGACAGCTTTATAATGAATAAGGTATAAAATTAAAATAAAAACATTTTGAAGGCGAGAAAAAACCCCCCCAAATATTTAAAGTTGTTCGTTAGATTTCTTTTTG
Source organism: Mytilus edulis (assembly GCF_963676685.1). Taxonomy (NCBI): domain Eukaryota; kingdom Metazoa; phylum Mollusca; class Bivalvia; order Mytilida; family Mytilidae; genus Mytilus; species Mytilus edulis. The sequence goes on along the minus strand of NC_092351.1, from coordinate 27,470,290 downwards.
TCTGATCTGTACTTTACAAATCAGAAAGAACTTCCCTGAAAGCTGAAGGATTACAATAGTTATCAATTTTTCAATAACTATGTTGAAAATAAGATAATTATTTCTAGAAAATGCTTAATCTTTAGTATTTCAAAGGGGGAAATAATGAAAAACTTATTCAGATTCCCACTTCTTGTTTGATTTTAAAATGGGAATTCCCAAGAAACCTACAAAAGACCAATTTTATCAAAAGACAATTACCTGCATCTTCACCATAAATAGCTTTATTCAGACCATTTATATCTTGGAAAAGTTTGTGTAAAATATCATCCAGTTCCTCTTGTGCAGCCTCTAGATTCTCCTCTAACGGCACATTGTCATAGAAACTACCTCTATGTTCTACTCTTGGGTTAGTTGACCCTCGTCGTCTCACAGGTATGGGTGTACTGGAATTAGATTCATTGTCTTGTGAGTAACTAAAACTACCGGTTCGTAAATTGATCCCGCTATCTTCGTTTAAAGTTTTAGGAAATTTACCAGGAATATAATCTTGTGGTAAATAGAACAAGTCAGAATTATCGTTCCATCGATTGACACGGAATCGTTCATGTCCATATAAAGCACCGTTCTGAGATGTGATAGAAGTGTCGGAACTTGAATCACTTATTGACATTGACAGATCTAATTCTTGTAACATATTATGGTCAGTTGGAGACAAATCATTTTGTGTCACCATAGCACTACTAGATTTAACAGTTCTATCACAGCCTGAACTAGACTTGGGTAATGTATGGACGATTGATCCAGTTGTTTGTTTATAATTTGTTGTTTCACTAGACCATGGTTCTGGTATTTCAGAAGTTTTACCATCTAATGGAGAACTTGTATCTAGCGGAGGAGGCATATCTTCCAATGTCGGACTTAAGTCTTTACAATTTAAATGCTTAATTTTTTCTTTCATATCAGCACTATCAATAACAGGACCACTAATCTCAACTGTGTTTCCGGCAGTTCTGGGAAGTCTTTTATTTTTTCTACTTTTGAAACTTTCTACCCTTTTCAAGAAATTTTTAGCACCTTTTATCCTTTCACTAGCTGCCCTCCGTAACCTTGGACTAAATGTTACTGAAGAGATTCCATTATCCATGGTTTTGGAATGATTATTTACACATAAATCGTCTGTAGATTTTCCCATTTCATGGTGCATTTTATGATCCAGTACGGGACTGTCCCCTGTTTCACTACTACTGTTCTGATCAGCTAACAAACTATCATTACTTGAACTAGATTTTACTGTAGTGTTTCCAGGCTGTGTGATACTAACTGCGTCTTTTAGTCCTTTACGTGACCAGCGTCGAATGTTGGGTTGATATTTCCACTTGTCACTTAAAGCACACTGTTCATCATCATCAGAATCTTCATTCTGAAAAATAAACAAAAGTTATAAAATATTCAATTGTTAGTAAAAACTCCTGAACAACTCCTCAATTAAATAAAGATTATACACACTAAATCCTTTTCTATGGAACAAATATTTTCCTGTCTTAAAAGCATAATAGCATTAGTTTACCATAATGGTGACTCTGCGACATTTCTTTTATAAAAACTCCAAACCCAGTATACTGTAGGTACATGTAGTTTTTAGCAGACAGAAGCTATATTCCATGAATGTTGTAGTTCATCTTGATCTAAATCAATATTTTATACATTTCAACAGCTGTAGCGAAATGACTATTCCTAATAATACACAGTATGTATAAAAGCTTGCAGCATCTGTTTCATACGAAATCTTTTTTTTTAATACAAAATTAAAACAAAATGGCATTTCACATCAAAAACTTCTCCTTCTGTTATAATTACCTCTAATTTGCATATTAAGGTTTTGAAGTGCAGTTATTATCTAATTAAAGGACATTCAGCTTAGTGAATAACTTTGATCTGCCCAAAAGACTAAAAATTTTGTCCAGGTATACCAAGAGAGAGGAAAAATGCAAATAGTGTTATTTTATACATTACGTTTGATGTGTCTGAAATATTACTGTCACACAAAATACAATATTCCTTTCAGGTGTACAACTCCTACCTGAGATTATCCACTTTGCAGAAATTGTTGAAAATGAACATTTTGAGAGACATTAATCTAATATGGATCCAATTTGCAGAAAATAATGAAAATGATTATTTTGACAGACATTGATATATAAGGTATAAAATCCAATATTTCACACTGTTTTAGCTGCTTATTTTTTTCCTTTCTATATAACAATTACTTTCAGCAATATGACTCAGAACTTGTAATTAATTCTGGTAATCAACAGACCGGTAAGGAAATTCCAACTTAATGAATTTTAATGTTCAAAGTATCCAAAGAAACAGTCTATCAAGCAGAAAGATCCATTCAGATATTCTTTGTTTTCACAGAACTTCACCTAAAATTTCAACTGTGTTACCCAACTATTAAGGTTATCCAAACTCTACTATAATCAACATTTTAATCTTAATCCATCATATACAGATTATCTACAAGTTGATGGGTAAATTGATTTTATCAATATATGTAAATGTTTATAAAAGCTTCTAAGGAAATGGTTGTCCATTCCAGATAATCCCCTGTTGGTATTCAGATAAATCTTGTGCATTAGTTATCTCTGTGTTACACCAAGAACCTAGTATCTTACATTACCATTATCATCTACAGTCAGGATGTTGAACCTAAACTCTACAAGTTCCTGGACAATAATATTCAATATTTCACCTGGTGTTTTTGATCACATGGTTTGTCGAATCCTACGCTAGCGTAATTTTGAGGTGTTAGGGAATTATAACGTAGGAGTCCATATAAAGAAAGATGAAACATTTTGACAATTAATCGGAGGTTTGAAAAGGTGGATGTATATCTAAAATACATTAAACCTGATAAAGATCTTTTCATATTAACATCAATTAAAACCTTTTTAGGCGAATATCCAGAATCGAAACGCGAGAAATAGGCATTAAAAGACAAAGATGAAATGTTCCGTGAAATAACTTCTCCCACATGGGACCCTAAGGAAGATATGTTTTAATATAAACTGGCGGTAACAACAGATGTCAATGATCGATTCCACTCTTTTCAACTTGTTGACAAAAATAACCTGAGAAAATTTTATAATTTTAATCTTATTTTGACAAAAGTTACATCAGGCTGGATTATTATAATAACATTATGTTCAAAAGAAATGTAAATTCATTAAACTTGAAGAACGAAACAAAATGGATTTTTTGGTACTCTTAACACATCATTTCCTTTACTTTTGCCAACTTTTTGTGACGATAAATTAAATCTTAAAAGGATTCGTTTTTTAATTTCCTGCCATTTTAATTTTAATATCTAACTTTAAATTGCAAATGCAGGTCAACTGAAATTTAACCTTTACAAACCTGAAGATGTTTTGTCCGCAGGGATACAGTAAAGTGCAAAAAGCTTAGAATTAGATTTAAAATAATTGTATAAATATTATAAAATATTCATTTCGACAAATTCTAGTAAACAGTACAAAATGGATATCCCTTTTTCCAGATACAGTTGAACATGTGATTGAGTTTTGATATTTTTGTCATTTTTTTCCTGAGTTATATAAAATTTTGAATCGCCTTACCCTGTATATGTTTGTGAGTATTTGTACCATCCCGTCATTATTACAGAAAAACAATCATAATGTTCATCCACTCCTAAGATATTCTCCTGTTACATTCTACATATATTAAAGTTTACTTTTACGGAGGCTATACACCTGACAGAAAACCAGTCATGTGGAACACTGTTACCTGGTCATTCAACATAGGATGACAACATAATTATCATAGATAATAATATATTATAGTAATCTCGTTCAATATAAAAACATTAACCAGGGTCAAATTTAACTTCTTTTTAATCACCGATTGACTACAAGGTGGACATGTTTTCGTGGGAGTTCTATATTTATCGCTGTAAGAGAGAGAATGTTTTACAAAGGAAGTCAGAAGTGTTTGAAATAGAAAGTGTCATGAGATGAACATGTGATGACAATTTCCTGTCAGTAAACAAATACAACATTTCTTTGAAAAACTTATCATTTCTCCCGCCATAATGATAAACAAAACTTATTTCCCTTCATAATAAACAAAAAACATTTTCCCACCTTTAAAAAGGCTGTTTTAATTTGGTTGACATAAAGGTTAAAAGTATTATCTAATTACGATGATGGCCTCAAAAATTGGTATATATTCAAATCTTTAAATTTTGAAATACATGTATTGTTTCACTTTAGTCCAGTCTTCCAATTTGAAAATCTAGTTATTTTTAGATATTTATTTTGTTCATGGTGATAGGTTTAGACCATTTTCTTAATTGGTATGGCTAAAAAATAGTGAAAATCAACAGTATAGATTTCTAAGAGATTACAATGCAATCGGTTATTACATCAGCACAACTGTAAAAGGAAACCATTATCACAGCACATAAACAAACCAATGTTAATACTTACAGTTTTACGAGTAGGAGTTACTATTCTCATTATTGCACATTTGTTTAGTGTACTTAAACGTCTGAAAAAATAAATGTAAATAATTTAATCATAGGCGTTATTGTTTATTAATTTGTCATGCAATGATGCCGGATAATACTTAAACTATACACGATTTCTACTTAAACTATATACTTAATTAATTAACTGTAGCACATGCACTCTTCAGCCACGAGGAAAGCCCGTGTTACAATTTCCTGAAGAGATACATCATTTCCTGAATTTTTTTTTTTTTTTTTAATTTTGTTTTTTTTTGTACAAATTAATATGTTACAAACTTGACAATAATTATTCGGACAAAATTTCCATATAGCTATTAAAAATCAGGGCGAAACCACATTAAGCCACAATATCTTCTTATTTATTCAAATGTAAAATATGTTTTCATACCTTGCAGCAAAAATACAATACTAGATCCAAAACTATTTCATACAAAAACAAAACCTTTACTAGTAGTGACCACCAGCATTGACGTAGTAGAGGAGTGGACACAATATAGGATACTGGTCATTATTGTCACTGACCAATGTCCATCACGTTTACTGTATCCATGTAATCAATTAACAAAGGTGTTGAATAACAAAACATTTGTTTATAGTTTGATTAACACTTGAGGAAGGTCAGTTTCGTCATAAAAGTCAACAGTTGACGATTCAGATTAATTTATGCAAAAACACTCAAGAGACCCTGAAGTTGTGACTGACCAGGTGAGAAAAATTATCATGGGCCAGGTGTGTGGAGTGATAAATACTTATCAAAATATTGTCATCTTCATGTCGGCTTTGTTTATATCATTTATGAAATTTAAAAAGAAAAACGCCCATATATAATCACAGTAAATAAATTACAAACTTTACACAAGCTTAGGTGTAAGCTGTAATAACCATAGGTTTTACATAGTTCTGACACAAATTCTTTGTAGAAGAGAACATCTTGACACTAATTTTCTTCAATATGACATTATTGTAGGAAGTTTATAGATTTATGTTGGCTTTTTAATCCACTTGTAATAGAACCTCCCTAAATGATAAAATGAAACTTATAATTTATCATTGGAAAATATTCACCATTTTTCAATTACTTTAAAACATTTTAAAAACACACCATAAATTATGAACAATCTATATAAAATCAAAATCTAACTATATTTGGATATGACCTTTTATTTTTTCCTTACCATAGATTATGAATCTTGTTATTTAGTGAAAATTTAAAATACCTCACTAAAATCTTCTTACAATATTCCATATATTTCATGTTTTGGTTACACTATTTCATAAATAAATATATTTGCTAAGTCCTTACCTCTATATAACATGATATAAAGGTTTCAATTGAAGTAATTTTGAATTTGTGCCACAAATTAGAAGTAAATGTTACTTAATCCCTATTGTTTTAACAATCACCTGTTCAGGTAATAACACCTTTGTTTTACACTTTATAAAGTATTTCTTTGATGTTTTAGTTATAACTACTAATTGATCTTTTGTTTTTTGTAATGACAATAACAAGACAATGATGTTTGAACTCTAGAAGTCAGATAATAATTAACAGGAAATCAGTCTTGTCACTATTGATATTGTTAGGGAGAATTTAACTGAGTAAATTTGTAAATATGTAAATATCTTAAAATAACCTGTAAAGTTAAGCAATGTTAAAATTTTTGAAATGTTTATTTCAAATTATGAAATGGGCAAATTTAAAGGAAGTCATACCTCAGTGGAAAAACATAAAAATTTATTATATATAAATGAAAAATAAATCAAAACTCAAATAAAATCTAAAAATTTCAAAGTTTTGTAAATTTTATATGCAAATTTTCCACTTACTTTTGAATACTTCAAAGTCCATTAAGAAACAAAATGTTTTTTAACAGAACAAAATATTTTTATACTTTCTACTGAAACTAGCTGTAGGTTGATGACCGTATAATTTGTGTAATGTAACACCTTTCCATAATAGGGTACCTATCATATGGGGTAAAACCTAAAAAAGCAATAACTTATACAAAGGCATAAATATCCTGCCTTTAATGTCTTTCACTTTGTGTGGCTTAACACATTATCATTATTCTTAACCCTTGTAACAATCTTAGCGCTAAAATGACCACTAAAGGTGTTACATCAAAACTCATAGTTTAGCAATAAAATTCAAATCAATTTTTTTACAGACCACCTTTATATTTTTACCATAAAAATGTGATTATCTTAATTATTCAGACTACAAAATATTTTAAATTAAAATTTTTCAATTCAACACACTTTAGCAATTATAATTTTTGTGAAATATTTATTCATGAAATTTTTTAAAAATAAAAATTACTAAAAAACTTCATTATTTTGAACCTACCGTCAAATATGTGATGACAGCCATTTGTTAGGCGCCTAAATATGAACTTTAAAGTATTAATTTAATATCATTACATCTGATATAGCTATATCACCTAATTAAATATTCTGAATAATTTTCATTGTTAAAAGCAGTGGCGCTATTGGACAAAGTATTTGTAACTTTTTGATAGTATCTTACAGAAAACCCATCTCTGATATATTTAGAGCCTATGTTAACGTTTTACTGACAGATGATACTTGACTAAAGAGGTTTTTAAGTGGGGGGAAGATGTGGAATATGATGCCTCTACTTATAAATATCTTATGACACCATGTCATAAAAAAACTTCACTTATGTACACATTTTATATACTTTTTGACAACTAAAATTAAATATTAGCTGTCATTTAAAAGTAAGTGGTCAAACTTTGAAGGGCTATTTTTGATTAAAACCCCCTTATAAAGCCACAGGACATCACATGACTTGCAGAAATGTTCAGGTTTTATTTTTAACAATGTTACATTAGCCAATTAAAGATTAATTACCATGATATAGGGACAACAATGGACCTATGACAAGACCCATTATTAACATGATTAAACAGATTGGCAATTAATTTAACGCCACATCATATTATTTAAAATCAATGGTTTTAAGTGATAAATCTATCATGGTATCAGATATATAAAGCAGGGTGGGGACTACTTCATATAAATACACAAATACTATGGACTTGAATAACAGATCAAAACATTAGATATTAAACTCATCATAAATAATATACATGATATTAAAGGTGTTACCACAGATTTTGATCCTACCATGACCTTCATTTAATAACTTTAAAGTTTAAAAATATTGAAGTCATATAACTTGATGAACAAACTGTGCACAGCTTGTATGGGGGCTTATTTACAATTTTTTTCAGTCTGAAGTTTTTTTTCTCTTGGGAATTTTTCTCAAGTCTTTTGAACTTTATCATTAATAAATAAGCCATTTAATTCCCTAATTAGTTATCTTAAGACTATGGTCTGAACAGACAGGACTTGTATGCAGATAAGAATAAAAGGTTGATAAAAATACAGTGGAATTAAAAAGAACAAATTTCAAACTTAAAAAAAAAATTTAACACATTTTTTTGAAAAACCTAGGACTTGGTGATATGAGTATCTTTGATTTTAAACAACATAAGTACTCATCTGTTTTCAAGATATTGGAATTTCATATTCTTCCCAAACAACATCAATGAATTAAACAAAAATCTAAGTTTCTTCCAAATTTTTGTTTTCTGCTGAGTGTTTTCCTAACCCGCCCCAGTCCCCCTCCCCCTGATGCTAAACTCAATCCTAATCTACCAACTGTTTTCCTAACCCACCCCAGTCCCCCTCCCCCTGATGCTAAACTCAATCCTAATCTACCAACTGTTTTCCTAACCCGCCCCAGTCCCCCTCCCCCTGATGCTAAACTCAATCCTAATATCTACCAACCTGATCAGAGGTTGCATGGAGTCTCTGTCCAGAAAATCATGGTCTTTTTCCACTGAAATGATGTCAACTGGAAACTGACCATCTGAAGAATAAACACTGAACATGATATCACAACTCATTAATCAAACACAATATTAAGCCACACCACAAATACAATGTACAGGAATTCTGCACATATATTCACAATGACTGCATTTTGTGTGTATAAATTACACCCTTTTTAAAAGGTCCAATTTTTTGAAAAATTATGTCAAAATTTACACTTTTGTACGCAATATCATTTTTATGCTCTCATTATGCAGAATATTCCATCTGAAACATTTCTTTGCAACAATCCAACAATTCTAATGGAACAATTTCAAATTACAACTAATTTGAGAAATCAAGTTCCTGATTAATTTTCAAATGAAGCATTTCCGTTGAGTTCTGTAAACGCCAATGTAAACCATGCAAAAAAACATTTGATGTAAAATTAGAAGTTAGTTTGTGTAATCGGAGTCTGATAAAATTTGGCATGTGGTTTGGTGAGGTGAAATTCTATATGTTACGGATCATGTTTGTAATGACAGAGGGTAAGTGTAGAAATATCCATGGCAGATCTCCAACGATGCACCGACCTACTGGATAAAGGTATTAATTTCACAATTTAAGGTGGGTAAAAAACTTGTACCAATTTTTTAAACATCTTCAGTGGATATGAACTGAAGACGATTAATTGCTATTGAAATTTAATTTAAGAACAATTTTTTATAAATATGAGTAATAATCACTGGTCCATGAAGAGACTAAAACAGTGAATCTATTGGTCCCAGGTCCACATGGTGCTCAGGTGATGGTTTCTGATATACAGTCATTTGAAAAATATACAACTTTTGTAGGAATAATGATGTCTTATGATTGTTTTTAACTATACGTTGAGGAAAAAATAAATATCAAATACATTGAAAATAATGTCTTTCAGGCAAAAAATGTAGATACATATTGTGATTCATTTGCACTTTTTTTTTTAATGTACTGCACATGAAAAAGCCATCTGGCTACAAGATGCTGTGATAAAAGTAGACCTCAAAAAGCATCATTTAAAGTTTTTTTTTCTGAGAGTTTGATAGCAGTTTAGTATGAAGTATAGCCTATTAACCTATATATTGGTATCTCTACAACAAAAATAGACTTTTTTCTTATTCTCTTTTTTTACTCTCTTTATGCTAGATCAGGTCTGTCACAGCTGTTCTATTTGATTTTCTTTACAGTACTTGTCAGAACCACATTTTGTTGATGAATCGTAATTCTATTTTAACAAATAATGTCACTTCAAAGTCAGCTTGTTCTGCAATGACCTATAGACTTACAAAATCTAATGAAAATCGGTGAAAAGAGAAATAAACCAAGCTCAAAGATAACAAATTCAAAATCTGAATAAAACTTCAAAATTAAATCAAAAGCTCGACTTTTAAATGAAAAGCATCAAAACAAGTTAGGAATTTATCATAATGCAATTTCCTGTTTACGATAAAAGCTTTATTTGTTGGCTTTGCCTCTATTATTTTTATCTATGTAAAGACGAAACTAATCCACAGCATTTTAATTTTCTATATTGGTACGAAGTATTTGACGTTTGAAGGACCTAACCCTGGCTTAAGCGTGATTGACCTTTTCCTTATATAGAGTAATACTGCTATTTTAATGGACGGGTTTCTAAGATGATAGGTGGATATGTGATATGTATTATGCATTGTCATGTACTCGGGACAAACAGCTAAATTCAAATTCAAATTTTTACATTGCAATGAAGATAATTCTTTGTTCAAATAATATAATACTGCAATGTATCCTTATTTAAATAAAATTCTAATATCAATTTCTTAATATATTTTTCAATCATCTGATACTTTTAAATATTCATTTCACAATATCGAGACAATAATATGACATTTTTGGAGGAACCCCACCGTGGTAATAACATAAACACATAGATCGTGAGAGGAATGCTCTATCGGTCATTTCTCAAGAGAAATGCAAATCCATGTTAATATAAAAGAAACAAACATGGTTATTAAAGGCTTTACAACTTACAATTTCTGGGCCATGCTACCGAAAATCGGCCACAATTTAAACGTATTATCTTGTCATATGCGATGTTTAAATATGGGTCGTACTAGACTCCCACAAGGTCGGAACACAAGGTCGGATCAACTTACCATCATACATCTGAGCATACTGAGGGAATCCTGCTTCTTTTAACCATCTAGTAGCTTCTACTGCTTCCACTTCTGAAATGAGAAAAAAAATCATAAACATAAGTTAAATTAAAAAACAAAGGGTTAAAATATTGGATAAATAATTTTGTATATCTGGATCTGCAAACACTTAAAAAGACAACAGCAAAACAAATAAATATGAAAAAAATTCAAACCAAAGGCATGGTACAAGTATTGAATGTATATACATGTATTTGGCTCTGCAAACACTTTCGAAGACCACAGCATAATAATTGGGTTAGATATAAGAATAGACTTTTGATGACAGCTTGCAGAAGAAGACAAAGGGTGTTATAACCCACTATATTGATTCTATTGCGTAATAAATAACCTTATAAAGGACAGTAAATTTAGAGGGATTATAAAATCATGTGGTTCTAGTGTCATTAAAATCCCCACCAACTAACATCATCCTTTGAAGAATTCCTCTTATTGTGTAAGACCATAAACACTGCATATTTGTATAATTTCATTAACACCTTGTACCTGTATTAATAATTCCTTTGATGTCTACCTGTAGGACTTCAGTTCTTTAAAACAGGTATATCCTGATATATATCTATTTATCAAGGCCAAATTTAATTTTTTTTTATTAATTCAAGCAAATAATGTTTTAGGCTAAAAAAAAAAATGCAATAAACCAACAAACTATTCTATAAAGGAAACTGCTCTAGTGTGCTATTTGTACATTCATAAAATTCTATTTAATTGCTCACGTATTTATCAATGTTTAAATTCATACAGAAGAAGTTAACGTGATAAATATCTCGTGTTTTTTGTGCATCTTAACCAAACATGAACTTTAATAACTCTTTATAGCAAGTCTGTTCTTGAATGATTTGTTTCACTTCAATCTATGCATACTATACATATTTGTATTTTACTTGACGTGCTACACAGCAACAAGATTCATTCAGACACTTGCTCCAAATTTTAATCCACATGATAAATATAGCATCTCAATTTCTATTTCTGAAACTTTATACTATCATGGCAGGTATTATAATGTTTGTTAGTGCTGTACTTATAGAGTACTTGAAGTAAGATCTGTAAAGTCAACTATCAACGCCCAATACTATTGTCCAGTATCCCCCTACGGTATTGTCCAGTATCTTTGACCACTTACAAGTGTTGGCAAAAGAAGAAAATCACAAGTGAAAGCAAATAAATTAAACCCTCAGGAAACGAAAAAATAGCCAATGTAAAAATAATGCCCACTTTACCCTGATGAAGGAAAAGTCAACTTGAAAATAAATAAACAATGACTTATCAAAACTTCCTGTATCAAAATCTGAAATCGTGACCCGCTGGAGATTGGTTTTATGATAAGACCTGGATCTTCTAATAATCTCCTCCAGAAAAAATGACAAGATTATCAAATATAATTTTTAGTATCTCTCTTACTTCCTCCCGATAACATTTTAAAGTTTATGTCAAGGTCATTTCTTCTTCATTCAATTTATTTCTTCTGAAATATCAATGCTTTATGCTAATAAAATGAAGAACAAGGAAAGAAATTATGCAGTAGTATCAAATTCAACAAAACTGTATAATTTTTGCCTATATTCTATACCCGATAATCTGATCTTTTTCTTCAACATTTCTGTAGTTTAAATAAATTGAGTTTTCCTCTTGTCTTATTTTTTAAAAACTTTAGCTCTGAAAATTCCTATCATCATTGTCCAACAAGAAAAGCATATCAAGTAATGCCAACATTGATTAAACTCCCTATTTTTTTGCACCAACAAATAATGTATTTTATAAAGTTCAAACTATCATACAAATACTTTTATAAGTTGCTTTTCTAATAATTAAGATATTTGATTAAAAAAGAAAACTGAAAACATTTTTATCAAATATTTGACTCAGATAGGAGGGGAATGACTTTGTTTATATGACTGAATTATTGAAACATACATAGATTTTACCATTATATGATCACTTTCAATTACATCTTGATCAAAACCTTGGCATTACTTTACAACCTCAACAAGACTATGTAAGGAATATTCTGAATAATTTTATCAAAAGTGAGATAAAACTTGTTGATTCAAGCCTCTCATAAATACATTTATATGTTAGATTATGACGGGATATCATAAGAAATGTAAACCCAATACGTCTATGATACGGTATAAATATCAGTTTGATACAGTAACAATATAATGCAGGATGACCGATTTGTTATATGTGATATTTATATTAGAAATAGAGGAATGAATTTCTTGGTCCAAATTTTTCGGGTATTATCTTTATTGAAATATAATCATATAGACAATCTATTTCCAACGTACTTGCACACGAAAAGATTATTTTGATAGGTTTTCAAGTTTTCAATGTTCAATTTTGGTAAGTGAAAAAATCTTCAAATAATCTTTAAAGAATTATAGTACTTCCACAAACTTTTAAAAAATATTAGAAATTAGAAATAAAAAGTCCAAAGTCCACTAGAGATCACAGGTATAAACTACAGTTCCAATGTTTTAGTCTAAGACTATGGTGACATTTTGTTTGTTGCTTGTCAAAAAAGAAAAATTTGAAATATTTACCAATTTTTGTCAATGATCACATGGCTACTTGAACATGTCACTTTTTTACTAAACTATGTGGATGGGAAAAAAGAATTTTTAAATTACCTTTTTGTTTGTATTTTTTACATCCAATAAAACACATAGAGGACTTAATGCTGCATAAATCTGGTAAAGACATCTTCCTCTGACAGTCATTAGAATGCTTTAATTCAGGATCATACAGACACTTAGACAGAAGTTTCAACGCTGACAAACTAGACATGTCAAGATATTTGTACTGTGTCCCAAACTACAAATGTTTTGCCGTCGAAAGTCATGTTCAACATATGAACCCTCTTAATCAAATATGCTGTTCTTTTTATAAAACACTCAAATTTCTGATCATTGACCATTCAGAAACTTGTCTTGATATATCTTTTGACTTTTTCACCTGTACAAAGAGCCCTTAATCACGTCAGAAGTGAAACCTTAGAAAAATGTTGTTTTTTCAACATTAACACACAGTCAGCAAAATATTGTTTGTTATCTGAGCAGAAAGTGTCACCATGTTATGTTGAGCAGGAGATTGTATGTTAATATAAGATTTCACATCCAATCAACTTTTTTCTTCCAATTTTATATTGATGATTATATAGAGATAAATGTTTTAGAATTTTCAGCAGGTTTACAGTTGTCTCAGGAAATTACTATTCCTTTGTCGCACTACAATCTAAACCTTAGCGGTAATATTTCAATCAGGAAAATGTCTTTCCTTTGTTTAAATTCATAAAAAATATGAATAATTACAAAACCAGCACACTACTCTATAATTAATATCCGGAAACACTCCCTTTGTTATGTCACCTGAATTGTTATAAAATAGCGTAAACACAATCCAACAGCTGTCCAAGAAAACAGGTTCTAGCCATTTTTATGTAAATCATTTTGTACTTCTTTCTAAGCACAAATAGTTTTCAAGTACAGAGAAATATATCCAAGTAAATGTTAGAAAACTTAACATCGTAGGCTTCCATAAAAGCCTGTGTCGACGGTCCTTGGAATATATATTAACTGGTTTAATCAGATCCCCTGTTATCTTTCAAACTATTCAATATGGTCAAACCCTTTACCTGGCTTTATACAGGGATAAATAAATGTTACCAACATTTCTATTTGTCTACAAACATTGGAGTACAATATCTCTTGTTTGTTTTACGAAACTGGACTCATGTCATAATATGAACTTTATAAAATTCTAAAACAAACTTCTCTCTTTAATTACAATCTCCTGATTGAGCCTACATCTCAAAAATCATATACAAATACTCAAATACCTGGAACTTATATATAAATATGTTTCCCACAAGATCTGAGAAGCAATGTTGGGAAACAAGTTTGATATTCAGAGTCCCAATAAACCAACCTTTTGTCTCTTCATAAATTATAAATCAGGGTTATAGTACAAATTACAATTTAGCAATTAACATTTTAACCTTCCTTTGCAATGACAATAGACATTAGTTTTTGTCAACAATTATATAGGTGCTCTGGAAATTAATAAAAATTCTCAAACACCAATTTCAAAATGAAAATTGTAGAAGTTAAAAACACTCAACTTATATTAAAGTACTAGATGAATAATTCAAATATAGAACAATTGAAAATAGGTGAGAACATTAATAAAATGTCATGGCTTTAATTTGCATACATTTTCTTTTTTTTTTCTTTTGTTCCATTCATGATAAACATGTTTGTATGAATTAAACTTGAAAGGACAAGCAGTACAATGACACACTCGTCCTCCAAACTTACAACTTTTAAAATCAACTATGTGCACCTAATTCTACAGGGAATATACTTTAGGGGAAGGGGTTAGAGGTCTCTTTAACTCAGCTACAACAGATAAAACTACAAGATTTTTTAAACAACCTTGGCTACCAATTTAGTTTGGTGCAAGCAAAAAAAGTAGTGGATGAAAACAGATATAGGATCGAATCACAGGTCAACAGCTGACTTTCATTCTGTGAAAATGGTCAAAAGTTATGCAAAGTTACATAATCTTACAAATATAAGAAATTCAATTATTATTCTTACTGCTCATGGTTTTAAAGAAAGTTATCTTGTATAAGCTTCCTGTAAAAGTCATTATATGTATATAAAAGAAAAAGGAATACCGGTATTGATTATTGAAATAGTTTTCTGTGTCGGCTAATTCCCTGAACAAGTATCGCCACATGTATTTCTGTCCACAATCCAATGCCTGTGTACTTTATCAAAATTAAAATTTTCACCTTCACATTTAAGTCCTATATTTATTATACTATTCTTATTATGGACGAATATTACATGTAAACGTGTGCCAAGCAGTGTACGGGGAAACCTAGTATCTAGGCATCACTTGAATGTGTATTGGAATGACAATTGAGTCACCATTAGATTGATAAGTATTGATTTGTAGTTCTCTTTCTCAATTATTGTATACATGTAATCCCTCGAACAATCTACTTAATCAAGGTCCTTAGTGATAGTAGTCCAGATTGATGGTACACAAATATGTCATAGTATTGGTCTAAATGTACTAAGAGTAATCTCCCCTTTAAATTGTTTCATTTAAATAACTTGTAAACTTTGTATTTCTTAAGACAGAAATCATTATCTATCTACAAAACTTAAATTAATGGTTAAGTAAAAATACATTAGTTTCCAAATTTTATTACTTTTAAAGTTTTAAAAGGTATCTTTTACTATAAGGTTTACATTATGTTTATGAATTATGAGCAAAACCCTAAAATATGGAAAAAAAATACATAGTTTAAAAGTTTTATTTAATAATAATAAATCATGTCACTTGGAAATGGTCAAGCATAATGACGTCAAATATTTTGATTTATTTGTCCAGGCCACTATTTATAAAACTTGACTATATCTCAGTCCAAATATAGCCTATCTGTGCAAACTGGACTAAAATTCATATTTAATTTGTTTCAGTCAAATATCTGGCTATTTGATGTAGCCATAATAAAAGATTTGTTGATATTTCATGTGGTATTTTTAACACCCGCGACAGGAAGGTATTTAGCCAGACCATATAGACACAAACCATTGCCCAGTTTCCTTTATTCATAACTACTACATGTAATCGAGATGTGAGAGTTTTGTTAAGCCTGTGTAAATGGACAAATCAAATAATGTCCACTTTTTAAGTGGTCAGTTTAAAACTCCTACAACAATGATTGAATTATCATTGTGAATTTTTCTTGTGGCTTGTTAAATGTTTAGCATTCTTGTAGATGGAGAAGAACAATACTTTTATACACAATGCACTATGACACATTGGTATCAACTATGTACTTTTTTACAAGGTACTATGTAAAATTTTAAGGGTCGTTTATCAAAACTGTAGTTACATATAAATATGTATAACATTTTTGGAGCTGCTGTGACTTGCAAATTTATTCTTCCTTATCCCACATATTTTGTCACTTTTTACAAAACCATGAATCTTTTTGTGTGTGACTTTCATTCTAATACTGTTCTCAAAATTTAACTAAGTAACTTTACATCATGACAAAATGGTCTGCCTGAACTTATAACTTGGAAATTAAAATGCTCTAGATAAACTTTTAGGTAAATGTGTTTTTATTGTGTCAAAGTCATATTTCATTGTCATATGTTGTTCTTCACTGAGAGGTTTTTATTTTAAAAGTATCATGTTTCTTTGATATACATGAAATATGAGTTATGATGGATAGTGAAGGGGGAGAGGAGGGCATGTTTTATGTCAGGCAATCTAGCCCAAAAAGGGATTTGTTTATACATGTCTGTGTGATTATTATGATACTATCTACAATTAGTTTTGTTGTTGCTGGTGCAGTGGGTTGTGTGCTGGATTGGTTGTTGTTTCTGGTGTAATTGGTTGTATGAGTCAGTTGTTGTTGTTGGTGTAGTTAGGGTGTGTAAAAGATATTGTTCTTGCTGGTGTAGTTGGATGAACATGAGCTGGTTGTTGTGGTTGGTGTTGTGTCTTGAAGTTGGGAGCATATGAGTTAGTTGGTGTGGTTGATAATTGTTGTGTTGTTGAACGTTAATTATGTTGGTTGTTGTGGTTGTTGTTGTGTCAGCATATGAGTTAGTTGGTGTGGTTGATGTTTGTTGTTTTGTTGGACGTTAATTATGTTGGTTGTTGTTGTTTTAAGTTTAGTTGGATGCATATGTGTTGTTTGTTTGTTGATGCTGTTTATTGGCGTTTCTATACTGTAGTTGTTGTATGACTGAGTTGGTTGTTGTTGTTGCTGTTTATTGGTGTTTCTATTGTAGTTGTTGTATGACTGAGTTGGTTGTTGTTGTTGCTGTTTATTGGCGTTTCTAGTGTAGTTGTTGTATGACTGAGTTGGTTGTTGTTGTTGCTGTTTATTGGCGTTTCTAGTGCAGTTATTGTATGACTGAGTTGGTTGTTGTTGTCAGTGTTATCTGTTGATGTTGATGTTTTAGTAAGATGTGTATAAGTCACTGTGAGTTGTTTGTTATAACTGGTGAAGTTGGTTGTTATGGTGGCTGAAGATGGTTGTGTATGAGTTGGTTGTTATAACTGGTGAAGTTGGTTGTTATGGTAGCTGAAGATGGTTGTGTATGAGTTGGTTGTTATAACTGGTGAAGTTGTTTGTTATAGTGGCTGAAGATGGTTGTGTATGAGTTGGTTGTTATAACTGGTGAAGTTGGTTGTTATGGTGGCTGAAGATGGTTGTGTATGAGTTGGTTGTTATGGTGGCTGAAGATGGTTGTGTATGAGTTGGTTGTTATAACTGGTGAAGTTGGTTGTTATGGTGGCTGAAGATGGTTTTGTATGAGTTGGTTGTTATAACTGGTGAAGTTGGTTGTTATGGTGGCTGAAGATGGTTTTGTATGAGTTGGTTGTTATGACTGGTGAAGTTGGTTGTGTGTGAGTTGGTTGTTATGGCTGCTGTTTAAAGTGAATGTGTATGAGTTGGTTATTATAGTTGGTGAAATTGGTTGTGTATGAGTTGATTGTTGTGGCTGATATAGCCAAACAGAAAATAATCCATTTACATATATATCATATTAAATAATAAAACTTGCAAGATTCTTTCATTAATTCCTAAATTCTGCATCTTTCCCTGACTTAATTTCTGCTTTGTAAATGGGGACAGTTACCCTTGGCATTCTATTTAAGGTCTGAAACTATTTTAAGTATTTATGACCATCTACTTCAAAAGACTACTGAAAATAAAATTCTTGATAAAAAGTAAATTTATTGTCACATAGCGCTATAATTGTCCACTTATTCAAACAAAAGCTAGGCCAAGGATTCAATAAAAAACAGTTTTATCAAAACTGTCCACTATATATATTTAATAAGCATTTTACACCAAGTAGTGACCAGCACATAAAAATGTCAAACATCTTTGAAGAGGGTTTATTTTACATATGATGTATGGCATTACACCTAGTCTTGTTATTTTTCACCCTATTTAAAAGATGTCAGAAATTTAAATAGGACATTAAAGACATTTCTCAAGTGTAAAATTGATGTCCATAATTCATTCAAATTTTGTGATTTTGGACAGATAAGTTCTCACATATTTATCATAATTTTGAAATCTGATTTTATCTCGTTGACAAAAGTATATTTTACTTAACAATCATGATGAATAGGTTTTTGTTGGATTTGACAGAAAAATCTCTGAGGCCAAAGTTGAAATTCATTTATAAATAATGTAGAACTGTCAAAATTGTAATAATTTGAATAAATACAAAGCAAGCTAAAACAAATTAAAAGTTATAAGACAATAACACATTTCAAACAGTCTACTACAAGTTCCAAATTTACCAGTAAAGACCAACCAATAAACCAATTTTTCCTATCTTACTGATACAGAGTTCAGGTGATTATGAAAAAAAGTATCTTACATATCGTTTGCACCTGCTGCTCAGGTGATTCCTATGATAACCTATGGATACCCTTGAAGATAAAAGTTATCTTTCTTATTTATTCAAATAGTAGAAATTCTTTCTACAACTGTACAAATAAATTTTCTTTTAAAAGAGCTTTCTTGAGAGACAAAACAACCAAAAAGACAACCAACACATTTTTCTTCTAGTGAGAAAACATTCAACTTTTCACCTCAAAATCACAGATCACTTTCATCCACATTCTGATCTCATTAAGGATGTGAGGGAATGCATCATCATGTATGACTTTCTACCACCCCTTACATGTGGACATTTTAACTTCTATCTGACCATAAAGTAAAGTGTAATACCTGTTAATATTCCCTTTGATCTTACAGGTTAGCTAATTTGTACCTGTACAGGAAGTCAAAGATACTGGATGACACAAAAAGGTATCATACAGGATTTTTACATAATCTACATCTGATATCATACTTTACATGCATAATTTATCATTGTGATACTCAGTTTTGCATAAATTTGTAATTTTGGTTTAAAATTTTCAAACATAACTAATCACTGGTAAAATATCCAATGACCACTAATTATAAGGTTGTCTTATTTTTTAAAGGTCATTTTATGTCCTGCCCAGGTCAACATGCCATGTAAAACTCTGTAATTTATAGCCCAAATGTAGTAATTTTATGTAACACATGTTCAAAATAGTGTGGGAATTCCCTAAATATGCCCTGGAAATAAATGTACAAGCATAAATCTTTAAAAAAATAATATCTTCAAATCCATGCACCTGCGTACATCTTAATAGTTATTTGTTTAATTTAAAAAAAAAAAAGAAAAAAAGAATACGGAAATTTTCATTCTTATGTCCTACCATATTAAATATATTATTATCATCTCAGCAGGAACCTTTCCTGTTTAACAAAGATCCCTGAATGAATCCTATTCCCCACAAAGGTTTCACATCCTTTTGATCTATTATTTACCCATCTACTAGGTGTGACCTGGATTGATTTTTGAAGTACATGTATCAATTACGTGTGATAAACAAGTGTTAGTTAGGTATCTGGTACTGACAAAGACAATACGCATTCTAAGAGGAGGACTTATTCCAGCTCTTGTCACTCCATCAAATCCTACCCTAGAAAGATATATTTGTTTTCAGCATTACTCAGATGAGCAATAACAATGACTAATGGCTTGTACTGATTCAAGGACAAAATTGACTAAAACAAAAGATCCCTCTCTTCAAGGTAAACACTTACCATTCTTAATGTAAATATCTTCATAATAACTACATAAGTGTATGTTTCTATCCCTCTTCCTTAGAGAGCCCTCTCCACAACAAGTCCACTGCCACTTCAGTACATGTTTCTGAACAATCGAAGTCACAAAACTTAACATTGTCTAACTTTTTCTAGTTAAAAAATTCCCATTGTACACACTGATAATCCAAAGTCTTAAAGTCTAGTGTATTTTGAAATGAAATTGAAATAATAAAGCACAGTTCAACAAACAAGCGGAGATATCAGAAATCCAGGAAACAAACCAAGCCTTTGTAAGGTTAATAAAGTAAAACACATTAAATCTAAGCCAAATAACACACAACTATGTGAAGAGTCTGAAATCTTCATTTAATCCATCAGATGGTAAATTTTATTAGTCTGATCCTCTTAAAATTCCGTGGAATGTCCACGAACTTTTGTTTAAATCTCCAATCTGAAGCACATTATATACAACTGGTTTGAAGGGTGGTTCTCCACAATAAACAATGATTTATCAGTACCAAGACTTACACTTCATCAACTGCCAAAATTAAATGAAGCACACATTTTTGATAGTCAATTAAGTCTCTATTCTTCTTGACCAAACTTCTGGTAAACAAGAACCACATCTATCTGACCAATTATATCTGATATGCACTAAGGCATGTAAACCATAGCACACCTGACCAAATGTAAAAATTATGACAGGTATGCATTTACACCTGGTTATTTCTGTCCAGGTGAATGCTGGACAATTAGATAATGACCAACTGTAGCCAATGAACAAGGTAACAAAATCTCCTACAGGGCAGTTATTATAATTCATTTTTATTAATAATTAAGTCAATTATAACAATTAAGGTGGCTCCCAGATATTAAAATGAAATAAAATGCCACAAGGTATCAGGTTAATAAAATGATAATCCATGTTGTATCTTGTTTTAACAATCTAATCTGATAAAGGGGAAGGGCCTCTATATTGCTGATCTGTCCATTTCTTATTGAACTATCAATTAATTAATCATTTATTAGAAAGTTGTAAAGATAAAAGGTATGGTCAGTGATTGTTTCAGGATGGTCAGTAGGTAGAAAGATAAGTATTATCATCTCAAGGTAAAAGATAACATTTCATTATAAAGGCTATCAGGGACCTTGTACTGGATCAGATCAAAGGTTTGAAAGTAAAAGTTAGTGGAAAGTTAGTAGACTTAATATCCTGTTTTAAAATGTCCATAACTGTACTAAATAACTTGACCAATTAAATAATACACCCAAAGGAGTTTTTACTAGGTTCCAGACATATAATAGGTCTCTGATTCCATAGACTATCAGCTATGATCAGACAGAATATAAATATAAAAAAGAATATGCGGTATGATTGCCAATGAGACAACTCTCTACAAGAGACCAAAATGACACAGAAATTAACAACTGTAGGTCACCGTACGTCCTTCAACAATGAGCAAAGCCCATACTGCCTAAACCATGTTAACAGGGTATGCAAGTCAAGTTATGTAAGGGATACCAGCATGGAAGACAACATTAAAAGAGTAAGTAATGGCTTTATGCTAAAGCACCTGCTTGAATGAACAATAATAAATGAGCAATAGTGTTCAAGCACATGTTTGGATAAATGAGCAATAGACTTATTAGTATTAAAGCACCTGTTTTAATAAATGAGCAATATTAATGTTCAAACACCTTTTGGGATAAATGAGCAGAAGTATTCAAGCACCTGTTTAAATGAAAGACCACCCAAAATCACATAAGAAAATGATATACCACTAAATATCAGTACTTATTGATGTAGGAAAATGTGACCATCCAACACGTCCAGTATCTGATTTATTTTTGGGGGTTTTAATGCAATGAACTTTTTTGTCTCCTTTTAACTTGTCAACAATTTTCAGGGGCGAATCCAGCCATTTTAAAAACGGGGGATTCCAAACCCAGGACAAAGGGGGGTTCCAACTATATGTCCCCATTCAAATACATTAATCGTCCAAAAAAAAAGGGGGGGTTCCAACCCCCGGAACCCTCCCCTTGGATCCACCACAAATTTTGCAAGGCATTTCACACAAATTGGTGTACAATCACCTGGAAATAAGTAAAATTTCATTTGATAGGAATAACAGGCCTACAGTGTAAAGTATGTTATACTGAAGGGTGCTTTGTACGGCAAAGGGTGCATTGTACGGCATTAAATAATACAGGGCAGTTAGTGCTTTTTAAAGGTTAAATCTAGTCCAATATCTCTTAGATTGTGTAATATTGTTTGCTTATGAGCAAATTAGAAGTCTAATTCTAAATCATTTTTCAATTTTAAAGAAATGATTCCAATTTTATTACCATCTCATGATGAAAATAAGTTTACATTTCAAGTCAAATTAATTTCAATGTTCAAATAAACCTTTGAAATAAAAATGAAAATTCTACTTTAGGATTAAATTTACGGTTGATTAATTCACTGAAAGGTCAGTAGTTAATGTATGATTTAACTGGTAATCAATCAAACACTTCTGATAAAGAGGCATTATGGGATAAGTGTGAAGGATTCTGGGTAACATTGCATAATTTAGATTACTAGGAAGTTTGGTCAAGATGTCCAATTACCTAGAACATCTGTCCAGTCTTTTGCTCTCTCTCAGTAAAATTAATCAGTAAAATCAACATAATTAATGGTCAATGAACATAACATTTTTACCAAAAAAGTTCGACTACTTTTCTTCCAAATCAGGAGTCTGATTTCAGAAACAATATTAGGTTAGGAGATTGTGACATCAATTTTTAGCTACATTCTTTTACAATTCTTCCACTTTAACCTGAAATGTATAATTCATAACAAGACAACAACGTAAAACACCAAGAAGATAATACTTTAATGGGCACCCCTGTAATAACCTCTTGATGTATATTTGATAGACAATTCATTCCTTCAATGAACAGGTGTACAAAACTTTGGTTCTGTACTTCTTTTCAAATAAAAAAGAATGATGATGCAAATAAGTTATTTTGTTTAATATTTGAAATAAAACTGTCAAGACTTCAAACTTGAGGTGCCAACTGCTTTTTTTTGTTTTTTCCATGTAATTATTTTCACAGGTAAGACTATTTATCAAATCTTGTACAGTCTGAAAACCATGTAAAATCCTTCTCTGACCAGTGAACCTTAAAACCAACATGTAATTAACTCTTCTTTCCTATCACATCTATCTAGAGGGTTAAACACCAGAATTAATTCAGAATTAATCTTTATTTACTTACTGCCATTCATCTATCAAAATATCTTTTTTTATGAAAATTTCATTCATTTTTGTTTAAACCACAAAAGTTTGATTGGTGATTTGTCGATTGAAGTAAAATTTAACTGCTTTTAATCCTTAAAATATTCAAGTCATAAAGATTTTCTCACAGATGTGTGAATTTCAAAAGAAGACAATATAAATGGGAAGAATAAGAATTTTCAGGTGTAAGTATTAAGTCGTTAAAAGTTAATTTTCGCTCTGTGTGGGGGATTAGGGTTAATCATGTGGTCAAATTTGTTTTGATGAGATTTTCTACTGAAGTAACTTTCAATTAGCCTCAATTAAATAGGGATGAGTAAACAAACAACAATAATAGGGACAGGTAGACAATCAACACTAATATGGACAGGTAGACAAATAAGACAGAACTTAAGAACTTTGACATACTAGTACATCTATCCTAGGACTTGATTGCTGGCTTGTAATGCCTCAAACTGATCTAACCTTAACTTTTTTTAATAATTGTAGAAAAAGAGGAAGTGTGTAGCCTGCCCTTTCAAAATAAACTAAGCAGAAATGGCATATAGACCATGTTTTGGTATAAGGTATAAGCCCCAAAATAATTTCAGATGAAAAATTAGATAGAAGATGCTCAGCTGTCATGTTTGTTGAAGTTTCTATGTAAGTTTGGTTGTATTTCATCAAAGAGATGAAGATTCTCAAAGTGTGACACGAAGTAAGATGTAACAGAAGTCATCCTGGAATAAGTGTTGACATGAGGCTGGACGCTGTAGGGTTACATTACACTTTCCTATCTATAGTCAGATAGTTAGAAGTACAGGAAATCCTCTGTTTCAGGAAAAACAATCACACTTAAATACTTGTGTGATGATCGTAGACTCTTTTCACTTGTGGATTCCGGTTCAATACATGAACTTGAAGCACTTTACTTAGTCATAACTTTACAAGAAAACAAAATTTCCATTATTTTTTACATAATGAAAATAATAATCATTATAGAAATTTGATTAAACTTGATGCATGACAAATACTTGAACAAAGTCCATTGACGTAAAATGCATAAAAAATGCATATCACACAGTACGTTTTTTGTAGTAATTGTACATTTGTTGAATTTTGTTTTTAGACATTAATATTGAGATTTTATCCAGCTTATGATTTACCCTACAGTTACATCAAAAGTCTAATATATACAAACTATGGTTTGACATTTAAACCAACCATTTTACTGTAATTTCCACATTCCAGGGAGTAAATAGCGCCATTATTTACAATAAAGTATGTAAAATGTCACTGTAATATTTAGGTATTTATCATCTGTGATGAAAAGTTTTTTTTTTACCATGAATATAATTCATTATAAAAGTACCCTAAATACAGGACACTTAAATTGTTGTTTATAAGTAAAGTGCTGGAGGTTTCAAGAATCAGCAGCAAGCTTGCTGAAGCAGATTTTAGAAATTATAGATCACATAAAAAAAGGGAAATGTGGTATGATTGCCAATGATACAACTCCCCATCCAAGTTACAATTTGTAAAAGTAAACCACTATAGGTCAAAGTACTGTCTTCAACATGGAGCCTTGGCTCACACTGAAACAGAGTTCAATATATGATAGATTGCCAATGACATAACTCTCCACAACAAACCAAATGACAAAGACATTAACAACTAGATATACTGTCAACATATGGCCTTCAACAATGAGCAAGGCCCATAACGCATATTTTTTACTTATATACTAATTATATATATATTATATATTACATAAGATATATATAAGGACACTTTGAGAAGTTACAATTTCTATGAAATGATCTGACATGTATTTTCAGGAAAATTGTTCGGCAAATATAATTCTCAAGGAAGTTTATGAATTATCAAAAATACAGAATAAAAAATCTCTTGTTCACTTCTACTTCATTTACCTCACAATTTAGATTTAACCTTGAATATTCACCGATATATGTTTTTTATGAATTTCAATTAGCATTAAAACAGTATAATCTTAGAAACATGACATGATAATTGTCATGTTCTATATATGTAAAAAACATTCAGGTCATGCCATTTTGTACTATTTTTGGTGAAAACATACTACTAAGACGGAATATACGTTGTTTGTGGACTAACAACTTGTTAGCATAAGCAGCTCATGTCCACTGGAGCAGTAAATTTGAATCAGATTCTCGACTTGACAAGAGTCTATCAAAATGTGACACTATACCTTATGAATAGAGAACTATTTGAAATTCATATGATATATGATTTCAATTTAAAAACAAACCAGTCAGGCATATAAGTATGAAAAAGACTCATCTTTTATTCTCCTTGAAAAAGGTTATAAATTCTATACAGTTTAATATACACTATAGTAATAAGAGAATATTATATGTGGTATAATATAGGGGTGCGTAAATGAATGAAATTTTCAATTTGGTTCATTTTTATGGTGTAAACTCTGATTATTTAAACATAAGTTTCTGTGAAATTTAGGAACCTAATTATGTTAAATAATTCTTTTTAGCAAATTTGCTAGCAATAATCTATACTTCAATATGACAATTTAACTTCTGCGGTTGCAATGAGCCATCTATGCAAAAAATCTGTAAAATACATGTTGTACAGAAAGTTCATGTAACGACTGGTAAATTGAAATATTTGCAACAAATAGAAGCTAATTTAATTAATATCGTCCATATTTTTGTATTGATCAAACTATTAGAGTAACATCCTCATCATTTCTGTGTATAAACATTATAATCAATTTCCCTATGAAATAAACAACCTGCTATAAACTCACCACAGAGGTTCTCCAAAGCTAACTCAATAGCAGAATGTATATCCATCATTAAAACAAAATTCTCAAACTGTATAAAATTTTAAAATCCATTTTTCATATTTTTCTTAAATCCATATAGTGAAAGTTTGGATGGAAATGAAACCAGATTCCTGTTACTGTGAAACACATTACTGAGAGATCATGTTACACTATAAAGATGACCTAGTACACAAGTCATGTGACAAGGAGGAAAATTAACTTTGTTGTGTAAATTACTGATGTTTTAACACCTGGTCTCTAAAATGTCCATATATTATCTCAACATGTCCATTTCTGGTCACTTCACACTGACTTGATTCCATTAATTATGACATACAGGAAAGTAACTCTTCATTTTTGTCATTTTCCCCTCCTACATAAGTAAACTTGATCAAATTTTCTGTTCTGCCCTGATAATTTTATATCAATTTATAAACTGTTACAATCAACTATTCAGGGACACTCTATAATTTTCAGCTTTTACAAAGGAGTTGATTTGATAATAACAATATGATAATTTGATAACCTAAGGTTAAGTTATGCTTGTAATTTTGACTTTTTATCTATCTGGAACTGTATATCATGACACTAGTACATGTACATGTATTAATCGATGTAGTCAAACCTCTTTAATAATAATAATAAATGTAACGAAAGCAGCAATACTTCCTCTAACAGCAGTCAACATTAAAAAAATGACCAATGAGTCTGAAAAGAGTGACATGTCAACTAGAAAGCAACTCTATGATAACTCTGTCCCAATACCCAAAACAAGAAATCTAAGGACCAATGGACAGACATAAACCAGTATGTCTCCCCCTTTTGGAACAGTGATGTAAATAATCCTAAACATAATTCTTACTTATTTCACAAAAGATTGTAACATCTTAATACCTAAATATTTTCGGATAAGTTTATAAATATCTATTTAGCCTGACTTTTCACCTTCACCTATTTGTAACTGTCACTAAAGCTTTATAAATCTAAATCTCAAATCAGATATATTTCCTTAAAATATAAGCCTGTCTTTGTCTTCCTTTAGTGCAAACCTACAATTTAAGTGATGCAATACTATTAAACAGTATGTTTGTCCCTTACAGCTAAAGACCCAATACAGGTTTAATTGTTCAGGAGACAAGCATAAACCCCATAATTACCTATTTAAAAGCATAAAATAGATATAATGCTATGATTTATCTAACTAGACTACCCCTGCTTAAGGAATTATACAAAGGGATGGTTTACTAACTTTTTTACCTGAGAGACTGTGGTCAAAAGATTAGTGAACAGATTAATCTCCATTTGAGTAAAATATCATAGGACGCTTGTATAAAAGTATGATCAATTTTTATAACATGCTTTACTTTACATTAATAAATCTCTTTACCTTTAAAGGTACCAATGACTTTTTACTACTGATGCAAAGGCAATTCAGAGCAATCATTAATTCATACATGTCCATGAATTTTTTTTGTTAAGGCAGTAGCTTTTTCTAAATTTCGTAATAATTCTCTTATAATTATGTTTAAACAGGTTTTTATCTACTGTGAAATCCACCCACAACATCAAATTAAGACAGGTTAAATCTCATACACCCATTTGTGGTTATAACAACTACCTTTTTTGTGGTAAAGTAACTTAAAAGAAATGAGTGAAGAAGGTATTTCCAAACTATACAGGCTTCATTGATTGTTATGACATGCCTTACTCATCTTATGACCTCGGGTAGCTTATAATGAAAGGAAGACTAATGGATGATAAGGGATATTTCAAATTGCTCATACTTTTTTTTCTATGTTATAACATTGATTTCATAATTAATCTTTGACT
Source organism: Mytilus edulis (assembly GCF_963676685.1). Lineage (NCBI taxonomy): Eukaryota > Metazoa > Mollusca > Bivalvia > Mytilida > Mytilidae > Mytilus > Mytilus edulis. The sequence goes on along the minus strand of NC_092351.1, from coordinate 27,442,068 downwards.
GAATGGCCATGGCAACCATTACTATAACATGCAAGCTTACAGTGACATGAGCTGACCAATATTTTCCAGAAAATAGCATTTAGTTTTTATACACAGTTCAAATGTTTATCTTTCATGGTTCTTTTGGTGTTTTTTATAAAGCTACCCCATATTCCCTTGTTCAGCTTCTTACACCATTGCAGTCTTGTTTTATATACCATTGTATTCAGGAGACAATAGGAGAACCCCAAGGGTGACTGGGGTATAGAAATATGGTCACTTGGTCTTCTCCCGACCGGCAGTAAAACGCTTGCCGAAGTGGGGCGTCCGTTTGGCTGTGTGGGATGTATCAAGTTCGCAGTCACGTCCGTCAGAAGGGGACGTTAAATCTGATGCCTCGTGTAAAGAGAGTGCCACGCTCTTTGCACGTTAAGAACCCTTGCAACAACTCTATGAGGGGTCCGTAGGTGGCCTGTTGTAAGGTAAAATTTCTGTCCCTATCCAATATACCCTCATTTTCCAGTGGCAGTCCAAATTTCCCCGACCATCATCCTAGATGGCCTCTATTACAACAACCTACCTATTGTATTTATTGTGAACTTGTTCTCGTCCTGAATATGCATGAAATATTTGCCACTGGACGTTAAGCAACCAACAATCAATCAATTCAGGAGACATAAAAAAGTCCTGTAAAATTGTACAAGCATTCCTGTGTTATGTTAAGAATAACTGTATCATTTCACTTTGTGTCCTTTTCAGTACAAGAAATAAGTGGGCGTAAAAAGTTTGAACTAATGTCCACAACTAGTCCCATTTACCATGTTTAGACAAAGACAATGTCCATTCAATTTTCTGGACATGATGTTATCTATCCTCAGTCAATTAAACTCATCATTTACAGAAAAGAAAAAAAATAGTGATTATCCGTCATGTCCAGACTTGGAAATAAATACTGTTTATTTTTGCCTGTAGCCCATAGGTCTAATGGAATATGTCCAAACCACATGTTAACAAGTGTGTGTTATAAATTGTACCCCTGACAAGATATAATATGACAAAAAGAGGATAAGAAATTGCCCTATAATTAAATCCTTTTATTATAAAGATTATGATTCAGATATAGAAAGTGAAGTCAATGCCTTAAGTACTCTAAATTAATGACGATGTGGAGAAAAAAACTTTGAAACCTGTATTTATTTATTAGTTCACTGGGATGAACTGGTTTTAAACAACAATTTCCGTGACCATGACCATGGGTCAATTTCCACATTTTAACATAGCTGTCAGAAGTTAACCTTTTAATGACTGTAAATTAATCTATTTGTTCACCATTTTAGAGTAGAGGGCCACTGACTTGCTTTTTCCACATAGAAGGGCACTCATTTTTTTTTTATGTTTATTAAGTGAGACAGAATGAACCAAATTTTAAAGGAGACTAGAAAATAATCTCGATAATCAATATTAAGCCTTTTTTTTTTTAAATTTCAAGCTCTTTCGTTCTCCCCATACTTTTCATCTTAAAAAAAAACAGTTTATGAGATTACATTCTAAAAAAATAACAAGGTGTTAATATTTTCTATTCACATACATCTTGCTTATATCAATAAAAAATAAGTTATACCTGACAAGAAGACCATCAATTTAAGATAGTGGGCAAAAAATAGAAACTAAATTGTAATTAATCACCATATTTATCTATCATGTAATAAACAAACCATTATTTTCATGTTACAGATCATTAAAGGTCATCAGTTCAGCGATCAAAAATCATAAAATATTGACATATTACACAAGAAATGATGTATTCCCCATAACCTGTCAAACATCTTATTATCAGGACATCTCAGGTGTGAGATAGAGTTATTGCCCTTGGCATAAGGAAAAAATGTCAAAAAGACCAAGATGATAATGCAAAATATTAAAATGAAAATTATATATTGCAATGGCTAAAAAATGTGGTCAGTAGGTTAATGATAATAGGATCTTCTGACATGCATGGATCTTTCTGTTTCTATTTAAAAATAACTGACACTGATTAATGAAGTCCAGCAACAATATTTATTACCAGATTGTGCCTAAAATGAAAGAAATAACTCATCATGTTTCTAAATGAATGTTAAAAAGTATGTTTTAGTAAATATCACTAAGATTTTCATCACTTCATGCAGTTTTGACAATAAAAAGGGAGATAACTCAAACTGAAATCAAAGCAAAAGATGCTGGAAAACAAATTTTAAAAAATCAACAATTGGGAGAAATACAAATTTTAATTTTTCATACATTCAATTGGTTTTGGTTTGAAGGAGTACTATGAAGTCATTAAAAAATATATATTCCCATTCCCTTTAACCTGAATATTGAAAATGTGAACCATATATAAGTCTGAAACAACTGCATATGATCTTATTTTGTGTACATATTTCATACAAACACATATAAAATATTCTCCATTCTTAACCAAGTTGAGTTGTAAGTATAGCTTTGAATAAAACCCCACCCTAAACAAAAATCAACAAACCCTTCAAAGTATTTTAAAATGAGACTCTATGGACCTTTTTTGTCGTTTAAACTACAAACAAACTTTTACCACAATTGTTTGATAAAAAGAATTTATTTGTTTGTTCGACACGTCAAATATCTGTCGCCACACTATTGTTTTATAAACCCTCCATATAGTTTGCTAAAGGTCCACTTGATTTGTGTTTTTGGGTCAAGAACACTTGAAGTTGAGTGGATAATTACCGCTTAAATATACATTAAAGGCAGAAAATTTGGCAGCATCTCTACCAAAACAAATTTATGGAGTATTTTTACAGTTCTTTAGTAAATAAAGTTTTATTTTATCAGCTAACCAGTGAAGATTTACACCACTTAGACAAAGAAAATTTCCCCTGTCACGTTCCACATGCTGTACCATAAAGCATATTTAGCATTTTATAGCATGGAAATTTACAAGGAGAGGTCACCAGAATTAAAACAAGGCTTCACTCAGCTCCTTGATTAAAAAATGACCTCTAAGTTAAAATATTTACATTTAAAACATTATTCAGCAGTTTTGGGAATATATATGACTAGGGCAAAAATCATTTAATGTACTTTTAACGATCTTTAAGCATATAAATAAATTTTACCAAAACAAAGTTAATAGGAACATGAGTAATATGAAATCTAAACTGCAGATCAAAATGAAAGTAGCTTGACTAAATATGATAAAGCTGCATAGAAAAAAACATTTACCTGAAATACTTTGGTGTTTATTCCACAAAATAGTCCGTAATTTAAACATATGCATAAACCCTTCACTACAAGCCTTACATACATGTACAACAAAAAAGAAACAAGCCCCAAAGACAATGAACAGTTATTTCATAAAACCATTACTGTTATGATTTACCCCCACACCTACCTGTAGTTTTAATTACAGGTGAACTTTTGCCGACACAGTTTATTAATTACAAAGGTGACAGTACATGTCAGCTACCAACTGACCACCATAAATCGTTAGTAGATTATATAGCCTGTGATAATATGTTACATGAGCAGGTACCTACCACTACATGGTCGAACTATATGGTATATTAATGCTTCATTAACTTTTCAATTTTATAAAAATATTTATTTAAACCTCTGGGGAGAAGGAGGAAGTTAAATGGACACAATTAAACTTTAATAACAGTTGATCACAAATAAGACTGTTGCATTACATTACAGTGTTGTGCAAAAACTGTAAATTCAAAAATTATGGCGATGTTTATATTAACATGAAAAATGCAACAGTATCAGGTTCGCAATTCATATTTTCATTATGGATTTTCCTTCATTAATATTTTGTTATTGCATTACATTAATTGGATTTCACATTCTGGAAGGGATCAAGGATTTTTAATAATAAATTACGCCCAAAATTTCTGAATGTCATGTCTTAACTTTTAAAATCAAACAAACCCTAAAAGACCTATGAAAATGTAAGGAAAGTCATTTCACAGAAAAAACAAAATTCTCCAAATGTCTAGAATGGTATTTATATAAATATTTCTTTTCAAGAAGGAACATGTGGCGCAGCACAATTGATACTTTTTAGCAGTCATTATCAACAAACACGTGGTTGCACAATATGCTAATTTTTTCAGCAGACTATACAATAGTTTGCATGGCACAGGCTTTCATATAAATAAGAAAAACGTTAGGTCTAACATTGCAGAAAGGATAAATGCCTCTATATCTACAAATACGGAATATTGGACAATATCAAACAAAACTGAAGAGAAAAAAAAAAGAAAGATTTATCATATAATAGTCTCTTTTGAAACACTGAACTATGTTTTGATTTAGCAACTCCTACTTAAAATTATTGAAAGCCCTTTGAAATACAAGCAATGTTTTACAGTTAAATGTGTCTACCTCTTTAAGAAATAGACATAAACCTCAAACATTCCAGCAGAATTCTAAGTACCAAAATGTTCATTTACGTAAGATGCTGCAGAATTATGTAATTATGTAGTTAAATATCCTAAATCACAGAACATTTTAGAAACCAGCATATTAAATCGCTGTTAGTCTTTGATTAAACATCACTTTCTGTAGACTCAATTAATACATCAAAGGACAGATAATTTGGCACCTTTCTAAAGAAATACTATAAATCTTGACAAAATTCAATTAAGTATTAGATAGATCATTACCTCTATTCGAATAAACTTCAATTAATTCAAAACATATGTTATAGTACTTGAATTCATTACTCATCTAGCTTCCCTTTTCCAAAAATTAAAAACTTTCACTTTATATTGTCCAATTCATCACTTACATACATGTAATGATGATATCTACAAATAATATCCACAAAAAACATTTTTTTGTTCTGTCACTTAATTATTACGCAATCCTGGTATTTTCAAAAAGATAAGCTGATTTATAGATATCTGACTAATTCTTTAATCCAGAAAAGAGATATGTAATCTTAATTAGGCTTATTGTTGTTTATCTAGGGGAGATAACTCATATTAAGTTACACCATAATATCTAACAGTAACAGATATTTATGAACCTCATTTAGATAGTAGTCATAAAGAAAGATACAAAATTCTCCATATTTTCTCATTATTTTGACAACTTTATAATGTTTACATTTACCAGTTTATAGGTTAGAGAGAGTTCCTTCAAAAATAAGTGTTGGCAGTCTTTAAAAGTGATAAATTTATGAGAAAGCACATTTTTTTATCCTTATTCTGTGTATTTTGCTATCTATTGACAGTAAATTTTAAATTGTATGCAAACATTTTTTTTTTATGTTTCATATCATCTCCATGTGTTCAAAATGTCACAAATATTTTTCAAGCATTTTTTTAAAGGGGCATTTTCAATGACAACAGAGTTCCTTAATATTAATATATAAATATTTTTTTCTTTTTGTTGTTCAATTTTTACAATTTATGCAAGTACTATTTGCTACTGATTATTATGCAATCAAACTTTAAATCCTTATAATCAGCTTTTCTATACATTTAAAGAATAAAAAAATTTGGGAAAAATAATGTTCTTATAAATACCTGCTTGTTTCTTATCTCTTGCTTCTTCAAGTGCAAAATATCTAATTCCTCTTAGTTTTTCACTAAAACTTCGGATCAATTCGTAACGAGCCATTAGAAACAAATGAAATGAAAACTTTTATGACACGAATAATCCAATTATTTCCATGTCTTCCAACACTGCTTCTTTTTAAGTTTAAATTTCACATAACATAGTTCACCATGTGAAAAAAAAAGGTTTCACTTAATTAATAGAAAAATTCAAATGCTATATTTGTTTCCCCTTTCCATACATATAACACAATTAACTAAACTGACACTATACTAAAACATTTCAGTACTCAGAATAATAATTTTCAAGTTCAACATCTGCACAAATTTTTCTGATTCCAAAAATATATTCCAGAATAAACACAGCATCACTGAGAGCTCTTAAACCATGTTAACAAACTTAATTACAAGTATCCTTCCGAATGAGTTGTTCAGTTTAAACGCTGACAACACTAGGTGACCAGTTGAACAAGGACCCCCGTTGTAAATCGGATGAAATGAGACAGCAGATTGTGATGGTCATTATGGAGAGGTGACGTAGGTTTTGTATTTACTCTTCACTATCACTAGCAATACTATCGTTAAATTGAATGACACCGGCACATGAAAGTTGTTAGAAGTCTATCAATGGTAGCTTATTATATCTGAACATTATAAATTTCTGGACAATTGCTGGAAGGTTTCCTAAATGTTATCTTAACGATAAGTTTGAACCCACTCTCAGTAAAGGCTCCCTCTTATCATACTTTTCTAGCAATAGGTTTTGAACAGGTTTATAACAAGGTGTGATTGTAGCCATGCACAGATTATATTTATATAATGAGATGTAACATCACCGAGCTAATTGCTTGTAAAACATAGTATGGGAGGTGGTATTTTAACAAATGGGGAGGAGCTGCAATTTACATATAAAAATATGCAATTTTAGTAATTAAAAAATATTCTAGGTGCCAGGAATCTTTAGGCTTATGACAATGGGTTATGTGTTCAAGTTAAAGATTAACCAAAGTCTATGAAAAAAGATTTTGTTATGTTATGATCATTTTATCCAACAACTGTATCTTTTCACTGGAGAACTGTATTAGAAGTTTGATAAACATTGTGTGATATCAGTTGACCTAATGCCCTCATTATAACATGCATGTAATTGGACAGAAAACACCTTTTAAAGGATTCCCCAAAAAGAAGGTTAGATTTTCATTGTTTTACATAACTGATTTCACCTATAGAAGTAAGAGAGACAACTCACTTACAAACCTCATCATGCTTCTCTGTATGAGATTGAAACAATGATCAAATGCAGTGACAGAACCAGCTTTATCATAATGGGAAAGGAGGGAGTATTATCTGGAGGGCTTTCAACAAAAATAATTTATTTTTTATATAGATTAGACAGTTCGTTTTCTCTTTTGAATGGTTTTACAATAGTAATTTTTGGGGCCCTTTATAGCTTGCTGTTCAGTGTGAGCCAAGGCTCCATGATAAAGACAGTAGACCTGTCCCAAAATTTCTGTTCAAAATCAAAACACTGTTCCTGTATATGTATGCATATGAAGTATTTATCTACAAAATGTTTAGCAAAAAATCAATTAGATATAGTAAATCAATTTTCTATGGGAAATTCCAAAAAAATAATCAAAAGTTCATCTTGTTATCCTATGTACACATTTAAATATCTTTTAGCAACAAATTTTCCCATATGTTATAAGTCTATCATATTTGCAATGGAATTCAAATTAGTCTAATCAAAAAATAAAATAAGAGGTGCACAGTACATATGGTAGGGCAGAATATCTGTCAAGAATGTGCCATTTTCAATTTAAAGAGTCAGGAAATGGGTAAAAACAAAGATCTGTATTGTTTGAGTGATGACATTATGGCATCTGTAGATAACACATGCAAGATTGAATTTCTGACTTCGTATTAAATGGCGCTCATTGGTGAATAAACATATCAACAAAGTTTTTTTTTATATCAAACAATATCACAATATAAATGATGCACATTATAATACACTGCTTAATTCAATTAATTCATGATCTTGCATGCCAGCTAGAAAAATATCCAAGGTGTAATGATGCAAGAACACCATCTAAGGTAAATAACTCTGAAACAATAGAAGGTCATGTGATTTACAACTTATTGGTCAAACAAATATGAATAGGATCATTTCTTATTTATGGGTTTAAAAACCACACCTTGAATCAATATCAGTTAATATCTTGGAAATTATATACATTTATCAATATATAGATCATTTTAGTGTTTAAAATCAACAAGCAAATAACAACAGGAATTCAAATTAAATCAACACTGACAATAAGGAAATACTTTGTTTGTAACACAAGAATTTAACTGACTGGAAACATTAAAAGGGTGCTACAATTAGATACAGGTTTCATTAAAAACTATTTATTTTTGTCCATGTTTTTGTTTTATTTGGCATTTTTATGATATATATCTTACAGAAACTTTATAAGTTTGCTGTCTGTTTTCTCTTTACAGTCAATATTGTCAAATAATGTTGTGCAATCAGAAGATTATGAAACCAAAGTGTTCCATGATGAATCTACATTTATCCTTGACTTTTGTCGTTGAGAGGTTGAGTGTTCCAGATGAGAGTAATCCAGGAAAGTGCTTTGGACTTATAGACTCAGTATAAAAATTCTATTTGCAGAAACGTTGGAGACGATTTATCAGGTATTGCCAGAACACACAACAAAATAAGGACAACAACGGAATGTGTTTCTTTCGGGATGAGATGTGAACCTATTAATACCAGCTATCCACTGTACTTAAATGGTTTACATTAAAATCGTCCAGTAAACTAAGTGACATTACAAATGAATCACCGTGTTTACCAACTGTCCAAAATATCTATGTTTATCAACTAAGAACAAGTCCTTTATTTATTTACACTTCCAAGTTTGTCATCATAAATTAGTCCTTTATTTACATACACAAGTATAAAAAGTCAATTAAAGCTAAGAAAAAACACATCTTCAAAGATCCTCAAATCTCATAAAAACACTAAACACTTGTTGGATATAAAACAAAGAGATTTACATGCAATTAAGATATGTACATGTAAGTACTATACCAAGGACAGACTGTAATCTTGATGTCTGAAGCAGTAGGGTATATGTATGTTATGCTGTTTCAGACACGTATCCATTTGCAGTATCTCACTGAATAGATGTAACTTTTTTATTTGTTACTTTATTTTTAAGAGCTTTTAAAATATTTCAGGAAATAATAAATTAAAACATGTGTTGTTTTTGTTTTTGACAAGTTTCCTTTTTTTTTAATAATTATCTCCCTTATTTTATGTTATTTACATTTCTAGGATACCCCCTTCTTTTTGACTGAGTTTGAGTTATGGATGTTTATGCTTATTGAATACATGGTACATGTGTATAAATAATACATACCAACTTCTTTGGCTGGTTTCAGCTTCTAAAATGAAATAAAAAACACTGAATAAGACATGACAGTTATAATGTTGCACAACATAGCATTAAGTACATGCCACAATAGAGTGGCATAACCAGATGTTTCTGATGTCAGTTATAATGTTGCACAACATAGCATTAAGTACATGCCACAATAGAGTGGCATAACCAGATGTTTCTGATGTCAGTTATAATGTTGCACAACATAGCATTAAGTACATGCCACAATAGAGTGGCATAACCAGATGTTTCGGATGTCAGTTATAATGTTGCACAACATAGCATTAAGTACATGCCACAATAGAGTGGCATAACCAGATGTTTCGGATGTCAGTTATAATGTTGCACAACATAGCATTAAGTACATGCCACAATAGAGTGGCATAACCAGATGTTTCGGATGTCAGTTATAATATTGCACAAGATAGCATTAAGTACATGCCACAATAGAGTGGCATAACCAGATGTTTCGGATGTCAGTTATAATGTTGCACAACATAGCATTAAGTACATGCCACAATAGAGTGGCATAACCAGATGTTTCGGATGTCAGTTATAATATTGCACAACATAGCATTAGGTACATGCCACAATAGAGTGGCATAACCTGAGGTTTCGGATGTCAGTTATAATGTTGCACAACATAGCATTAAGTACATACCACAATAGAGTGGCATAACCAGATGTTTCGGATGTCAGTTATAATGTTGCACAACATAGCATTAAGTACATGCCACAATAGAGTGGCATAACCTGAGGTTTCGGATGTCAGTTATAATGTTGCACAACATAGCATTAAGTACATGCCACAATAGAGTGGCATAACCAGATGTTTCGGATGTCAGTTATAATGTTGCACAACATAGCATTAAGTACATGCCACAATAGAGTGGCATAACCAGATGTTTCGGATGTCAGTTATAATGTTGCACAACATAGCATTAAGTACATGCCACAATAGAGTGGCATAACCAGATGTTTCGGATGTCAGTTATAATATTGCACAAGATAGCATTAAGTACATGCCACAATAGAGTGGCATAACCAGATGTTTCGGATGTCAGTTATAATGTTGCACAACATAGCATTAAGTACATGCCACAATAGAGTGGCATAACCAGATGTTTCAGATGTCAGTTATAATATTGCACAATATAGCATCAAGTACATGCCACAAAAGAATGGCATAACCTGAGGTTGGGGCGGTGAACTAGGTATGCATATATAAACTAGTTACTCAGTCCTTGTCTGCTCCAAAAGATCCTTAAAAATGGCAAAATGTTACAAGTCATCACTGCCGACTAAATATGAAATCATTCAAGTATAGAAGTATAATAAATAAATAGTGAAGAACAGTTTTAAGTTAATTTGAAGATTTTGAAGTATCTGATAAAGTCAAAAAGTGCACAAGTGTAACAACTCATAACTGTTAAGTTCATCTGTTGCTAATCAAAGATGATGTCATTCATTTCTGCTCAGTAAAGTTTCTGAGAAAAATGTGACGAATCTATGTTAGACAAAAGAATAGACAGACAAAATTATTGCAATAAAGCTCCTACTCTAAGAATGGGGTATACTTTTGTTCTTGGTAAATGGCATAAGGTCTGGTCTGACTTTGTCATATTGTCACATACAAATATCATTGTTAACTTTGAACATAGATGTATAAACCCCTATACATCCAAGCTTTGAACAAGCAAAACCGCAATTGATAAATTTAAAATAAACAATCATTTATAAATCAACTTAGAATTAAAGAAAGGATGTTAAGAATTTCAAGAACTCTTGTTTGAAATAACCATTATGTAATATTTGTTTAAAATGTGTTGTACAACCCTGAAATGTTTAAATTTGCAGCGTATGTAAACTTGCAGCTTTCAACTGACTTTTACTTGTGATTAAAAGTAAGATAAAAGTCAAACTTGTTTTTGAAAAGAAAGTTTAGTACTATTTACACTTAGAACTAATGCAAATTTGGATGATAAATAAGCTTTTCACACTTGATCTTCATAAATCTACAAATACCACAGCAATTCTAACACTTCAAGGTAAAATACTTTTGAGATATATCAATATAAAAGAACTCAAAACACAGAATGCATATGAAAACATGACTAACATTACAAGAAGTTTTCATTTTACAAAATATTTCAGACTTTTCATGTTTAAAGAAAGTTTTGTGGATCTATACTTAAAGATGTTAAAGTTTGGTTATCAATATTTCTCCCTCCAAAATGTTGTCTGTTGAACAGATCATTCCCTCAACTTTTTCTACAAAACTACAGGGCTCAACTATTGCATTTAAAATTCAGTCTTTATACACAGAAAACAATTAAAGTAACTTCAACAGCTTTCTTGGTAACATTTTTCACTTGCAAGAATAAATCATAGTTATATTGAGATTGTTAGTTTGTTCATGCCTTCTTTAGAAGTCTGTCTAAATCTATATATCTTCAACAATTAAACAGTTATCAAAACAATTTGTTGGTCTCCATTAGAATTGCCTCCAAACTCAAGTTTAAAACATTGTGAATAAATCTAATAGAGATTATCAATGATCTTTAATGAATCTACTCCCCCATTGTCAATAAACTTTTTCTGTACTGATTCACCGAAATTTTATCAAACTTTATTTATAAAATCTCTTAATTGAATTATTTGCTTGGTTTGTGAAGAAAAATGTCTTGGAACATTCTGAAACTTCAAACTGTTGTACAAGTTTGTCTATTCTGATGATATCGAAGGGTGGAAAAACTTTGGTATATTTAAACAATCCTTTTTTCGTGTCCTAATCTGCCAATCAGTAAGGTGACATAATGCATTTACTTTCCATGAAAACATTCGTAACCTATCACTTAATCTGCGATCACATTATTGTCAAACAATCTTACAAATACATTTTAGTTACCCATGCATTTGCACATTCAGCAATTTTAATGAAAATGCTTTTAAGAATGAACACTCCAATAATCAAAGAAGTTGTATTCATTCATAAGAATATGTTATTTCAGTGTCTTTAAAACTTCAAAACGTAAAAGACCACTTTAGTTGTAAACTGTAATTGAATGTTGAAAAAAGTTTTTCCACTACAGGGTGTTTCCCCTTTGCTATTTATATATACTTGTCAAAAGAGCATTAATATTGGGAAAACAAAATGAAACAAAAGTCCTTTTTTGTATTTGAATTTTTGTATTTTCTATATCATGCATGTAACTATAGCAAATAATGTATTTGTACTTTAAAACTTTTTTCTTTTTTTCTTTTTTTGCAATTTCTATAACAGAGAATGATTAAGCAAAAAAACTTTAAAATGTGACCTTTTGTCCATGTTCTACTCAAGTTTGGATCAAAATTTCATTCTCTCTAACTTTTCAACTATTTGCTATATTGATATTTTGTATTGGTAAGGCGGAGTTGTATCTGAATATCTCTGCATGACTTTTCGTCAAGTACTAAATTAAGAAGCTAGATATTTGATTTGCTAAAGGAATTTCAGGCTAGTTTTATCTGTTTTGTAAAGATCTCATGTATGAGGTACAGTTTTAAAGGCAAATTAGGTTTATTATCTTAAAATAGAATGTTATATTGCTATAATGATTATATCAATTCAAAAGTTCAATGTCATTAATCTATAATTCAAATCAACAAGATGAATGCTTGTAATAATGAGATGACATAATGTTCTGATGTTTTCTTTTAAAACTAATACATTATAACTTTTGTCCGTTAAAATTAGGGTCATCTCCAAAGCTTGAAGAAAGGCTACATGGCGATGAAAAATTTAAAAACAAAAAAGTTAAAGAGAGAAACAGTAAAAAACTCACTCTGTATTTACTGACTTACTTTAAGTGAAGGTTTATCCATCATACTCTATACAAACAACTCAGGTCTAAAACAAGCAACATTCCTTACGAGTACTAAACATAAAATACCTCCTAAGGTCTCCAATATGGTCTAAATGTGCCAATGGGATATAAAACAATGCGGATATAGAATTTTTGATACCACCTTAGACTACACCCCCTCAGAATAAAGACAGTACTTACAACCCAAGGTTACCACCCTGCAAGGTTAATGTCTGCCAATTCTTATTGACCTATTACCCTGTTTTGTATTATGAAAAGGAGACACCATATAAGGTTTCAAAACAGTACCAAATATTGAAAGTATGTCAGACTGTAATGAACCATAGAAGATTTATACAGGATTATTATTTAGAGCTGTCATATTGGGTATAAATCTTTACACACCTGGTAAAACACTAGTAAAAGAACTCTACAAATTAGATTACAATTATTAGCAGCCGACTTTGCTGCTCGGTCAAATTCCACAAGATCATACAATACCAACTTACATACCAAAAATTCGAATATTGAAGATTCATTGTTATTCATGGGGTCCCAATTTCGTTGATTTTGTGGTTAAAGTTAGATCAATTAAAATATTCAACCATGTATACATTTTCTATGAGGTTGTATGCATTTGACTAATGTCCAAATCTACGAAATGAAATATCCACGACAGGAAAACACATTTTACTTCAAAGAAAATTGAAAGCTACAAAAACATAAAATTCCACAGTTACTAAGAAAATTTACATCATGAGTAAAACGCAATTTGATTTCAGGTCTACACTAGATTTCTTCTCCCCTGTAGATATGGTGTAAAAGAAAAATCTTTAAAACTACATCACAGGAATAAAGTGAGCAAACACATCAACCAGAAGTGAATTAATTCACACCATCAAAGAGAGTTAAATCCCTTTATAAACCTAGCACTGCATGCACAATTCATGTCAAGTGTCAACCAAAAATTTGGTTTTTAAATAAGGAAGCTGATTTTGCAGGTGTGAAAATCAATATAGACAACAATTATATTGTTCCTAAAAGATCTAAAGACTTGATAATAATAGAGTGATTGACAGATACAAAGGTTTTTATATAAGTAATATTTACAGGTTAAAGACATACTTAACCACAGCCTAGGTACTTGCATTGTTAGTTTGACATTATCAGAAGTTTGAGTACAAAGTTTATTGGTACAAAAGGAAGGGTGGATAATAGACTATTTTCCAGTATCAGAAAAAAACAAAGTAAAACTTTTTATAAAAGGTATATATAAAGATCTATTAAAGAACAGAAACAGAAAACAAACCATAGAACAAGATTTAAATGCAGGCGTGAATTGAAGAGTTTCTATAAAATTAGCACTGATGCATTATTAATGTCATTGTTCGTTCTAAGATTAAATTCTAAAGATCAATTTGTATGCAGTAAGATATGTGAAATAAGTGCAAGCCTTGGATAAAAAAAAGGTGCAGATACACAAGAAACGTAATTTTAACCGTTTCATTTAAAATTGCAATCCTTTCACAATGTATTGAAAATTTTTGATTAGGGAAAAGATGTGGCCCTCATCGGCCATACACTTAAATGACACAGCAACAGCATATATGACAAAAATGACCAAAAGACATCTAGAGGGCTAATTTTAAGTAAGAGTTCTTAGGTATTCAGATAGAGACACTCTTTAACTCAAACTCTGAGCAAATGAGTCTGATTCCAGGTATGCAAGAACCAGGTAAGCTGTGGGTAACGTTTATAAACAATTCAAGCAATTTGACACAAAGCCAAACATATGTGACTGTAACCTTCATGGTCTTACCAGAATTACAGAAAATTTAAGAACATTACGATATGTATTTACTCCCCTAATTCTACTTAAAACAGATTTCATGCTAAATTTCATCAAAATATTTACCCTTTGTTATATTACTCAATATAAATTTGATCAAATTCAATTCAAATATTTTAAGGAATTAACTCTTAATTCAATACAAAAATATTTATTTGTGAGTATAAAAAGGTTAAATCTATTATCTAAAATGATTAACAATTTACCAAACATGTACATGATATTATGCAGCGAATTTGTGTAACATGCCGATTTCCATTCAATGAAAACAGTTTTTTCTTGGTCCGTGTAACTTCCAAATTAAAAATTGCTAATAGCACAATAAATCTGCAATCAGTAGGTGTATTTCCCCATGACCAAACTGAACTTTAATCTTTGTCAAATCCCAAATAAGCCTCTTACTGCACTAAGTGTTTATTTTGCTTTCACATTTTTCTGCTGAAGGTCAAAATATCTCTAAAATTAGTCCTCCGCCATTAAAAATTTAGGGCCATGAAGCCTACTTAGACTCCCATATATCACTGGCAGATCCAGGGGGGGGGGGGGGGGGGGGCTTGGGGCCCGGACCCCCCCTTTTGTGGGAAAAATTATGTTGATTATAAGGGAATCATTGAAGCATGACTGGAGTGGGCCCCCCTTAGGAAAAGTTCTGGATCTGACACTGTACTATAGAAAAAATACAATGACAGTGTTTTACAATTTTCATGTCACAATTTGTGTCAAACACTGTTGATTTTGTCACATGGAGAAAGTTTAGGGCTTTGCGACAAAAAAGACAAATATTTGAATTTCTGATGGAAAACATATGCATTTAAATAACTTAATCCTAAAACAATTTTTGTATATCTGGTATAATCGGTAGTTTTAGTCACTTGACGTTGATAAAACTTCGTAGGAGGTATAAACGCTGTCATTTTCATCTTAACTTAGTCTTTGTGACTATCATAGTGCAAGCATAAGAGAGTCAAGTAATATATAAGCAAACTTTATTGTGAAAATCAAACATTGAAATCATGAAATGTTAGCGATCATAAAGATAAAACCTATACAAGTGATCTAATTTTGTTTAAATTTTGTATTAATGTTTTGTACAAAGTGGTTTTTGGTATATAAAATTTTGAAAATAAAACTGTTGAAAGTTAATCCTCAATAAACTGTGTTTTGCAAAGTAGGGTTGGAGATTGGATATAAAACGATAATTTAAGATTTTCTAAGTTGGAATCTGATTAAAGAAATACAGCAAGAACAGATAACTCTTAATTATGAATGCATTTTAATGCTGACTTTTGTATTATGTATAAGGACAAGTGTCCATTTGTTTTCACATACAGTACAAACTAAGGAGAATGTTTAACCACACTTTAATTTTCATTTGAAGTTTGTACTTTATTAATATCACTTTTAGATGCAATCTCATTTCCTAATTTGAATGAAATAAGAACAAGTTTATCAATGAAAATTTTAACCAATTAACTATACTAAAATTTTAACCTTTTTGGAATTCCAAAGTGTACAAAAATGAAGTCATTGTTCGATACGAAATTAGTCTTGCAATACTTTAAGATTATTTCATAGATCTTAAAAGTTTAATGCAAAGTTCAATGAAAAAGCATTCTGTGTATAAAATCAGATTATAAATATTTTATTTTGAAAGCTATATTTAAATGACATTTGTTTAAGCAGGTTTACTGCAGATTTGTGAATATTAAGCTTACATTACAATATAAAACTTTTGACATCTTAAAGAGTTCAACATTTTAAAGGACATTCTACTTTATGCACATGTTTTGAGACTATTTTTTTGCTCTGAACTGTTGATTTTGTATAAGAATGTTCATGCAAACAAAGATTTCTATTTGGTATTCATTTTCAATGTTCTCAAATACCAACCCAGCTTAATCTTTTATACTGTACCAAGTGAATCCACCTTACAATTCTAAGACCAATATTGACATAGTGTTTAAAGCAAATATGTTTTTCTGTGCTGGAATGTATCCGAACATGACTTTATATATATATACAAAAGGTTTATAACTTCTTGTTTTGAAAAATAATGACAAAAATATTAATAACGATTGGAAACATGTCAATAAAATGAAAGAGAACGTACGTCAATGTTTCTGACTCTGGTAAACAGACAAGTATCGGCAGATCTTTTTATAATTTTAACATTCCAGAAATAGTTAAAACTAGTCAGCCACCTATTGTTGAAGAGATCTATGTTATAAACATTAAACAAAAGCTGCAGAAAAAGAATACAGGCAAATGAAAAGAGAAATAAAGGAGGCTGAACTTTAAGGTGAAAAATAAGTCAGCAATAAATAAAGAAAATTCTAACAATCTAGAATGTCAACAAGTCCTCAAAATTCCCTTCAAATCAAAATGAAAGCAATTTATTGCCAACAGCTTTGCATATGCCTAATTTCTAAATTACATTATTACAGCTGAGGACCATATCAAATCAAAATGGCAAATATTAGATATATTTCTAACCAAAACTGGTTAGAAAAAATTATCCCAAAAAGAATCAAAATTCTTTGACTGCTTTAAATGTGAAGTTACCCTAGTATAAGTGATAAAGCTACTTTTCCCCAATTAATCAATATTTTCAGGACTATTCATCTGCCTGCAATTTCATTGAAACTGAATATATTCAAAAGTGAAACACTAAATTTGTTACATCAAATAAAGGCAACAGTACTGTTACAAAGTCATAAATTGATCAGGGTTTCAAACCAAAACAGAGGTCGAAACAGTCATCAACTGCAAGAAGAAAACAATGGAATACAAAAACACTGAAGTGCAACAAAAACAAACGCCAAAGCAGATTCTATTCAGGCCAGAAACAATTGGGAAATTATTTCCGAACCAGTTACAAGATTCTTGACTTTCGACAGGTAACAAATATATATGTGATTAAGAAAAGTTAGTTATGTTTAAGATCTTTTATCATGCTGTGATACAAAATAATTGGATCATAATAAAAGATAAGGAGATTTGTCATAAATACAAATGAGACTATTGAAATATCCATAAAGACCAATGGACAAAGTGCCATGACTTGCAATTGTGAAGTCATATTTTGACACTCTCTTAAAAAGCCAAATCTCCTGCTTTCAGAATACTCTAAGAACTGAGATTTTCTAGCTTAGAAAACTGAAGAGGTGTCAAAACTTAAAACTCCAATAAAGTTACGTAATATTATAAATAATCATTACAAATATATAAAATATTGACACATTTTAAGATCTATATATCCTCTTAAAATGTACTTCACATAGTCAATACCATAATGACAAAAAGGGATTTATTTAAAAATATTTAATCTTTGTAGTAAAACCTACGGAAATATTGTCAGTAATGTCAAAGAGGGTACCTGTTAATTTGACGATTCAAACATAGTGGGTCACATGGTTGTGAACTACAAACAACCGTCCATGACAAAACTAGGATACCTTGATCTTTCAGGACACTGTGACATTGTATCGAACCAATAGAGTGCGTCTAACGGAATTTTAATTGTATAAATATTATCAACACCTCACTTGAAGACATAAACAGTTTTGACCATTATTCAACAAAAATGTATACAACAGACGAAATTAGAACTGATTTGTTTTATATTTTCGTTGAGAGTATAAACTAGGGCAACTGGAATCTTCAGACCTTGAAACAATAAGAACAAGAAATACTGAGAGAAATTTAAGAAAAAGAAATTCAATCCATCATTTATTTTTAATGGCAATAAACTTCACATGGTTGCCCTTTACCTGTGAACTTAAATAAAATGTGAAGAGGACAGCTACATACATAATTAGAAGACATTTTATTTCAAGGTTAAAAATTCAAGGTTTAAAAACAGACAAATCTAAATGATGTCAAAGCAGCAGCTTAATTCAAAGTGTTTCCAGTCTGCACCAAAAACTTTTTCAACTACTAGTCCGAAGACCAATATTCTGACATTTTTCTTATTGGTCAAAACAATGTTTTGCAAAAACTAACTAGTTCAAATGAAATTTTACTAGTCTCTGGCATCGGATTAGTGGCTAACCACCATGTGGCTAACCACCATGCAGACTGTGTTTCACACAAATATGGTAAAGAAAATAACTGGTGGAGAGGAGTTTGAACTTCTATGCTGTAAAGATTATTAAGAAAATGCAGGAACTTTTTCAAGGTTTCCTTTGTGCTAATCTATTACCACAGAAATGTAGACTTTCAAAGAGATAAATCTTGCTAAAAATTAAACATAATTAAAGGGGAAAAAGATATAAGAAAAAAAAAATGGAACATATTCACTTTTTAGACATATCCTACATATATGTTCTATAAATACACTTTTCAGGTGCAAATTCTACCCCAATTCCTAAAATGAAGATTATAATCTGAATTGTAAATATCAAATTCCAGGTACAACCAATATGTTCCTAAACTTATTCTCAGGAAAAACCTACATTGTTCAATATAAATTCTATTTTACATTTTTAAGTATACAATAAATAAATAACATAACTTCCATCTAAAATGTGCAGAGGAAAAGTAAATTTACCTTCAAAAGACCTATCATAAACATCCATAAAAATAATCACTCCATTCCAAATAAAAAACTTTCTTCACTATCTGTCAAACCAGTTATTTTGATAGGCTTTGAACTGTTATAGCTCACCTGACATTTTCTATTATTTCCTTCTCAATGACAATATTAAAATCCTATTGTTCACTAAATTTCACAACAGTAGTCTTAATAAAATGTCATTTACTATTGAATAGTGTGACTTAATGTTCAGTGATTAAATAATGACAGATAATAGTCATCAAACTAATTTACCTGATCAATCAGGTAAGGTATGTGACAAGGTAAAAAAACAACAATAAAACTTACTTGCAACTTTTTCTTTGTTGGTGTGAAAATGAAAGACAGTGATCGGAAGACGTAACATAAATCTGTTAAACTGTCATCATCCATTTTTACGATTTGTAAACTGTTAGTTCCATACAACTCAAAAATAATGATGTCACATGGCCATGATCTGGCGCAACAAGTTCAAATTTTTGTTTCGATTTGAAAATCTAGGACAAATGACCATCACATTATTGTCCAAACACACTGACCGCCTTTCTATTTAATAACAAACAAACTACGAAAGTTTACAAGATCCTGAGATAAAATCTCTTAAAAACCAAGATAAACTAGGTAGGAAACTCTGCTTTTATCAAAGTTTTCACCTGAACGGGATTGATCCATTTAATTCAAGGGTGGCAACCCTGGGTAACAAAGCTCTTTAGTATTGATTTGGTCAAGGTGCACAAAACATTCTTGTGTTTAAATTGTTTTCTGTCTTACAAACATTTAATTGATTAGGCTCCTCTGCAATACACATCTATATGAAACAGATATTTTATTTCTAATGCATAAAATTAAACCAATTTTTCTAAAAGTAAATATAAATTTTATTCCTTTTTCTTTCCCTTTTAAAATGAAATAAGAAAGTTAAAAAAAAAATTGTACATTTGCTTTTTTTTTAATTCTCAGAATTAAAATGCCACAATAAAGTGTGACAGACTCCATAAATATGCACACCTAAGATTATGCATTATGTATTGTAAGACAGTACTTAAAGACCTGTCTTGATGAAACTACCCTGTGCTGGCAATAAATCTGCTGCAGATTTCTCTAAGTGATTTTTTTACTTCCCCTGACCAATGATGAGGATTGACTAATAAAAATGTTTTTTTTGTGTTTCTTTTTTTATATTTGTAAAAACAGTCCACAATTCAGATTGTCAACAGTTTTGCAAAGCCATTCAAAGTATGTTTACGCTGGGTTAATTTAACTTTAATCTATACAAAAACTTCTTTTTTGCATGTTGAATAACATGAGATGTAGGTATACTTTAATGAGACTTGAACCACTTGACACCAAAGACATTTAGAGGTCAACATATGGTGATCAATAGTCACCTATACAATTGGTCTAAATAAGCCACAAAAAGTTGAGAGGTAAATAAATCTAATGAACCTTTCAAAGATCTGACATCAATATCAAATTCACAAAAAATGACAGAAAACATTATATATTTGTAACAAAAGTCAACCATTGTTGAGGTTTGGAACTTAGGACTTTGTGGACCAGTTAAACTTTAAAAAAAAATTAATTAATCATACACTTGTCCTCGACCCAATTACGTCTTTGATATGTTTGAAAACTATTCTTTGTTAACTTATGAGCCCTTATAGGTAATGCAAGATATTTGTTTTTGGGAAATGAAATTTTGTTACAAGGCAACCATTCTTTGAGTGCATGTTTTACTTACTATAAAACCAGATGGAAATCAACGTTGACTTGTTAAAAGTGCATCATTTATAATGAGTCATTTTGGTATCAATTTTAATGATCTTAAATTAACATAATAATGATATTGTTTGTATGATTCAATCTACTCATCTCAGCAGCTTCTGGCCACAAATATTTACTTTTATACAAAACATAATTATCTTTTTAAAGAAAAAAACGTGATCACTTGCACTTATCTGTAACCAAATCATTAAATTACAAAGAGAATATTATCACTTTGGTTTTTATTTCAAAGCATTTTTTTGACATTGGGAAAGAGTAAATTATCACTTGATAAATGAGTATCATTCTTTGTGGTCCCCCTCCTTTATAATCTTTCAATGATGAGGAAATTGTAAATCTTTCAGTTAATATATATTTTTTTTTTAATAGTACAGGAAATTGAAAAATTAAGCTGCACTGATGTTATTTGTGAGACCGGAGAGTATGCATTTCATTATAAAATTGCTTGTCTACCTGAACTCCAACCCTGGACCTCTGTGTTACAACACAGTGTGTATACCAACTGAGCTTAATAAGTACATCCTTAGCTCAAACGTTTATGGCTGATTTAAAGTATCTACCACATTTACTAAGGGAAGGAATCCTGTCACACTTGATATACAATACATCCATTTCAACTTTTGCTTTTGATAGAAAGAAACAATATATCTGCTGTTATATTTTAAATAAAAGATCTATTTAATTTCTTATAGACTTAAACAAGTAACAATCAATTCGTATTTCATTTAGTTTTGCTGTCAGGATAGGTGGATAATCAAAGAGAAAATAAAATTAAACAAAATTCAGGAAAATTTATAAATGCTGTAAGGATATTTTTTTTTCTCAATTTTCATGAATCTTTTTTGGACCATTATTAAAAGTTAAAATGACATGGGTGTTCATACTTCTGAAAACTGACCTAGTTGACCAGTGATTAGGTATTTTTCAATACAGCAGTATATGATATTAAATTGAGTTATTTCCCCTGCATTATGTTTCTTCTAAATTTTCACTGACCAGCAGTTAAAATCTGTTCCTTAAATATCATAATGGTAATTTTATAGGCATTAGTTGTCCTTATTATCATCTATTTTCTAATCTTTTTATTTTTAAATTTGCTTCTATCAAAACATAAATTTCAAGGTGTTGTGAAAAGGACAGACAGTAGACTGAAAAAGTTGACCAATTTTGCATGAAAAGATGAATTATGTGTTTACTGTTAGGAGATATGAACCCTTTTATACTGGTTTTAATGTTATATTTCATCAAATTTACAATGTTTAGTTTTGTTCAATTAAGTTTCAATATTTTTTGTCCTACTTTAACCATGATAAATATAATTTAGCTAAATTTAAGTCTATGTATTTGTATCAGATATAAGAACGCAAGTTCTTATAATTGCAATACTCACACAGTCACATTTTCCCCATTTTTCACAACTTCACAATAATTTCCAAATTAAAAGTAGTAATCACTATGTATTGGTAAAAAAAAAAAGATAAAACAGTTATCAACACAGCCTTCAAGTTTTCCTTATTATCCACAGACTTCACAATACTTTCAAAGACATTTTTAATGAATTATTTCGTTTAATCAAAAAAAAAATTATGAATAAGTTATTAAATGTAAGAATAAACTTGCCTTTTTCCTCATTTTTGAAAAGTTTGGTCTATTCATCCAGAATTAAAACTTCCCCATAACATGCTTATTTTGATGTAACATACATCATATATCCTCATACAGCCAGTACACCTTAAGGAACAGTTTTCTATGTATTTTATTTTAGCTTGAATGTCAATTTTATTATAGAAGTCTGAAGCTAGGGGATATTATATTTTCCTTTGATCATGGTGATCATAAACTAAATACTGTAACAGGTTACCGTAGCAATACATATTTAACTTCAGGCTTAAAAAACACAAAATATAAACACTGCAAATGACATTTTGAATTATTTTTAACCCTTTCAACACTACACAAAAAAATAGAAAAATGGCTGCTGCTGCTGCATTTTTTTTTAGTACATTCATTAGAACAGTATTTTCCTTTTCAGACTGCTGTATCTTTTTTATTATATGAGATACAGAGAAAGTTATTGCATGAAAAATGCTCAGGAGAGCATGAACTGTAATGTTAGGCAATTATTTTACTGAAATTTTTATCAGGTTACCTGCGTTTTCAGGTAATTAACAGGTAAAAGGTGTAATTTATTATATTTGTGTTGAATTTTGAATAAAAAACTACTTTTAGTCTTCATTTATTTTGTTGTTTTATCTGCCATATTGTAAAGAAGACACCAGTTGCCCGATTCCATAGCGTATTGTACCATACATAACGTTTTATGTAATCGTGGCACAAATAAATAGCTCCGTCCTAAAAAAATTCAGTCAACCTCCGTTTTCCCCCCTTTTTCTACGTCTCGTAATGATCGATCAAATCATATTTCCCACACGAATTTTATGTAATAAACACATTGAGATAACAAGAAACCTTTTAACTAATCCTCGTTGTAAGTTTCGCCAAGGAAATGCTGAAATTTTTCCATATTTACAGCTTCGTTTCCGATTTCCGCCATTTGCATTTGTCAAAATATTTGTTTTTATTTTCCTTCTATTTTCCTTCTACTGCATGATTTTACTATAAAAATTGTCGGGATTTCAAGCGCAAATGAGACCTTGCATATCCTAGATTCAAACGAGGAAAAATTAGAGAGAACCCGAATGGAAACCGAATGGTTTAAGAGTCCTTATGAAAAATCCTTTTTCATCGCGGCATATGCCGCGAATAGCAGTGGCGAACGGCGTACGTCATCGCGGCATATGCCGTGTATAGCGTTGAAAGGGTTAAGTTACAAAATATATGGTTTTTATTTTAAGAGCTGAACAATATGCCAAATTAACAGTACAATTTAACTTTTAAATGCTAGTGGCAAAGTTTGATACATTTCAGTATGCAGACCAGAAAACATACATTAAATGAGTATGCTTTATAATTTCCCCTTATAGCAGGAGCATTGGATAAATTTACACTTGAACTGGTCCAACCCTTCCCTTGAGATTCAAGATTTTTACTTAAGTGATATCTTAAGCAACTTGTCCAAGCCAACGAAGGGCAACAACATCTGCAAAAATGTTTGAACCCAAACAACAGTCAAACATAGTCTGCAATTTTTATGGCGTGATTAAAAGATATAGCCAATCCAACTGAATCAGTCACAAGATGGAAAAGTTTATACAATATTTATATTCAAGCAATTTCAGATGTCAGAGCCACATAAAAAACTTCAAATACTAAAACAAGAGGCTCTCAAGAGCCTGAATCGCTCACCTTAATTCTTTTGGTTAAATCTCTCATCAATGATTATTTTGGCTTTTCAATTTATTTAAATGTTTTTTGGATCGTCCTATTTTCTTCAAAAGCCAAAAAAAATAATCATTTTCTCCTATGTTCTATTTTAGCCATAGGAGCTATGTTTCTTGACATACAAGGAAATAAAATATAAAATTTATACTAGATACTCTGAAACTCATTTAGCCTAAGTTTGGCTGAAATTGATACAGCAGTTTCCAAGGAGAAGATTTTTTAAAGTAAGTCAACATGATGAACAAATTGTGAAAAAAGTCTTTAAAGGGCAATAACTCCTTAAGGGGTCAATTGATAATTTTGGTCAAATTGACTTAATTGAAGATCTTACTTTGCTGAACATTATTGCTGTTTACAGTTTATTTCTATCTATAATTATATTCAAGAAAATAACCAAAAACAGCAAAATTTCCTTAAAATTACCAATTCAGGGGCAGCAACCCAACAACAGGTTGTCTGATTTATCTGAAAATTTCAGGGCAGATAGATCTTGACCTTATAAACAATATTACCCACGTCAGATTTGCTCTAAATGCTTTGGTTTTTGAGTTATAAGCCAAAAACTGCATTTGACCCCTATGTTCTATTTTTAGCAATGGCGACCATGTTTGTTGATAGATCATAACTTCGGATACAATTTACAAACTAGATACCCTAAGGAACATTCAGTTAAAGTTTGGAAGTATTTGGCCCAGTAGTTTCAGAGAAGAAGATTTTTGTAAAAGATTACTAAGATTTACGAAAAATGGTTAAAAATTGACTATAAAGGGCAATAACTCCTAAAGGGGTCAACTGACCATTTCCGTCATGTTGACTTATTTGTAAATCTTACTTTGCTGAACATTATTCCTGTTTACAGTTTATCTCTATCTATAATAATATTCAAGATAATAACCAAAAACAGCAAAATTTCCTTAAAATTACCAATTCAGGGGCAGCAACCCAACAACAGGTTGTCTGATTCATCTGAAAATTTCAGGGCAGATAGATCTTGACCTGATAAACAATATTACCCCACGTCAGATTTGCTCTAAATGCTTTGGTTTTTGAGTTATAAGCCAAAAACTGCATTTGACCCCTATGTTCTATTTTTAGCAATGGCGACCATGTTTGTTGATAGATCAAAACTTCGGATACAATTTATAAATTAGATACCCTAAGGAACATTCAGTTAAAGTTTGAAAGTATTTGGCCCAGTAGTTTCAGAGGAGAAGATTCTTGAAATAGTTTACGACGACAGACGACGGACGACGACGGACGCCAAGTGATGGCATAAGCTCACTTGTCCCTTCGTGACAGGTGAGCTAAAAAAAAATAACTGAAGAGACTAGCAATTTCATTTTTTTTTTTTTAAATATCTCTTATTTTCATAAAATAACAATATTCTCCATGGCATGTTCAATTCCTAGCAAATTTGAGGAAATCTGATAAGAAGTTTAAAAAAAAAAAGCTTTTATGTGAACTATTAACAATTATAAATTACCTCATTCTCCTGCTCTGATAATTCAGGTGAAGTTTTCTCTGTCTTGCTTACAAGTTCCAAAGATTCAGCTGGAGTTGTCTCCCTTTCATTATACATCCACCTTTTCTTGGCCTGTTCTGGACTAGATGGAGTAGATATAGCACCTTTCCCTGGTGGGATTACATAGTGTCTCATTATCCATTCCTTTGACTTCATCCTATCTGGAGGCGGAGGACTTGATTTTAGTTTCAAGTGCATGACAAGGTCGTCTGGTGACGGAAGTTTTAGAGTATCTTTATACTGATAGGCACAGTACTTCTTATGCATTGTGTCTAACAATGTCTTAGTTGGCATTGTACTGGATCCTACTTTCAAATTTTCCTCCTCTTTTTGAGTAAGAGGTTTATTTTCACCTTCCATCTTCCCTTCAAGGTCATTCCAAACAGCCTGAGCAACAGGTGAATAAAACTTTTTCCATCGTTTACTGCTAATGCCATGCCATGTTTGAGCTAGTTCTTTTTTCATTAATTTGTATTCTTTTGAATTAATATCATCTATTGCACAACCCTTTGAACTAATATCAATATTTGAATTTTCTTTATCAAAAGAATCAATAGCACTTTTTTCAATATTTGTCTTATTTTTCTTTTTTGATTTGGATCTAACAAGTCCTTTCCCTTTTTTCCCCTCTTTCAGTGAAGAGTCTTTGGAATGTTTTGATTTGTTCTCCAGAGTAATATCACTATCTCTATGAACACTACTAATTTCCTGTTGTGGGATAACCACTTCAGGAAGAGTTTTTGCAGTTTCAATTTGAAGACTGCTTGGATCAGGAAGAGGTCTATTTCGAAAACTATGTGACCCCAACTTAAGCTTGTCACGGTTTCTATTTCGACGGTTTATAACAGGGCTGGTAGCATTGACAACCATTTGCATTTCTGGTGATTCATCATCCATAAAATTTGAAAGATGAACACTCTGAAGTTTTTCAGGAAAACTATTAGGTTTTGTAGCAGATAATCTGTTTTCAGTTTTATTTTCACACTGAACACAATTTTCTGATGGTTTTCCTTCAATTTTCCCTTTCTTCTTTGGTCGTTTTAGTGAGTCTGTTGTATTTGTTCCTATTGTTACATAGTTTGGTATTGACAGACAACTTGATCCTTTATCCTCACTGCACAAAAAGTTAAAATTTTCATCTATTGATGTCTGAATACCAGTAGTTGAGTGACTCCGGGCCCTCTTTGGTCTACAAACCGACTTATAAACGTCACTTTCACTTATAAATAATTCATTATTCTTTATGTCAATATTTGCTTGATCACTACCATAGAAAACATCACCTTCCATACCCTTCAATGAAGTTTTACTTCTCTGGTATTTAGTTCTGTCAATACCATTTCTACCTGTAGAAAAATTAGGAGAAGTCAGAGATCTTTGTAATCCTCTGTTGTTTTTTAAAGTTGAACTTATTATTTTCTCAATTTTTTCTACAGGTGGTGGAAAGGAGGACTCGGACCGTTTCTCCCACGGATCGTCTTTATCTTCAATGTCTTCATATTCGTGACTAAATGATGGTAACAATAGTGATCTGTTTTCTCTTCCATTTTGATAGGGCATCAAATTCTGAAGAAGAAAAGAAGAAAAGTATTATAAGGGAGATAACTCTAATTTAAAATAATACATTTTTCTACATTTATTTTTTGATATTTCACTATGTTCACAAATCAAATTTGACAGAGTATTTTAAGTGTTTAACCCTTTTTGATTGATGGCAATGTGTGTTGTTCGAGAACCTGCACTGAAGCATTCTAATTTATAGATATATATATCAAGTATACAGGCTTAAAAAATTAAAACCTTACAATAAATAAGTAATTGCTATATGTAACACTGTAAAATCAATGACTTATTTCTTTATAACCAGTAAAATAAATAAGAAATTTCTGCAAAACTAGTAAAAATTTTATGTCCCCCAAAATCTATTTGTTGAAACACGTAAAAGAATCTAAAAATAAACTCTCAACAGTTTTGAAATAGACAGAAATAATAATTATTAACAAAAACAGAAGATTCTGTTCAATAACTTTGAGTACTCTTTGTTCAATAACTTTTCAATTCTTAAATGCATATTAAACATGTATGCATCTAAACTGTGAATTTGATTAGAAATTTCCATTAAAATGATATGCATGGTCATTAATAAACAAAATTTCAATTAACCATAGCTTTCAGTGTCTGGTTTTTAATTACAGCATCAATATCAATAATAAATTTTGCAACAATGATAATAACTCCTGCTGGGTTTTATATAGTTTAAATGAATATTGATGTAGTTTTATAACTGAGTTTTAATTTTATGATATTGTTTAACTGTCAATACCGCTGTGAAATAGGAGCCTGATAAATTGCTTACATCATTAGGTTGGCATGGGGTATCCATTTTATATAGATATACAATTAATAATTCAGACAGGAAATGTATTTCAGGCATCCAAATATTTTACATTGAATCGTAATTTGTTTATGTTTTGACATTCTGAAATGAATGCTATTATATTTGTTGATATTTAATTGATCATATGAATTTGAATTATATGTAATAAAGAGACCAAAATAGTAATTTTTTTTAACAGGTATAATATAACAGAATTTTAAATTAAGCCCTTCTTGTTTCACATAAATGATATCACTACATGTGAGTCTTTGTGGATTTACTCCTAATTTATATATATAGCAAATCACACACACTGATGCTATAAAAACTATTAGATGCATAACTGCACTTCCTCTCAACAAGTTTTCTAAGAGAATCTATTAGAAAAAGGACAAAGTTAATAGAAAATAGAACAATGAGCCATTACTAGCAAAAAATGGACCAATAAAAAGAAGAATAGGCCCTTTAAAAAAACAAACCCAAAAATTAAAGAGTGCTGACACATTTAAGGAAGAGAATAACAGGCAAAATAAATGAGGAATACACAAATTAACACCCAACCCCTTCTAGACCTAATTTATTAGTCAACAAAAGGAGATTTGGACAGAAAATGATAAAAGATAACAGAAAGAAATCACACTGTTTAGCGTTAAGACTCTCCTGTGCATGCAGGCAAACATGGACAGACACTTTATTTTGTACATCTTCCAATACAACAGAGGTAACCAGACCATTGAAGGACAATCTAAACACAGATAAGTTACTGATATCTCCTAACATCAATATCTAGTAGAGGGAATTAGTCAGATTGACTAGAATTCCCAGGACTGTCCATCTAATATAACATCATTGAACATGACAGAAAATCTCACTGTTTGTCTATAATAAGGTTTTAATAACCTTTAATTAGTTAGTTTATAGGACAGACAAATCAGTTTCAGTAATCCACATGTCAGCTGAGAATCTGTCCAAAAAAAATCATGAATGGCTTGGTATAGTAGCTACTTGATCCAAGTTATGAACCAAAATCTGATAAAAATGGAAGACCTTTGAAAGTGTTCTCATTTGAACTGTCCTAAGATAAAGAATGTCATTATCTATGATTGATTGATCAATAGTTACTAAACATCCAGTGGCAAATAGTTCAGGACAAGTTCTTAAGAGTTGAAAGTGGAATTGTAAATTGTTGAGAACCCTAACCAGCTATCCGTAAGTATTCTGTGCAAATTAATAAAAGGTGTCCAAAATTACTGTATATTACATTTTGAAATCAGTAAAGCTTTCTTTAAAAAATGCAAATGTGTCTGCTCTGAAATGTCAAGTTTTTTAACACTTGATCATGACAAAAAAGATCTTCAAAAACCTAACACATCATCATGACAAAGTTTTTTACAGTTCTTGCATATCATGGCAAAAGTATCTATGCAGATATATGTATCCAACAATATAAAGTATCTATGATTTTGTATATCTTGTTATGACTTCCATCATACCCCAGTTACCTAACCAACTACTGCTGCTTGTTGAATTCAACGAGGATTTGATAACAGTGTAGCCAATTTCCTGTATTATAGCAATACTTAAATCCAGATCTAAGTAAACAATAGGTCAAGGTTCAAACTCAAGATGTTCTAACATGTAGATCAAAGAAATAATATCAAAATACACCTGGTTAATTTCACAGGTAAATAGATAAACAAACCAGAAAAAGAGGATTTCAATGAAAAATAAACCAAACAAAAACTCTGTTTACTGAACAAACTTTGAAGTCAATTTGATTAAAAGAACATTACCATAGGAGAATGAATATGTTCAGAAGTTGCCATAACAGAAATTAAATTCGCTGCAACAAATCACTATTTTTTGCCGTTTTGGGTAGAATAATTTGATTGCAATTACTAGTGAAATATGTAATTTTCTTTTGGACAGGTTGTTGTCTCTTGACGCATTCTGCGTTTCCATTCTTACTTTATTTATAGGCTTTAAAAGACCTTACAGCTAATTTCCTAATGCATGTAGAGGAAGACTTTGGTTAGCTCGCTAGATTTGTTTGTATATTGTACAACTATATTGGGATAATTAAATTTCAATATGATGTATACAGGTTTAACTATGTCGTATATATTGTTTGTTAATTTCAAAGCTTGAATAAACAATTATACAAACAAAGCAAGCATCAGCCAACCAAAGTTTTACTCTACAAGCATAAGAAATTAGCTGTAACTGATAACTGGTAACTTCATTTAGAATTACTAGATGGATAAAAGAAAACAAAACTATTGTTTAAACATGATTTATAAACGTTCACTAGACTCCAGGATGCAACCTTGACCTTTAGGTCAATGTCATGGCCAACAGTTGAAGAAAGTGATGTACCATGATATAACATGGAAGCAAAAAGGTATCCACTATGACTTTAGCATAAATGACTTTGGATCAAGTAAAAGTTCTCCTAAATTTTGTTAATAGCATATACTTATTTCATCTTTAAAAGTTACAATTAATAATCATTTAACCTGGCTATTTTTGAATGATAAATCAACACTTTCATTAAATGACTGGACCTTACCTATTGGACACATGATATAAGACAGGTCCTGTAATGAATGGGTATTTAATAGAAGGTGTGCTTTGTCAGGTGTGGGTTACTCTGTCCAGAATTAAACAGGAGCCTTTGAAATCAATTTGATTGACAAATGATAGGTTAGTAATCGGTAATGGGTATGAAAATTTTATGATGCTCGGCTGAGGTGTAAAGAAGCAATTTGTGGCTATTTTATGTTGATCAACCCAGCGCTAAAAATTTAGCTTTTTTTTTTATTATAGAAGCCTGTAAATCTGGGTGGTACTATTAAGTTTGGATTTGTCAACCCTACCCAAATTTTTCTTATACAGTAAATTGTAGAATTATGGCGGTCATTAAAAATTCATTAAAACTAAAATATTTGTCCTGTGAATAATACCATCTTTGTTCTCAAATTTCAATTTATTGGCTGTGCCAACATAATTGTATCATTACATAAAACCATTTAATTGCTGAAAAATTAATAAAATGAGTGCAAACTCATATTAATTTTTTTAATTGACGGTATGTGTTATTAAAAACTGTTAAAAAATTCCTTATTTCTTTTTTAAATATTTGAGTAAATAAATTATATAAAAACCACAAAATAACAATTTAAAGTCACAAAAGGCAATGAAAATATTTACCATTTAAATGAATGAGATTACTAATGTCATTACTTAAAGATCAGTAAGTTGGGTCAATACTACAATCCTACACTAAAAATTCTCCGATAGGACCTTTTCCAAAGACATTACATGGAAGCTTAAGGCTACCCAAATACCAGTACTTTCTGACTTAGTTTAACAAATAAATTCCAAAAGTTTACGATACTAATCTTCTGCTGAAGGATTGGTAAAACATACCTCAAGTTATTATGAGACAGAAAAACCAAGCAAAGCCAACAAAAAAATACCATTACAGGTTCCAATAATTTTGTGCTCACAGAAGAGCAGGAGACTCAAGAGCCTGCAACTCAAACCAGGCATCTTTGTAAATATTACAGAATTAAACCTATTTTCCTAATGCATATATATAGTTTTAAGGTTTGGTTGCTTGCCTTGTTTTATAAACTGTTTGTAAGCATAATAATTAAGTTTTACAGTTGCAATCAATAGACACCTGTAGGTTGGGCTTTAGCTTGTATATATATTTCAGCAAACAATTATGCAAACAAAGTATTACCATAGATGTAATACCCATAGATGAAGCTCAACCCTGACTTCAAAGGTTATATGTGCGTTGTAATGGCTTTCACACTTATCTGATAATGACATGAACCAGTTGGTCATGGAGATGCAGATTTACAATCATGACAATAGAAAACTGACAATTAAAAGTTACTTAGCAATTAAACATGCTAAAAATCAGAAAGAAACAAAATAAAAAAATATATATTTTATATTGACTTGATTATAAAAAAATAATATTTGTTTAGATGAAACAATATATAACAAATTATTCTCGAAAAGAAACTAATAAATATGAATATTTTTCTTTTTTAGGCAGCACTTTTGTTTTGATCCTGTTTAAATTTTATATCAATTTAACTCTATCTTATAATTAACAATATTTACTATTATTTATAAACAAGTTTATTGAAAATATAATTGTTAGAAAACATTAAACAAGTTGAAAATATGTATGCTCCAAAAATTAGTTTCCATGCATTGTATGTTTTGTTATTTCACTAAACTTAAAACTCTTTACAGTAATTATAAATACATATTTCATAAACCACTTGAATGAAATTATTATAATTTTTGTAGTTAGCCATAAAATATATAAAATTCATCTATGATATATTAACTAACTTATTCTGAAAAATATAAAAATGATTTTAAAAAGACAATTTCCCTTTTAAAACCAGAAAAACTGATGAAAAAAGGAAAATAATGCACTTTCTTATTATTTATTTCCCAAATTCGACGCAGTTCGACACCTTAATGAAGCATATCAAAGAAAAGGTGTATTTCAGAAGCACAGAAAGGTGCTATTCCCATTTTCAGGAACTAACAGGAACACAGTTTTTATGAAATATGAAGACACAAGCCTAAAAAATACATTTTTGAATTTAGTTCAATATTTCACTCGTAAAATGCGGAATTTTTGATCGATTTCATCCATTTTTTGACCATTCTGTTTGTCTGTCCAGTGCGCTAAAAATAGACATATATTAACAACAGAAGGGACATAACTCGAGAAGACATTTAAGAAAATCTATTATGCTGTACTGGTCAATGAGATCAACAGATAAGAGATATGGCTAGAGTTACTTGATTGGGTACAACACACATATAACATGAAAGACAGTCAATTTGGTCATGGTTCTTTGTATCTAACAATAGAGAACAGTGGGGAACTTTTGGCGAGCTTTATCTATGGGTATTACATCTATGGTATTACCAAGCCAACCAAACCTTTCCAGTCCACATGCGTTAGAAAATAGCTCTAAGAATGATAAATTTTTTAATTAAGCTTTAGATTGCTGTATAAATAATTCATATCTATATCTCATTTTCACATTATTAATTAGATCCACTGGCTGGATGGAGGGGCAAAATTTTCTGAGCCTCACAGGAATTTCTTGTCAAGATTGGTGTTTTTTTTGGTGAAAATATGCTTCATTGACATGTTATACCTGTTTTAATTTACACAGAATACAAATAGAGTTTGTTACCTTAAAATTTTGAAGGCCCAATTTTCTTTCGCTTCAAGATCGAGACAAAAACAACCACATTTTATAAAGCACATGAAATTTATTAAAGCATCACAATGGAGGATAAAATGGTCATCCCCCCCTTTTGTTTTGGAAAATACCATGGCAGGGAGGGTTAAAAAGGCATATCCTTTAGCATATTTTCCCAGCAATGATGAAATGTAAAGACTATTCATCTTAAAGAGGGAAATAAAACTAGACATAAACTTACTTTCAATCAATCAAAATCTTGGGTTTAAATGTGTATGGTGTTATTGTAAGATAAAACAATCTAGATATGAACTATTTAAAAATTATTTTGTAATCCCAATATCACGATTCATTTAATGTTAGTTTTTTTTACCCCCCCCCCCCCTCCCCCAGTCTAGAGAAAAAGTAACACCAAAAGGGCATTATAATATTAAAGATGTAAATATAAAGATTTACAGTATAAAAAGTTTAGTAAAATCTTAAAATTCTGACAATCATAAAATAACATGTTTATTGGTTCTGTTTTCATTTATCTTCATATCGAACTTCAACACATTCAAATAATAAAATGACTGCAAAGGCAAGTAAATTTATTTATAATTTGAAAATAAATTGAAGACTGTTTATCTTTTATAGCAACTTGCCATGCTTTTAAAATTTGGACTTGGACCAATATGAGAATGTATTAGTTTCTTGTTTTTGGAACATGAACGAATTCATATGAATTCAAAGTATATGATTCAACAGTTTTCAATATAATTTTTAGTTGAAATAAAATAAAAAGAAAGAAATTACCTTTTAAATTAGGACAAAGATCTGTTTCCTTGTTTGTAAACATCCAAAAAATACTACATAGTAATTTATCTCACTCAATTTAAACATGGGTAAAAATCCAGGTCACATCCCAAGAACTTTGAAAGGTAAATGATAAAATTATTATAATTAATATCTACCTGTTACACAGGTACTCAGCTGCAACGCTTGAGTAATTTTACCTTCAATATCATACAATATTAAATCTTCAAAGTTAATAGATATAGTTTTATTACTAACCATGAGTTGTTTCAAGTTCGTTAAAATGTACTCTGAAAAATCCCTCGCCAGTATAATTATTTATGTAAAGAACACTCCATTACCCCCAGGATAGTTATTTTTCTTTACGTTAGCCTTACTGTTGTAAGGACAAGTAAATATCAGGATAATTTGGGTGGACTAAACATGCATCAGACCCCCTGGTGTGTGATCATATATTATTCCTCTTTATTATCATTTGTCAACAGTGTAAGGTTATAAAAAGCTCAATCATAACATTGTCAACCTTTTTTGTTTGCAATACACCTATTTATTTAAGATAATTTTCTCGTCATTTGTCACCAATTCACACCTTTCTTGCCACCATTATATAATACATTTGATTAGGAATTCAATAGAGGCATTTAACTGTCCCAGATATGAAATAGAAACATTTTTTGTGACTTGCGATAACAAATCTTGCATATTTTTGTCATAAAGAAGACTTTATCC
Organism: Mytilus edulis; assembly: GCF_963676685.1. Classification (NCBI taxonomy): domain Eukaryota; kingdom Metazoa; phylum Mollusca; class Bivalvia; order Mytilida; family Mytilidae; genus Mytilus; species Mytilus edulis. The sequence goes on along the minus strand of NC_092351.1, from coordinate 27,406,989 downwards.
ATCTGTAAATGTCTTTTTATAAAGTGCAACTAAATCTTTTTCTGCAAATGTGCATTGCTTGTCTGACTGGTTTTATATTATTTAAGCATGGACAAATCTAATAATTTGATATGGTAAAAATGCAAACTAATGGTATTCATAAATGCAAACTTTGGTCGGAGTTTTGTAAAACACTCCCGACATTTTAAATTACAAAGTATCAAATTCTGAGTGGTAAAATGATGCCAATTATAGAATCAACAAATATATTAAGTCTTTACAAGACAACAGCTGACAAAAATTTATGTTTCCAGAGAGGTGTATCTGTGGTGTCAATATGAGATCTCATGCTGTAACTATCATTTATAGTATATAATGAGACATAATTTCAGTATCTCAGTCTTCTTTTTCTCACATACGAGAGACTGCATATTGCATTTCAAAAACAAATTCTAAGAATACCCATTGGGTTTGCTTCCATGTAATTCTTTAATAAGCCTACAAGGATTATTAATCTTGTATGAATATAACAAGGTGTGTGAAACAACTCTCCAAAAGAGACCAAATGACACAGAAATTAACAACTAAATTAGGTCACTGTACTTCCTTCAACAATGAGCAAAACCCATACTGCATAGTCCAGAAATGACAAAAGAGGAAACTAGCAGCCTGATTTGTGTACAAAATAATGAATGATATACAGCAATAAAAGACAACCCTTCAATTACAGGCTCCTGACTTGGAAGCATCAATACAAATTATCAATTTGAAAGTCTTCAGACTGATCTTGAATGTTAATATTAGATGGACAACTTAAAAAGAATCCGGAGGAGATATACATATATATCATGAAGTTTATGCTATAACTGTGATTAGACACTGATTGAGAAGGACTTAATCCCTTTATAGCCATTAGGGTCATTTTTTGGTAAATTAATTAGATTACATATAGTAACATTCAAAGAGAGAGAAAATCTACAGAAATGTGGAATAATTCTCCACCAATGCTGACAGGTGATAATTTCACCATGTTTTAAAGCCCCCAAAGATAAACAATTGGACTAATTACACAACTTAACATGATAAAGAGTCGTTTGCATGTTTTCTTTTGGTGCTAAAATTATCCAATAATAATGTTATTGGTAGAAGAAGGTTCAAATGTGTGACGTAATATAATGGAGGCCTCAGCTAAGTCTTTTCAGTAGACAAATAAGACCACTGAACACAGCGGCGGATCCAGAAAAGGGGGGTGGGGGAATCCGGGAGTTGGAACCCCCCTTTTTTGGGGACAATCAATGCAAGTTGGAACCCCAACCCCCCTCTAAAAGTGTCTGGATCAGCCCTCGGAACAATACACATGATAAACTGTTGTGCAAGATATAGGTAATGCCATATGTATAGAAATATCTTTGCAGCTGAATAATAAAAACCAATTTAAAAAAAAAAAATTGCTTTATCAAATGGCATTTTATGATTTGATTTGTGCCATGTACTACACTATCAAAACAAATCATTTTTGAACTTTCTATTAAAGTTCACATACTTTATTGGACAGCAATGTTAAATGCCACAAAAATTTCACAAGCTTGAAATGGTACTACTACCATGTTTATTTTGTAAACATCAGTAAATGATTAATTTTCTCTTTTGTTGGTAAGGCTTTTCTATCCTTTATTACTATAGAAAATAAATGAGTTTTTCTAAGTTATACATAGAATTGAACTAGATTAATCATTTGATTTAAATCCTTTTAAAGTATTATAGAGTACTCCATTGACTAAAGTCTTTAACTTCCTGACCCTTCGTCACACTTTGTCATAAAATCTACACTATCCTCTAACCTGAGTCAGACTGTCTAACTGAAATAGACGATGGGTTGTTTATAAGGGGTATAATTTACTTGTTAAAATTGTAGCTTTAATGACAGATTTATTGTGAGATAGATATATACCCGATCCAATGTTATATAAATCTGACCTAGTTTTCATATAATAAATTGTATGAATATAAAAATTTGAAAAAGTGCAGATAAAAATCATAAAAATTTCCAATTGTTCTTTGTCAATATGAAACAAATATATGGGCATTACTAACTATGATTTTCTGAACATCAAGTTTGATACACATAGAACAAATGACTTGGGGGGGGGGGGGGGGATTATGGAGAAGACTTAAGTCCAGTGGTGCAACATTCCTTTTCTTTTTTAGCACTGTTACTTAAGTCAAGTGGTGCAACATTCCTTTACTTTTTTAGCACTGTTATATATGTTAAATGTCACTTGAATATCTAATGGTCCTAAGACATGACTCAGTGTTGAATATTGATAACACAATATATGCAAAACTAATTAGTATTTAGTATGTAATTAAAGTTATGATTAGATGATGAGACAGCAATCCAACAACACCATGAATAAACCATAGGAATCTATAGGTCAAAAATAGTGTCTTCAACATTGGACAAGAGTCAGTATATCATATGTAAATATTGCCTCAGTGTAGACAAATTAACAAAATTGAGAATGGAAACAGGAAATGTGTCAAACAGAAAACAACCTGAACAAAGAGTAGAAAAAGCCCGAGACCTGCAATGGGTTAACACATTGAGAAAGTCTGGCACTAGGAGACAGGCTTCAGCTGGCTTCAAAACAAATTATTAAATATGTTCATTTGTTCAGTGGAAATGGACATCATACTTAACTCAAAGACATATAAATCAATCAAAATTACAAAAAATATAAGGATACATTATAGCTTAAAAGGACCTGCTATGGTACTGTTTGAAACTGAAGCAATATGTACCCAACAGAGACACAAGGAAGAAATCCTTAACATGGGAAGACAATATTTCTATTAAATAATACATATTCTTTAAGTCTAACATATTTCAAACTTCAAAATTGAATATAAAAGAGGAAATATTACCTGATATTCATGGAAAATAAGAAGAGATGTGTCCTTGTAACGTTTAAATATATCTCCATATGAAACTGCCATGCTTTTTCTCACTACTCAAATTCACTAATGTAATAAACTTTTATGCTCCATTATAAAATAAATCCCACTTATATTTTAGGAAATCAGATCCAGAACAGAATACAAACAAAACTTGATATGGTAAAAATACAAAATCACCTGATCTATAAGAGAACCAAACTGTACAAATCTGAACACTATATTAACATCGTTAATCAACTAATGGTCAATAAAATATGCACCATCACATTATGTTTACAATTTACGACCACATATCTTTATCCGTATTTGGTATTAAATGAACGTTGCACAACACACGACATTCACTATCTATGCATCCTTCAAAAACAATACGTTTCTGGAATAAAGACCACTTCATTAGTTTATTAAACTTGTCTTAGAAACCAGGTAATAAGTTTGCAAATAAGCAGTAAAACCTGCATAAAAATCAATTTTCTTCTTGACAATAATTAGAAGAAGATGGAGACAAATCCTTGCTGCATTTTGTAATATTTTTCCTATCTAGTTGCAGATTAACTATTTCCGTTTAGCCAATAGCCAGCATAAGTTAAAAGTCCTTTTAATCTTTTCTTTCAACAGACAGTCGAGAATCAGGATGAGAAGTTAGAAAACACTGGCCACATAATCATTGTTAAACAATTCAGTAATAATTTGACTATAAGGTTAAGCAAACACTTTTTGTCCAGAAATAAATAAGATTATCATCCAATTACAATGTGTGTCAAATAAAATCCAGGTGAAATTCAAATTGGCCAGGTATGCTAAGATTTAAGCCATATGTACCATCCTAACTCCACAGGTGTGTAGGCTATATAATAGTATCATCTTCATGTCAAAAATTTAAATTAGCCTTCAAAAATTTGATTTTTTCCCCACTTTTTTAATTCCTATTGTTAGAAATTAACACCTTTACAAATTTACAGGTATGAATTAAAAAGAGCATGTATTAGAATTTTGACTCGGTCCATTTCTCATGTATCAGAGTTTTCTTTTGTGTGAATCAGACATATACTTAATACATGTCCTTCAAAAAGTCAGTCAATATCTTGTCATGCTTCAATGAAATCATCCTTACTTATTTTACTTTCCTTTTAAAAAAATGTTTAAGTAGTAAATTCACAAGTGGTCTTCTTTACAAGTAACATGCAGGGTGAAATCAGAGCCAAAATTTCCACTCAGTAAGAAATCTGTTGAATGTCACACCAATGTTATCTAAATTATTAAGGACAACAATTTGCATTAAATATGTAAATGAGATTTTAATTATGTAAATAAACATGACAGATACTGATGTGTACAAATTGTTCTGTACTGTCAGTGATATGTGGCCTGATTTAGGTTTATTCAATTAAACACAAGTTACTGTATATTTTATGTACGTAATATCGTCACTGCTTTTTTTATACAATTACTTGCTGTTCTCTCATGATAAAATTGAGAATGGAAATGGGGAATGTGCCAAAGAGACAACAACCCGACCATAGAAAAAACAACAGCAGAAGGTCACCAACAGGTCTTCAATGTAGCGAGAAATTCCCGCACCCGGAGGCGTCCTTCAACTGGCCCCTAAACAAATATATACTAGTTCAGTGATAATGAACGCCATACTAATTTCCAAATTGTACACAAGGAACCTTTTTAGCATCTCACTCTTACTTTTTATATATAAAGGCCTAACAAATTTGAGGTTTTGACAAACTTCATTCATAAAATTCCCATAGAATTAATCAATATCATACACCTAAAATACAGCTTTCCTTAAACGGCTAGTTCAACAGTTTTTTTTTTATTCAATGTAAGAACTTTCTGAAGATAAAAGTTACCGGCAAAGGTCTTATGGTATTGATATTCATTCTTTATGATGGATAAACAGCAGTATTTAGAAAAAAGCTTATACCTTACATTCCCAACTTGTCAACACTGGAGTAAATATAGAGAGCTGGTCCTAATTACATGGACACTAATTCATCTTAGTAAATTGTAATCTATAGGTTTTTATTCTGATGTTGGGCTGCTGTTTCATTGACCTTTACCTTATAAATTTATACTTTATATTCATTATAACTATCAATCTAATCTTATTCTTTTAATGCTCAATTTTTTTTAGAATAGTAGTTTTTGTTTAAATAATAAATTAATTAACTTTCTTCTTTAACAAAAAATAGAAGTAATTTATCTATGTACATATTCTAACTTATTTCCTTTCAAAAATAGCTTCAGGAAAACAAAAAGGAAACTTGTTTACCTTCCTCTTGTGATGTTCCGACTTGTGTTTTTTTTTATCATACACAAAGAAACGAGCACTAATTATTTCTTTAATATCCTTTCATTCCCAGAAACAACCCACATATATCACTCACTTGTGGCCATAATGGGAGAAATATCCAAACATAGAATCAATTAATCAGTCACTAATTAGCAAATTACGCCTTTCCCTACAACCATTTTATATGCTATCTTACGATCTACCTGCACTTTAAAATACGTTAACAAGGCCGAATTATACCTTTTAAATACATGTAATCTTGGTTATTATCCCTTTGGTGTTTGTCAGTACAATGTCAGTTCCTCGTATGTAATACTTTAATATTCAACCTTAACAGATCAATTAAATTTGCATTTATCACATGCATTTATAATATGCATTTATATCCTCTTTTAGACAACTTGCATAAATAATTTACATAATCATGACAACTATTCAAAAACTACTCGTTCATTTAAAAATATGATAGATCTTCATAATGTTATAAAGATTCCCTAAAAATAATTTTTACAAAGTCAAATTTAGTTTTGGCACAGGCGTTGATAGAATTTGTCAATTAATTTGCTATTTCTAAATGAAGTATACTTTGATAGGTATCTTTTAAAGACATTTTACAATGAGACTTGAAGCGCAAGAAAAGAAATAAGATACCTACTTCTATAGGCAGACTTCAAAGTAAAGTCATTGATTACACAATTACGACAGGTGAAATATGATACACCAGGAATATGATAGTCTCTTCTATACAAACATAAGGCAAGAAGATTTTAATTCTGATATAATGTTAATCAAAATGATCAAATTAAAACATTAGAAGAAAACAAACTTACGGATTGGAAATGCTTACAAAATAAATAAACAGCTGCGCCACGAGCGCATGATACGCCCGTCGTCTTAAGGAAAAAAACATAATATATAATTTTTGAATAACATAGGGGTTGTACAGGAAGTCATGCTAAGTATATCCTGACTCATTCCTTATTCCTGATCCATAGGAAGATAATATAAGAGAAAGAAAAAAATTTGCTCACAACAAAATTGTTTTATATGATACGGTTCTGATTATTTTACATAATTTTGCATGTCAATTCATAAATTGAAAATTTCCATAAAATAGAAAGTTGAAGGAACAGAGAAACAAAAATTGTTACATCATGTTTCAGTGTTCATGGTATAATGTTACTCTAAAATAAATTCTCTATACTGGTTCTTTCTAAGTAATGGCTATTCCATCAATAAATGTATGATGGGAGGGTTGCAAGGCAGGTTTTTGTGACCCAACCAGCCATACATTTTTTGCTGGAATAGCCCTGAAGGCAATCTTTAATTAATATCAATTGTAGATATCAAATCAAAAATTTGTCAAGTTTCTATGTACAATGTATACAAAAGAATCATCAGTTTATGTACTAAGTAGGTTCCATCACAAGTCAAGTTTATATTCATATGCAATTTACAATAATTATACATTACGTACAATTGAGACACTCTGATTTATATAATAACTAATTCAAACTGATCCAAATGATTTTGTGGTCAGAATAATATGTTTCCATAGTTCCACATTTGAAGTCCTGATCCGTGTTTGTGAAAATAAGATCTATTGTAGAGTTGTTGTCATTTGTTGGTCCTGTAATCACTTGCCTGTATTTCAATCTACCAACCATTAAATTTCTCAGTTCTTCTTGTTGGGCAGATTGTTTTTGCCAATCAACATTGAAATCCCCAAGAATAATTGCCTCTGAATCTTGGACATATTGATGGTGCAGTGACAGCAGCACATGGCAAAGATCTTTCACGTCTGTTTTTGGTGGTTTGTACACAACCAGAATTACAACATTTGGTAGCAGTTCTGTCTTCACAACAGTCACCTCTATGGTTTTGTAAGTTTTATTCAAAGGATACTCTTTTACAAAGTCTTCTTTACTGTAAACAGCTAAACCATGCACTGGTCGAGTAGCTTTACCAGATGAATTTTCCTTTTGTTTGTTGTTCTGGAATGCAAGCCTATTTGTATTATTAGTTACATCAGAAAAATTTTCATCTTGTCTATACTGTTTAAAACCTGGAAGACTTGTTTCATTGATAGAATCTTTCTTGTGAAATCTTGTTTCTGCGAAACAAGCAATATTTGTGGCCAAAACACTATTGTCACAACGTATGTCATCAATATGCCTACTCAGGGACGATGCATTTAAGAAACATAGCTTCATGTCAGATTGTTCAATCTTGTATAGTAACTGAAGAGATGGTTGAACCGGGTTTTCTCTGAGTCGTTCCATTTCTTTCCGGACAGACTTATCTATGCCAATTTTGTCTTCTTGCAAGTTTGTTATATGCAGACCATTCAGAGTTTGTACACGACTGATAGCAACATAGTGAATATGGTCAACCTTTCTTTGTGTTGTTAAATCAACAACAGCTCTCTGCATAGTATCTCCTTGACAGCGATGAATTGTTTTGGCATGAGCAGCTCTCAATGGAAACTGATATCTCTGAATCTGCGCTTGGCCTTTTGTGCCTGCACAGAAAGTCTTACCAATAGGTTCTAAAGGGGTCCATTCTTTTTTGTGACAAGACTTGTAAAATCTTCTGCTGTCTTTACGAAGTTGCTTTCCAATTTCTGGATCATTAAACTGAACCCAAAGTTTGCCAGAAGCAAAGAATGAGGCATCTGTAAGTTCCACTTTAACCATTTTACAAGAAGCCCCATTTATTAATCCATCAGATGTGTCCAAGTTAACTGTTATTTCATAATGAACACCAACTGACACTTCAAGAATTGTGCTGAGCTGTTTTGTTTGATTTTTGCTATTTTTGAATGTCTCCAATATTTTTGTCTTCATTGAAGGTGGTGCAGACCCAACAAACTTATCCTTAGCCTTTATGGAGTAAACTGGATTAGGACTTCTGTGAATGATAGTACAGTTGTAGGAATCAACTCGCTCATTAGTTGTGAAAAGATGAGGAGCATCCCATGGATAATCTTCTGAATCCACAGCTATACCTTGACCTTTAAGTTCATCTATATCTTTTGTAGTCTGCTTTCCTTCACGAACACGATTTAACAGCTCGGCAAAAGACTTATTTTCTGCTTGTCTCATTATTGTATGAAGTTCAAACATTTTGAAACTTTCAGTCCAAAGATTAGTTGATAAAGGTAAATATCCTGTCCTAGGAGTTGAGAAAATATAACTATCCATAACAGGTTTGAGTTGAAAGAGGTCACCTACTGCAATGACCGATATGCCACCAAAAAGTTCCTTCTTCTGAGTTACCTCCACAAGCCGTTGATGAATACAATTAAACATGTTAAAACCTACCATAGAAATCTCATCAATGAAGATTAGTTTTACATCTCCAATTTGGTTTCTTAGTGTATTGAGTGCACTAGAAGACAGCGGTTTGTGCTGCAGCTTTTGATTTGCAGGGAGTTTCAAGGCACTATGGATTGTATTTCCTTTGATGTGGTAGGCAGCTTTACCTGTAGGGGCCATAAGTAAAATTTTCTTCAATGCAAATTCCTCTCCTGCTTTTTTGTTGAAGAATTTCAAAGCGAACTGATAAAGAGCATTGGTAACATAACTTTTACCAACACCGGCTCCACCACTAAGGAATCTATAAATTGGCTCTTCTTGTGTTTTGAGCAAATGGATAGTGTCATACACAAACTCTATTTGTTCTTTGTTAAGTCGACGCATGTGTTGTCGAAACTCTTTATCAGGCATATCATACTGTTTGCTGATCTCATCCTCAGCATTGGAAGGTGGTAGTCCTAAATCTAAACCTATATCATAGTTTTCTATACCTTTATCAGGTTGCTTGGAAGAATTAGCAAGGTCTTCGGCATTCTCACTCTCTGTCTGGGGAGCCAATTCATCCCACATCTCTTCAAGTTGTTCATTTTCATTTAAAAGACGTTGGGCTTCATCAACAGTATCACTAAAGGGTTCGTAAATCTTTTGTTGCTCTTCTATTGTATCTTTGAAATGTTGATACGCCTCTGAATATGTAGGAAAGTTACATTTAAGTGCATGTTCATCTCTCCAAGGATTGTACAGCATTAACTTTTCTCTATAATGTTTCTCTGGATCAGTATCTATGTTGAAATGTACAGATCGAATAACTCTTGCTCTTTTCTTTCTTTTGTACGGTCCTGTTGAAGTATCTTCCACATCCAGTTCATCGTCATTTTCAATGATGTTTGGTTCTGGTAAACATACTTGATTTGCATTTTTTTTTGACTTGCTTCTGTTAATTGTTCTGGAAGGTGGCTCATCATAATATGCTGCAAATTCTGTCAAAGTAACCTTTTCCATTGACTTTGGACGATCACTATATCTAGTCAAAATGTTACTGCATTCAACATCGTCATCCTCATCTTTCATTGTGTCTAGAATGGAATTTGGTTTTAGTAATGTTACTCTTTCTTCAGGAGGGCTGGTGTTTAAAAATATAACTTGTCTGGATGACTTTTTCATTGGAAGTTGCAAACATATGTAAACCGCTTCCTGAGCTGATATCTCAACAGCATTTAGAAATTTGTTTCCAACCATTTTGATCTGCTGTTTAATTGTTTGATTGCCATGTCTAACTTCTTCAGTTGCTTTCCTTAACAATTCACTCATTCCACGTTGAGATTTGGTTATGTATGATGCTACATAGGTGGCACATGCGTATACATCTAGCACAAATTGAACGTCAAGATTAGCTCTCCAAGCACGCAGAACATTAGTGTTATAGCTATTTATCCTCACTTCTTTGACAGAGCGTTTCAAGAAAACTGTTGCGGCCGATAAAGAAGCTCGGATTGCCAGGATGTACTCACTTTCTGTGATTTGTAATCTTTGAAGAAATGTTTCTATTTCTTCATCGTCATTTTCAATGCTATCTAATTCCTTTGAAATTTTACTCCAGAGATTTTTGTATTTCAAAATCTTTTCTTTTGAAAAGTCTGCTTGACTGAGTGGATGCAAAATTCTTGTAGTTTTTAAAGGAGGTTTCGGATATCCAAATCGACACTTTTTTTTACGTGGTGATTTGCAGGTATGTGTATGCTTGTGTGTTTGCAATTTTACTAACTCTGAGATTTCACTTTCCTCTTCCGGTTTATGACATGTAATGTATCGATCGATGTATTCACAAACATCCTCATCAGAATCCTGTCCAAAAATAGGAGCATCTTTGCAGTAAACAATCATGTGTACATGGGGGGATCCCCTCTGTTGGTATTCTATACGGTAAAAATAGTCAGTCACATTACCTAGAGGATTTCCATCAGAGAGCAGAAAACCATTGATGAACTTCTGAGTTGAAAAATCAAAATGGCGTGCACATGTGACAGGATCACTTTGAATCAATCGACATTTTTCTTGCCATGACATATTGTTCAGTTCATCATCACTGTAATCCTTTTTATCAACAATTCTCCCAAGAAGTCTTAACAAGTGTAACCATCTTGTTTCTGCAGCTGACAAAGTGACAAAAAATGTTGCTGGCCCAAGTTGACGGATAAGCGCAAACAGTTCCTTACTCACTTTCTCGAAATAAGGTGGTGAGCCTCGAATGTTGGCAAGAAATTTATAGGCTTTGTCCTCATGAACCATATCTAATGCTGCATCTCCTCTTACATCCTTTGCAGTTAATCTATTATCTTTTGTTTTCACTTTTCTTACTGCCAATTGAGTTTGGTCTATCAAGGTCTTCATCTGAATTTTCTTTGTCTTAAAGAATAAATTTTCAACTGACTGAGCAGCCCTTCTGTCAACATTTCTTAGTTCGGCCTTCACTATTTCTCCATAAGTGATTCTGGTTTGTCGATCCTTATTTGGTGGACGCCTCTTTCCACAAAAGATACTAGGAAACGCTAGCTCTTCAGAATCCTCTTGCATAAAAACACTTATAGGAATTTGGCCTTCCCCTGGGGCAAAGTTATAAACAATATCTCGTTCTGATGGTTCAACAAACCCAGGTGCAGATAGAAGAGTGTCTGCCTCTCCACTCATAAGTTCGCATTCATCAACTTCACTCCACTTGTCATCTTCGTCATCACTGACATAATTAGCATTTTTCATTTGGTCATTATTTGATATATCATTTTTCTTAGGGTTTTGATTTAATTGTTCTTGTTCACTGATTACAAGGTCTTCCTCAGTGGTATCAGTCTCCAGAGATGTCTCATTGTACATATCTTCCCAATCATTGTTTATGACCACATTGTGTTCTTTATACAAAGGAGAATCTGATAGAAATTTAGCAGCTTCTATTACCAACTGTGGCCTTATATTAAGGCAATACACATGATGTTTGTATTTCAAACGACGTTTTAAAGTGGCCTTGATGGTAGCAGTTTCAGTTGTAAGCCTTGGTAGTTGTGTAACAGTCTGACAAACATTAGCTGGAACCAGAACCATGTTCCCTTGAATGAACTTTTGCCTACCTCTTGGTTCTTGGTGGATCTTCATAAAAGGCAGTATGACAGAAACAAGAGTTTGCTCCAAAGGGTTTAGATCTTTCAAAATCTCTTGATCTGGAAATGTCATTAGGTTCATCACTGAGGTGGGCGGAATTTTACCTTTCTTTATGTAAGTCTTGCAAGTGTTGCATATCCAAATTGTATCATTTATACTCTTTATTCGTGGACATTGTATAATTATGTTAGCTACTTTCTCAGAATGTTTATTTGCAAATATGACTTCAAATCTAGATACACTGTGCTTATACCAAAGTTGTTTACAAGATGTACATGTATATATAGGTCCTCCAGAAACAGTTCTATGGAAATCACTGATTAATTCATTAATGTCTTTAGATTTGTTCTTTTTTCTTTGGTTTCTTTTGGCCAATTTTCCTTTCTTAGCTTCTGCACTTCTTTTTTTTTTGTATAAAGTTTTTCGTCTTAAAGTTTCTCTCCTCTTATAAACACTGTTAAGTCTTTTGAATAAGCGTAACTTCTTTTCCCGATTGATTTCTTTTTCTTTGTAAGAAGAATCAAGTCTTTTTCTCTTACGAGCTTTACTTTCCTGCTCAGTTTCATTGCTTTTAAACTCAACATCAAGTCTGTTCAATTTTCTAGCTTTCCCATCAATGTCTCTTTCCTTTTGCCTGTATTGTTCGTCAAGTCTTTTTCTCTTACGAGCTTTAGTTTCCTGCTCAGTTTCATTGCTTTTAAACTCAACATCAAGTCTTTTCAATTTTCGAGCTTTCCCATCAATGTCTCTTTCCTTTTGCCTGTATTGTTCGTCAAGTCTTTTTCTCTTACGAGCTTTAGTTTCCTGCTCAGTTTCATTGCTTTTAAACTCAACATCAAGTCTTTTCAATTTTCTAGCTTTCCCATCAATGTCTCTTTCCTTTTGCCTGTATTGTTCGTCAAGTCTTTTTCTCTTACGAGCTTTAGTTTCCTGCTCAGTTTCATTGCTTTTAAACTCAACATCAAGTCTTTTCAATTTTCTAGCTTTTGCATCAATGTCTCTTTCCTTTTGCCTGTATTGTTCGTCAAGTCTTTTTCTCTTACGAGCTTTAGTTTCCTGCTCAGTTTCATTGCTTTTAAACTCAACATCAAGTCTTTTCAATTTTCTAGCTTTTGCATCAATGTCTCTTTCCTTTTGCCTGTATTGTTCGTCAAGTCTTTTTCTCTTACGAGCTTTAGTTTCCAGCTCAGTTTCATTGCTTTTAAACTCAACATCAAGTCTTTTCAATTTTCTAGCTTTTGCATCAATGTCTCTTTCCTTTTGCCTGTATTGTTCGTCAAGTCTTTTTCTCTTACGAGCTTTAGTTTCTCGCTCAGTTTCATTGCTTTTAAACTCAACATCAAGTCTGTTCAATTTTCTAGCTTTCCCATCAATGTCTCTTTCGTTTTTCCTGTATTGTTCATCTTGATGTTTGTCCTTTAGAGCTTTTGATCCTCTTGCATTTTTATCTTGATTGTAACTATCATTCTTTCGTTTGTTCCTTTTATCCAACGCTTGTTTGAAAGTGAATCTCCTACTTCTCCTTCTATCCTGCATATAAGTCCTGAAGTAATCTTCTCTACTCATGGAAGGCTGAAAAAGATAAAAATAATTTTTTTAAGGGATGAGAGAAAAGTTGAGATACTACTAAAAATTTACATAACTGGTCTAGAAAAACCAGAAGTTAACTTAATAGTAATGACAACCAGAGAAATAACAAAAATGATCCTTATTGCAAACCAAAAATTCAAAACCCTCAAAATTGAAAGGCTTTATGCTGTAAAAGTGGTTGATGTGACAGAATGACATCAGAAAAGCTAATAGCAAAACAGTAGCCAGAGAGAGATAGCAATAGGGATAGAAGTTATCATGACCAAACCATAACTAAAATTCCTAGATTCTTGTGTACATTAAACCCAATCAATGTGACTTTGATTTTTGTTCATGTTTCTTTTGATAAGAGGTATTCATCTCAGTATCGGCAATATCCATAAGAACAAATAACAAATTATATCAGGACGGTGAAGTCTTTTGTGTGAGATTTGACTTGCAAGAGACAAGACAGATCTGTTATATCAATAGACATGCTTTTCATAACAATAGATATTTACAGATTCCCTGTAATTTCTTCATGAGGGTAGAATAAGCTCCTGCTTCAGATAAACATGAAATGATTTAACTAATACCTTATTTTCATCTTTATCCACTGGACTTTGTTTTGGTATTTTGTAGTTTTTTGGGACTGTATAAACTTTCAAGATCTGGAATATAATCAAAGACATTATATAAAAACAAATACAAAGTATGTTTGATAAGATGCAAATAAAGATCATCATAAACAAGGATATATTATCTATCATCTGAAACCAGCAATTAAACATATTCTAAGACTATGCCTCTCACATTGTACTCTTCTCACAATCATAACTCACCTTCCAATAATGGGCAACAGTATCTCCAAGTATCATTAAGTACATCTGATCAAGGCATTTTTGGAATATGAACATGACATAATTTTTTTTATTTCTATTTTTAGTTATTTTGTGATCATATTTCATTTCGTTATTGAATGTTTCTTGTTTTGTTGGAGGGTGTTTTTCTTGGTCTTCTGATTTTCCATTAAATTTCAAGTTAGAATCTTGGTTGCCTAGTTTTTACTTTCTACACAGATAGACAGACAGATGAATAAATTTAACATAAAAGAGCTTTCAATATATGTTTATACCTCTTTAGGAAGTGCCACAGGACTTGGTTTGGTTGCCATTGCAATGGGTTGTCTAACAAAGGAGGGTACTTGTGCTTGTTTCATGTAACATGGCTTTATTGAACGTGGTTTGGATGGACCTCGTTGTTGATCGGGTTCTGTTTTCGCTGGATATGGTTTGGATGGACCCTGTTGTTTACATGGTTCTGTTTTGGCTGCATGTGGTTTGGATGGACCTGGTTGTTCATCTGCTTCTTTTTTTGCTAGACGTGGTTTGGATGGACCCCTTTGTTTATGTGGTTTTGTTTTGGCTGCATGTGGTTTAGATGGACCTGGTTGTTTATCTGGACCTGTTTTCGCTTGAAGTGATTTGGATGGACCCAGCTGTGTCACTTCAAATGGCTTTTTCATGTTCTGTTGTTGCTTAGTTGAAACTGGGACCTGCTGTTTGGTGGTAGAAACCTAAAAAAAAAACATATGTTCTTGATTTATACTTCAGAAAGAATTATCTGCATAAAGGTATGAGAAAACCTCAAAACATTTCTAAGCCAGTTTTCAGATTCATACAACTCTTTCATTCAATGAGTATCTTAAATTTTTGTAGATTTTTACTGTAAAATGGGGAATTCTTAAGATACTTAACACAATTACCTTGTTGGAATGCAATTTTCAGGATACCTTTTACACAAGTTTTATATTGTAATGCATTGTTATCTTAAATTGCATAACATGTATTCATAGGGGGCATACCCAACACATGCAAAAGTGGCAAAAATAGGTGTTTTTAATGAAATTTTCACATTTCACTCCACTTGAAGATTTTAACATGTCACATCCTCTTTTAACTTAATTTCTTAGACCCCCCCCCCCCCCCCCCCCATTCTCCTCTGAGGTACATACCAATGACTCTCTCTTCCGTTTTCTTTCCAATTGTAATGTCTTTTCGGACTTCTTCTTAAACTTCCCCATGATAAATAGTGCGATTTCACAAAGTATTATTTCAATATAATTTGAGTTGCCACTATATTCTGTTATTTGCACCAATCAATTCCATACTTCTGGATTTAGTCATGAAAACATCACTGGGTTATCCATTCACTAAAAAAAAAAAAAAACTTTATTATTATTAAATACATAAATTTTACAAAGTACATTCTTTGTGTACAAGTATATAAATTAACAACACATCAAATACATAAATTTTACAAAGTACATTCTTTGTGTACAAGTATATTAATTAACAACACAAAAAGTAAAGTTTGCAATGTCAGCTCTGTAACTAAGTTTTTTCTATTAATTATTTGTCTTTGGTCTTTCCATCAACATTCTTTGTGACTGCACTCGTACAGGCTTCATAATCTTTCTTTGTGACGGCACTTGTAGATGCTTCATCAGAATTCTTTGTGATGGCCCTTGTAGAGGCTTGATCATCATTCTTTGTGATTGCACTCGTAGAGGCTTCATCATTTGTCTTCATTGGTGTACTTGTAAAAGAACACTCTTCAAGTTTAATATTCTTTTCTTCTATTGAGTCATCCAAGAGTGACATTTCCAGTTCAAATTGTTGCTCTCTTTCATATCTTTCACATTTTCTCTTCATGTCAAATTTTTCTTTCTTCAAACTGCAGAGTTCAGTTCTAAATTTTTTTTCATTTTCTGCCATTGTCTTCTTTAGGTTTGAAAGTTCGTTATTCAGGTTCATGGCTTCTTTCCTAACTTCATTACCTAGCTTTCTAATCTTGTCTGTTGATGAGTTCATAAACCTCCCATGTTCATCATTTGATCTGTATACCTTTCCAAAGCATCCATTTATTTGATATGATACAGCAATTATATCATCAGCAATTTTGTTAATCTTGTCCATTTTTACCTACATAAAAAACAAGTATGGAACATTAAGTTATACCCTGCCACTTACCGATTGGAAAGGGGTGGATGACAATAAAATGAAAAAAATGGCATAACTCAAAAAGTATATTTTGGATTAAGCCATTTATACTTTCTCTAAGTTATCATCTGGAACCTGCCATGAGAGGACAGATCAACGGCAATTTTTTTTTAGTGAAATCACATAATACCGTAATTGGCAGGGTATGAAAATATTTCAAAATTGAAAATTGATCCAAGAATACATGTACTTGAGTAATGGTATATCATTGAAAATGCTGACGCACAGACACAATGAAATTGATTACTGTAGGAGGTTGCCGTTCTCACAAGACCCTAATAATGAATATCCCAGCCACTGCAGCTGATGTCAATGCCACCAGGCGAGGCCATGGTCACATTCCAAACTAAATTGTATTAACGAATATCCCAGCCACTGCAGCTACTGTCCATGCCACTGGGCAAACCCATGGTCCTTTTGTCATTCCAAACTTAAACTTAATTGTACTAGTATGCGAATATATTGAAAGATAGGCATGCAATTTATAGAAAAGCATGATGTATGTTACAACATTTAAATGATACATTGGTAAGAGTTAAAGCTACAAAACATGCATAAACTATGTTTTATTTGTGATGAAGCATACTAATGATTAAGTGTGGAAGGTCCGGCAACACTATGAGGGAGCGGACCATGGAAAGGGTTACATTACAGGCAATTTTTGTTAGTAAATCAGAATTATAATTGACACCCAATGAAATTGATCTGTATGTGTAAAAGTAACATAAATAAGCAGCATTAGCCAAACATCAGATGTAATGAAACCCTTTTTCAAACCAAATGTTTTGTCTTTAATGAAGGAATGTTTGCTGAATTTTTAGTTTTGACACTGCTATTAAAAAAAAAATTAATAGTGAAAAAAACATTTGATTTGAATGTTGCCATATGAAAGCTGTGCAAAGATTTCACTAAAGGATTTTAATCAATATTTACCTTTTTTCAAGCTGCAATATACTCCATTCTAGCACATCTGAAATGCTGACTGAAATCCCCCTATATTTAATGGAGCGGCTAGTGGGATGTTGAAAACTCGGCAAAACATAAGCGTGTAAACTTGTAAGGTCAATAAAAGTTCAATAACTTAAAATAAAAAAAGAAAGAATTATCATGAAAAAGAAAGTGTTGCATGAAATAATGATAATAATCATTAATAGTTTCTGAGATACAGTGTGACATGTGACCCCCTTTACAAAAAAAACTGACATCCCTCCCCCCTTTATTCTTATATATAAAAAAATTTTGAATCATCACCAAAAAGTATACAGATCTTAAGAATAATATAACAAAGACATGTGTAAAGTTTTAAGCAATAATCATAAATTGTTTTTGAGATATGGCGCGACATGTAAAAAATCCCTCCCCCTTTTTTACAAAATACTCAATAACTCAAAAATGAAATTTTGAATCATCACCAAAAAGTATACAGATATTGAGATTAATATAACAAAGACATGTGTAAAGTTTTAAGCAATAATCATAAATAGTTTTTGAGATATGGCGCGACATGTAAAAAAAACCTCCCCCTTTTTTACAAATTACTCAATAACTCAAAAATGAAATTTTGAATCATCATCAAAAAGTATACAGATATTGAGATTAATATAACTAAGAAGTGTTTAAAGTTTTAAGTCATAATCAAGAATCGTTTTTGAGATACAGTGCGACATGTGAAAAAAACACACCCCTGTTTTAGTTATAAAGTGCCGTAACTCAAAAAGTTTAAATCTTATTTTCACCAAAAAGTATACAGATCATTTGACCATCATAAGAAACAACTGTATTAAGTTTCATGACATTTGGATAAGTCGTTCTCAAGTTACGGTGCGACATGTTTACGCCGGACAGACGGACAGACGGACAGACGGACAGACGGACAGACGGACAGACGGACGGACACCGGACATTTGTATACCATAATACGTCCCGTCAAAATTTGACGGGCGTATAAAAACTAATCATCAATTAAATTCCAATTATTTATATCAAAAATCTATATATGCCAATGTGTAATTTAAACGTAAAATTCTATAAAAATCAATATCTTTGAAAGGACACTTGTTTTTGCCAGAACTGTAACAAAACAAAAGGGATAAAAATTTTAAGTTTAAAAAATTCATAACAGAGAAATATATTTAGATGTAAATTTTGAATCCTTGAACACAGGATGATTGCAACACTATTACGTCACCAAGTATGTTACTGAAGCATTGAATGCCCTTTTAATTTGTCAAACAAGTCATAGATTCAAAATTTTCAAATTGAAAATATGAAAACTGAGGATGAATAGAAAGTGTTAGCATTAGTTAGCCCCACGAGTGTGTATTCAATTTGCCCTAAGATATTAAAAGTTGATGCAAAATGATAGCTTTCATTCACACAGATGGGGTGTTTCAGCATTTCAGCATTATTCAATAGCATAATAATTGCAGATTATCTATTAAATTACAGAAATAAATAAACAGTATGCACTGTTTTAACTTATTCTCAGGAATTGAAAGTTTTATTATTGTTATTTATCTTCACCTTCAGAAAGTTAGTGATTATTTGAGAATCAAGTGCACCCTTTGCAATGACTCTTTAATGTAAATTCATGGTTGGACTTGAGGTCGATTTCCACTTCTATCACTGGACAATGACTTTGCATGCAGACATGGAGGCCTTGTCATCAACAACAAATATGTTACTATGGATCCAAATGGCATCTTGTCAAATGTACTTAAAGCTTATTTATAAACCAGAACTTGATATTTTGTCAATAAGGTTATAAAAAATCTTATAATGTCAAGAATTTGAAACCAAATTAAGTAAATATGACACTGCCTAAACTATTAGAATATTTATAAGGGTAAGATAATAAGTTTGTTGCTGAATTTTTATGACTTTAATTGGTAAAGACAGGTGTATTTTTTACGCTATAAGACGGCTGTAGTTCCTACTGTGTCGAGAGGTTATTTATTTAAAGACATTTTCTACCTTTCAAGTAAACAACTGAGTGCAAATAATGTACTTCTAACATGCAAATTAAGCTGATGAATTCTAAGTTAATTTCTTCTGTTTTATTGAAGGAAAACAACTCAAATTTATAATTATGTTTTAAAACTTTTAGTATCTGTTGAATCAACTTTTTTTTTAAATACAAGACAATCACAAATAAAAAAATACTTGCAAATCAATGCAAATTTGAATATTCCAAGTCTAAAATGATAATTCATTAAACAAGAAAAGAATTTCAGCAAACTTTGCCAAATAAATGACCCTGATGTGACACCTTTAAATATATTCTCAGTTCATTATATACTATCAGTTTATTTAACTAAAATTATCACACCACATCTCTCTATATTCATACAGAAATCACTGTTCCATATAATTTAAGTGTTTAATACCACAAAATTAATTTTTTATCACTGATCATGATGAGAAGAAAATGTTCAGTCAATCGTACACATGAAGAATCCCAATTTCTTCCCGTTATTACCAGTCTCTATAAGAAATGTATTAAATAAACCGCCAGAAGGATGTTCCTTTTGTTATATGATATAAATATAAACCGCCACAAGGATGTTCCTTTTGTTACATGATATAAATAAACACAAAGTTATATGAAACTACAAGTTATATGGAGTCTGAAATACAAACCAGCGGATATAGTGCTCATAAAATATAGTTTTAAAATAATTTATAGCTTACTTGAATATTAAATGTAATTTCATTTACCAATATTGATTTGTAACTTTTTCAGCTGTTACCTATGAAATCTGATTGAAATTGAACCACTTTTTGAACTTTTTAACTTAAATTCAAATCATACTACGTAGAATTGATGTTTATATTCAAAACCTGCACAGATACATATTAATACATATTACTATGTATAAAAAGAACATGGTCCAGTTAGGGCATTATTTGGCAGGCTTGTGAACTTTTCTTTTCTTTTCTACAACAAACTTTTTATCTTCCATATTTGAGACTAAACAAAAATGTGAACAGCATGGCCAATAGGGTTGTCTTAACCTCATTATTGCTGTTTATGGTTTTTTACTAGCAATATAAATAGTTTTTTTTTAGTATAAAACATTTGTTTTCATCAGAAATTTGAGACATCTATCTCAATTTTTGAAAATTTGATACAAAAATAGAGATCTGTAGTCAAGTTTTTTATTGGACACATACATTTTTGGTAAACCAGACACAACAAAATTAGTACCCTAAATATTATCCACAGTTATTCAAATATACTTGTCCATTTACTCACTTATTTCCAGTGGCGAATTAAAAGCATCAATAATATCCGTTTTAGTAACAAAATATAAAATCAATTCCCATAACATATGTCTGATATTTCGTTCATTCTGACATGTTTTGACGATTCTGTCATGTCATGTCTGTGATACTTATCCTTATAATGTCACCATTTAAAATCTTCCCTTTCATATTAATATAGACCAAATGTTGATTAGTATGGTCACGGAATATAATTAGTCCTACAGGGGAATACCCAAGTAATTTATTCATAAGGACATATATACTGTTGATCTTTATCTATTTATTTTCCATATTTCATTTCAATTAAATGACATTAAATAGTAAAATTATATAAATATATATCCAAAAAGTTATAAACGCAGTCAAGTTTAAACTTTCATTTTGCAATGATATCTAATAAGTAAATTACAAAAAGAACAAACTCCAAGGAATTCAAAAGCTCAAAGCCTCAAACACATCAAACTACTAGTGAAAGTGCATATACAAAGTAACCCTTTATCCAAATATTGACTGAGAAATAAAAACTATTTTGTGAAGAAAAAATAATTGTATAAAAGTACTATATCCCAAAAAGACAAGTTTTATTATTATAATTTCTGTACAAATGACACCTTCTTAAAATAACTTCATCATCTCTGCTTAGGAGAAACATATTGGAAAGAAAATGTAAAAATCATTCTAAAGCATATAAACTTAAGGGTCTAAAATATGTTACAACCTTCAAGTTTTAGTGCAGTTATATAATTTGAATCGTTTATAAATTAGGAATTTAACCAACAAATTGTATAATTTAAATCATGTCAGTTCTAAAGAACTGGCTCACAACAGGATGGGTAATAACTTGACTTATATATTACATCAGAAAAAAAACTGTAGTAAAATGCACTTATATTTATGACCAATAAAAAATATGTCACACATATATTCTGCCAAGATCTGTTTCATTATATTTTGGGTTCAAATAACAGTAACATATGCTAGATCTATCTCATCAATATTTTCCCCTTATAAAGATTGAAATATTATTGAAAATATAACCCTATAAATTGCTCTTCAAAGTTTTATAATAACTACAAGGATTTGATGATGCAAATCCTGAACAACATACATAACTGTTCAAGTGTTCTGACACTTTGTCTTACCTCTTTAACTGATTCTACTGTCCCAGGAGACAACTCTTTGTCCACTCTTCTCCTCGGCTGGACAACAATGTATTGATAATGTCCATTAAGATGGTCAGTCTTTGACCTTGAAGGGTCACTGAATCTTTTAGAGCTTTGCTGTGATAATTCTTTAGAAGATGGTTTATTACTGTGTCCATTTAGATGATCAGTCTTTGACCTTGAAGGGTCACTGTGTCTTTTAGAAGTCTGCTGTGATGATTCTTTAGAAGATGGCTTATTACTATGCCTATTATTGGATATAGACGAGAAGCTGTGCCGTTTGCCAGTTCGGCCTGATCCAACATGTTGCCAGTAGCTATGAGAACTATCTAGATCTGACTCTGAGGTAAAACTAAGATGTCTCTTCCCTGGGTAGCCATTTTGTAATGATTCTACGGAGTTACCAACAGATAATGAACGTCCAATTTCTTCCTGCATTGCATTAAATAATAAAATATTAAAAGTGAAAAAAATTAAAATTTAAACATCTCTGACATAAAACATGCAACAACATACAAGTTGGCCTTTTCTGTGTCGTTTTTACCAACTTCTTATTATTTTCATTTTTGCTGAAGAAAAAAAATGCAAATATTTATGGGATAATTAATGTTAAATCAATAGCAAAGTTTTAGGAGCAAGAGAAATGTAACTTTGTTTGTGGTATGGCTATTCCTTTTGTTAAATTTGTTAAATCATTGTTTTCAAATCATGTTGAATTGTAAATCTTGCATGAATATGAAGAACACAACATATAAACATATGCAAAGTCATAAATAAATTCTATGTAAACATATTGTAAATGTCACAAAAAGAAATTCTATATATTGAGTAGATTTATATTTATATATATCTATTAGAATTTATTTTAAACCAGTAATAATGTAAGAAATAATCTAATTGATTTATACAGCAATAAATTCTAGTTCTAACTAGCTCAACTTAATCTCAAAGCTAAAAATTATCTTAATTTCATATCAATTTGCTTATTAATAAATATGATGTATTTTGTGTGTGTCACGTTATATAAGTGTAGTGCTTTGTATTGTTTAACACAACAGTGTGTCTTTTATCCAATGAAGTTAATATAACGTGCAGGTTTAAACATACAGAACTAATCAGGCCTCTTTTTATCTTAGAACTGGTTCTCATTTCATATCAGCACTATTTTAAAAAGCTAACTATACAGTATTAGTTTTTTTTATTCTTCAAGGCAACCTATAATGGCTTTTTCAGTAATTTCTGGTCCTTTTATATCTAACTATGTGGTATGGACTTTGCTCAATGTAAGGTGGTACAGTGACCTATAGCTGTTAATTTCTTTGTCATTTGGAGAACTTTGTCTCATTGGCAATCATACCACATGTATCCTTAGTCATTTAAAACTTTCATGAATAGCTGTCTCATTGGCTATCAAACATATCTACTTATCTTAATAACAATACCATGACAATTTTCACCATGTCTCTGACTAACCTGTGCCTTTTGAAGGTAGATTTCCAAAGCTTTGTATTCATCTGTAGCCTGGATGTCCATTTCATTTTCACTCACAATTCATCGTTGTTTCTGAAAAAAAGATTTAGAAATATAACCAATGTGAGTTATATATATGTAAGAATCTTTAATACAGAGATCAGAAAAACATTTTACAGATTCCATACTTTTCTTATGTCTAAAGCTATATTTTAACACAAAAATAAGATCTTCATTTAGTATTAAAAGACCCTGATAGCAAGGTCAAATACAATAAGTATATATATCTTTGTCTTTCATAATGGTCTCCTTCTTTTAGTATAAGCATTCTTTTTCTATGAAAACTAATTTTCTTTGAATTTGTGGGTATATTGGCAAAATCAACATGAATGAAAAATGGCAGGAACAAAAATAAATGTCATTCATTTTAATAAATATCATAAGCAAAGAGATCTGATAAAAAAATGCAAAAAAAAAGAAGTATCTGTGTTAATCTTTAACTGGTACTAAATCATCATAAATCAATGAGTTTTTATCTTTCTAACTAATCCAACACTACAACCTCTCAATATATCAACAGCATATGTTTTTTTGAGAGATTTCAGATGATAAATGTTCCATGTTGTCTCACGCCAAGCCAAATTGACCACTTGTTATCTCACATAAGTATAACTTTATGATTCTTACAAGTTCTACTACATCCATGTTATCTAGTAAATCATATTTAACATCCATAAAGACCATCAAATCATCATAAACTAATCTCATATCTCTATGGTCATCCTAGTATAAACTAACTGTCCAAAACCAGGTTGCAACATGTGTAGGCGTTCATAAAAATATTATTCAATAACATTACATTTTTAACTTAAGACCTTCAGCATGTGCAGTCGAATTTCTATTTAAGTCGGTTTTTTTTTACATAAAAATGTTTGACAAAACAATAAATTCAAACATAATATCAAGTTCTTTTTTTTTTGGCTGACAATACCCATTTCCGTTTATGAAATGTCATTGATAAATTTCATGTCAAGAACAAAATAGCACACATCATTTTTCATCTTTCTATTGCCAAAAAAAACCATTAGGGATCATTTTCACATTTTCTTTTTATGACATAAACATCTTACTGTATCCAGAAGTAATGCATCATGTTGACAAAGGTCTAAATTGAAATTTCATATCTGGTAACAACATAGGGCACCTGTAATTATCTTACAAGATTTCATAATAAATGTTATTTTCATTGGTTCATACCAGCTCACTGCTTCTTTGTCAGATTTCAGATTGATGTATAGTTTTTGTTGCTTGTTTTCATCCTTTCTTTCTGTTACTTTGACGGATTGGAACAAGACAATGCCTTTTATGGGTTAAAAAATAGTGGTATTTGTTCTTAAGAAGACCACACAGAAATCACAGATGTCCAAAGGTCAAATTAATCTTTTTAGACTTGATACAAACCAACAGTCAGATATTCATGTTTTACAATCAAATAATGTCTTTTTTAAACATTTAAAGTACATATTTAGAATTTTTTCATGCACAAAATGTCATCACCTTGATGGACTTACAATCAATGCAATTGATATGAGGAAAAGTCAGTTCTGCATTTTATTTTTAACTTATGCAACATCATGCATATAAGCCTCATATAAGGTGTCTTTATATAGGTTGTTGTCAAAAACAAAGAAAGCAGTCATAGAAGTGTTATTTTTGTGATTTACAGTTTATTTCTTAGTATAATGATGTCCTTACTTCTTAGTACTACAATGACTATACTTTTTTAAATCTAAGTGGTTTGTTTAATGCTCCATGTAATTAAAGTTCTTGGATTTGAGGGCCTTTATATTTGTCAGTAAAAGAACACTTGTTCAAGATACTTTGAATATACAACCATTTCAACTTCATTCTAAGCATAGTTGTGGTTTTATAATAATTTATGAAGTCTATTCAGTTTTATTGCCCATTTCAATCTTATCATTTGTTGAAATTTTTGTTAAGTTTACCTACATATGTTATAATGATGAATGTGACTGCTTTTTTATTGGCATCTAGTCCTTTGATGGAAAATGAATGACAGAAATTGGAAGACTATTTCACAAGTTTCCTTTATATATATTAATGGACAATGATAATGTATTGATTATCAAAGAAATCAAGCACATCTTCATCAAATTGTTAGCTGTAAAATGTCTATTTTTGACATTTTTCACAACACATTAGTTAGCAGATTGGCTTACACTCCAAAAACATAAGTCAGTGCCCCTTTAATTATCTAAAATCAATCAAACCTAAATTCAGGTATCCACAACATATATTTTTTAAAAAGATAACAAATGAATTGGAAAATAGAATTGATATTTTACGAAAAAAAAATAAGTTTTTTCGCAGATTGTATGTGCTTTCTACACAAATGTTCACCTAATTTGAAAAATCAGAAAATTAAAGAGATAATGTCATTATTCATTTATTTTTAGATTTTCTGATAAGTTCAAGGAGTCAATTTAGTTGTATGCAAAAATTTACTGAAATCTGTGACATAGCCCATTTACTGTACCTTAATTATTTTTTTTGTGCAATTGTATCTATGATATCTTTATGGAAAGATAGTTACCTTGAGATAACTTTACAATAGACATTAAGTCATTGTTTTTACACCTGTTAAGGTACAATGTAAATTGATTTTTACAGAGAAAATGATATCATGTCTTGACATGGCTACATCATTGTGTCTTTTCGTTAACACATTAATTTGAGGTCACATAAATCAAGCATAATGATGGCAAATAATGTACCAATAAATATGCAAGGTGTTCATATTAAAAATAATTTATTTTATCACTAATTGATTATGTTCAGCTAAGATTTATTTCATTTTGTGGTAGAACAATAAATAAAGCTTTATGATAACATTGAAACAATGCTGACAATTACAATATAAATAGCTCAAATTATTAATTTCTCTATTTTTTCAACAACAAAAAAACACATGTGTAAACAGATAAGAGAAAAACAATCTATGGCACCTTTATTGCTAGAAATGGCAAGTGGCATAGTCAGGTGAAGAGAGAGGAAGAGGGATAATTCAAACAAGATAAAAGTATCCTTTCCTCAAATCTCAAATTTACTGCTTAAAAGAAAGAAATGGCAACCTCATTGAGACTACGAGTCATGAGGGTCCATTATTTACTTTGAGTTGTGTAACAGCTGAGACTGCAGAAAGTTATTCACCATGATCAAATATGATATATCATTCTACAACTTTTCCATTCACATGAGGTACTCACATTGTTTGGTATAAACAAAAGTAAAATTTAGTTTCCTGGAAAAATACATGTAGGGGATTTTATAGAAGACTATATGATATGGAATATGCTCATTGTTGAAAGAACAATCCAGTAACATATAGACTGGATAGATGTCTCAATACCAATCATACCACATCTCTCTATTTCTAAATATATATTTTTATTTTGGAGACCAAGTAATAAAATACATCTGCAATAAATTCGGTGAGATCTAACCTTGGTTTATAAATTGCAGAGTCACGATTTACAAATTTCCAAAAATAATTTGGTATCAAGTACAAACACTCCCAAAAATATTAATATGACACTTTGAAGGTTAAAGTTATCTATTTTATAAGCATGAGCTCAACTGAAATTTAAATCTTCTTATTCCTTGTATCTGCTCATCTACAAACTTAAAACTGATCATAATAAATGATATTGACAGTTTTTATGAAATAAAGTTGATTTTTACCATGCACAATCATCTTCAATTCATAAATCATATTCAAAAGTAATTTGAACACAAAATATTTTGTGATGGGAGATTTAAGTTACCATTTCATAAAGCTCTGTAGAAATTAAAATTAAAGAGCTTTGACAATATATGGTACTGATACTTGTGAAAGCAATTACTACAGGTTTTCAAAATTTTTAGTGAAATTTCAAATAGTTTAAATGGTTGGAAGGAAAAACATGATTTGAACAGATTTTAGACTGCTGTAAGCCTATAGCCTTGACCTGTAACCTAAATATCAAAAGCAGCTTAAAACCCATAAAGTGTCTTATCCACCGAAATAAGGAAATTATTCTAAATATGAATATGGACATTACTGAACTAAGTTTGGTAATTTGTATGTCATACTGCTGGTGTGACCTTGACCTTTAACCTAAAATCATACCCGTAACCAGTTCATTCCAATCTAGTGGGGTATTATCAAAGTAATTTTGATAAAAGTTGGATAAATCCGGTCTAAAAGAAAATATCAAGAAACCAATATATATTAGAAAGAACAGTCTGCCATATCCTTCAACTTTGACCTATTGACTTATTAAATCAATAAGTCAATAAGGGTCTTCTCACCCCATGGGGCATTACCCAAAGAAAGTTTGATAAAAGATTGACATATGGTTCAAAAGACCAAATCTAGAAACCAAAATTTTACCCAAATTTCAGTCTCCAAATAGCAGCTTCAATCTTGATGCTTGACCCTGTTTTTTTTTCTTCTTCAAACAGACATTGAAAAGTTTGCAAAGATATTTCTTAGGCTCAAAAGATTTAATATGAAAACAAAATGTTGACACCAAGACGACTTTCAAACAAAGCCAACATAAAACACTGTAACTTGTTTTGTATATTCCTTCCCATTAATACCTGTTGATATATATTTCAGATTAAATTGTATGCCAGTTAATCTGCTGAAAGCAAATAATTGTTAAGAACGGAAGTTTTAAAGTGTACCATCTTCGATAATTGCAAAGTATAGACCTGTAATTACTCTAATTTTTATATCTTCCTCTGTGTATACCAGATCTCTTCATCAAATTATTATAACAATCAGCAGAAGATTTTATTTAGACAATGGTAAGTGGTTAAATGATCGTTGCATCTGGCCGCATTTAGAGACTGGACGTATTCCAAACAGGAAGTGAAGTTATGACCATCATGCTCCAACTAAAACAGAATGATTGCAAGTCTGCCATCATAAATCTTATTCTGATCGACAGAATTTATAATATGTGAAGAATTCAATCTTTAGATCAAAGAATTCTATAAATAGCTATTTGTACTAGTTACCTGCAATTTTAATGATAGCGAACATCTAAAAATTTCAACCAAATTTCGAAAAGATTGGTTGTCTTAGATGCATCATGCAGATGTTGTACTATAAATGAAAACTACTTCAGATTTCAGATCAATTTGAAGTAAATCCAGAAATAGATTAAATTACCTTCACTTTTAACACTAAACTTCATCAAGAACACCTGAAGCCAAGTTCTATAAAATTTAGACATCTGCACTTACGACAAGTATGGTTGGAAAAAGATATTTTGGAAACAATTGATTCTCTAAATTCTTCACCATTTTTCTTTGGCAATGATACTGTTATTTAGATTTTCTCAATTCACCGTAAGTATCTGAGGATATTTCATATAATACATTTCGAATCATATTATGTAATAAAAGAAATATTCCTTTTGAAAGAAAATGATGCAAGTCATCAAAGATATCACACACATGTTATTCGATCTCTATTGTAATTCAGTACTTGAACAGCATGGAGTATGCAAAAAATTATATGAACTTAAAGACCACTTGGAGGCAAACTTGCAGCATGACATGCAATATTTTAACAAAGTATTTCAATATAAATGATATATATCCAATTGTTTGTGAGGCCTTTGATTTTTTTTATTAAGGTTTAAACTATACATATACATGTACTGTACTAAAAAGACCCATTGGTGTTGTCTTTATCATTTGAGACACAATATGTTGCATAAAATGCAGAGTTCTGTTTAAATTATAATATTTTATGAATCCATCAAATTATTCCACTTTTTCAGGACATTGTTTTAAACTGAATCTCTGTACATGATAAATAGTCAAACAAAAAGGTCAAATGTCAAAACTAAGCAAATCTAAGTGTATTGCAATTTGATTACAATATCCTCAATTTGTTGTCTGACAACACCCTGTTTTTTGAAGTTCTGGTATTAATTAAATCAGCTAATGAAATGTAACATATCAAATTTGTAATGCACAGGATCTTTGCAAAACCAATGGGTAAACCCCAACAAATATCAAACTCATCCCAGTCCAAATACTAATTATCAAAACCAAATTATTAAATCTTCCTCAAAATTTCTGACTTAAACTTGTGGTTACTGATTTCATTTCTGAATGTTTTAATTTCCCTTGGTATTAGATAAGATAATTTCACAACATAGACATGGTGGTTAATATCTAAAGAACAGTCAGTCTATGTAGCACAGAAATAAAACTGCATCAAAAAGTGTTTAATAGATTGGAAAGTCTTAGGAGGTATTCATTGTGGTCTTCAAAGTAACTGTGCAAATTAATTAGGCAATTTTATAAACAATTATAAAAGCAAAATGCAGTTTTCATTTCAGAACAAGAAAACACTTTATCTAATAGCTAATTCTCTAGTGTAAAGGAAAGTTCCTAGCGATACTACATAAATTAAGCAACATAAAGAGTGTCAAAGCTTAACACACTAAAGGGACATATAATTATTATGATTTCTGTGAGGAGGTAATTCAAGGTTTTCAAGTTATGAATAACCATTAAAAAAAATATGCAATAAAAAAAGCAATTATGATTCATTCATTGTCTTCCAATTGTAAAAATACTTTCTTTCTTGAAGGGATGTACTTAAAAAATATATTTCATTTTAAAAAAAGTGCCTTTGTTTTAAAATAGTATTGAAAATCAACGGCGGAAAAAGGTACATGTTTTTGTCAGGAGCAAAGTGAAAAGTTGGATATCAGGAAAGCAAAAATGTATTTTTTCAAACTTCAAATCAATTATTTTTGAAAAGCATGTGAAACAAAATAATATTCTCTTGCTTTTAAATTCATTTTAGCAATAGCTCAGAAAAATAAATCTGTTTTTAGCCTAGTATTTCTTATGATATTTTTTTTAGAACAATGCTGTGAACTGTTTTTTAGATGAAAAAGAAAATAAATCTTTTGCTTCAATGTTAATGTGAAAAATAACAATACTGTTGAAATATAAGAAAGATAAATTCATGCTTGAAACTGATGTCAATTCAATATTTCTAGTAAATGAAAAAGTTCTTTGTATTACTTCTCAAGCTAAGTCAAACTGTCCATGGCAATTTAACTGATTCATTTTACTTTTAAATGAAAAAAAACCATTCATCTTACATATTTCTGTTGAAATTAATTAAACTGCAATTCATAAGAAAGAGAATTATACATAAGAAAACATCCAGAAGCAATTAACATTTAAAACTGACATCAGCGAAATTAACTCCTTCAATACAAGTCTGTAATAAATATTACATTAGTTGTTTATTGCTGAAACTCACTGGCAAATATCCCATTATTGTAAAAAATAAATTATCAAGACAAAATGGTTTTCAAGTATTTTTTAGAGCTACATATTCATTCATATTTTAAAAGTCAGAAAAAAATCTAAAATTTTCCTCATTTCCCTATTTTCTACCTCAAGCAGCAGGTAAGTGGATTACAAGCTTTTTTTCCATCCACTATTAGATAGCAGAACACCTCATTAAGATACCAGTATTCCATAATGTAGTAATATAAATAGGTACTGATCAAATAAGGTGTGTTTGAATACAATATTAGATATAGGAAGATGTGCATTATATAAAATATATCCGTTTTCAGCAATTTCATGTCAGTTTTTCCAGATTTGCTTCAGAATATGACATGTGAAGTCTTCTATTTAAGAAAATATTTCAATATAACTCACTATAAGACATCTATACCATACAGATACCAGTAATTTATCACTTGATACAGATATCCCCAATTCATGACTTGACTTGTAGTTATAAGCATATATAGATGCTGATAAAATAAGGTGCATTTGAATACAAGCTATTTTTCTTACTTCAATTATATAGATATTTACTTTAACATATACATGTACCTGTAAATTTACGTGTCAGTTTTTTCCAATTTAAGATAATAACAAGCGAAATTTTGGAATTATTTTCAATAATTAAATACTTTATCAGGGATTTTTTGAATCAATGAAAATCAAACACACACAAAAATAATCTGATCAATGCTACCATTTACAACAGGATTCAAGGTGAATTTAGTTGATGAGAAACAATATAAACATAGTACTGAACACACATACATTAAAATTTTCCAATAAAACCGATACAACAAGGCTAAATTGAAATGAAAGCAAATGAAACTCATAAATCCAAATACTTCAACATTCAACACATAAATGTGTACTGTGTAGGGTACTTGAAAACAAAAGAACATAAATCCAGTTCCAACAAAAGTAAATTTTTATTTCTAAATATTTTCTACTCCAAGGATCCATTAGGAGGATATTTAACACTCTTGTTTGTTTGGCATTTAATTTGTTAGTATTGTAAGAACTGGTCAACTAGTCAGTTTAATGACCAGTGAATACTGACCAGGTGCTCTATTGATTTCCCCACTGTAAAACTGTTGAAGGTTGATCAGCACAGGATAATTAATCCCTGATACTGGTCAGCTGCTGGTCTTAAAACATCAAGTTCATTCTGAAGTTTCTTAAGGCTTTAATTGTGAAACAAACAGTACAAAGAAGATTGTCCAGTAAATACAGCAAAACAGGTTATTTAAAAATTGTATAAGCCCTTTGAAGCCAATTTGCCAAGATTTTTTTTTGCAATTTCTAACTTTGTTCTGGCGCAGCACCTCAAAATAACAAGCAAACCACACTGTATCTCTGAATCTAATAAATACAGACCACTGTATAATAATCTTACTTTCAGGAAAATTGAAGCATGTTAAATAAATGTCTTAAATTCTATTTCATGATGTCAAAGGAATACAAGAATCAAGACCCAAAAGGAACATCAAGTTTGTTTATAGTAAATATTGGACTATTTATTTCCCCCTCCTTTTCAATTTTAATTCTTGTTTTTGTTTTTATTGTTTTTAACTTTAATAGTAATTCACTTTTACTGTAATAAAATTGGGATGGAGAAGTTTTGAAATCCTTGTAGAAAGGTCCTTTGGTCTCAGTTAAAATGACCACTGTTTAATTATCCATGTAGTAGCCTTAAACCTTGACATAAAGTTGTCATGACCTGACATGCACAGGGTATATAACCACCCATATCATACCACACCTGGACAGTGTTTGTATAGTTGATCTGTTCAATAATCAATGGTCAAATGTTAGTACTGTCCATAGAATCAAGGTTCTACACAGAAAACTGTAAATATTTAACTGTAAATGCCAATATTTACTCCTATTTGATTTGCATGCAGAAGAACATGACATTAGTCTGTACATATAATAAGTTTACATTTTCAGCAGCGGTTTAAGCAGTGCAAAGTAAATGTAGCTTTGAACAGGTTAAAATTGTTCCCTAGGTTTTTGGTTTATTGGTGTATCAAGATTTGATGGAAAGGGGGCATCTTTGTTGTAATAGTAAACAAATTTCCCATAAATAGGCAAACTCTTTTTACAATTTTATACAAAAGCAATGTATTATACTTTTTTCCAATAAATGGGGATGGAACTATATTCCATGATTTCTTCTAAAGGGTGTATCTTTAAGTAAGCACCTGAAGCTGTTTAAGAATTTAATCTCTTCATTTGCCGATCAGCCTCCAGCACTTTTATAGTGACCAAATCAACAGAGCATCTTGACACTACACTAACCAGTTGACAAGTTCTTTAAATACGATCATATGAAATGTTAAGCTGAGTATCAAATATATATCTTTTCAGTAGAGTGGTGGTAAAATACATGTACCATAGCTATATCTATGTTAAGCTATAATAGATTTTTTACCTCAATTAAATTTGTTTTTGCTTTTCAAATCAGGCCAAAATAAATAAATAGTGTTTCCGGTTTCCTGACCCTACCTCCGTTTCTGACGCCAACCCTAAACATTTTATTGACAAAAATTAAAAAAATCCGGATTTTTTGGTCTGTCCGGATCCGACTATTCGTTTAGAAAACTACAGATCTTCAAAACGTTTGATAGCAATGACCAATATTGATAAGTCAAGCGTTTCAAAAACCAAGATTTAATCAAAGAGCTGAAAGCTCTGAAGAAAAATGACGCCACTGTCTCTAATATTGGGATAGTTTTTATGCAAGTCACCTTAATTAGTTTAACAATGCAACATGTCTCGTAAGCATATAATTGATACTTGTATATGTGTGTGTGTGAAGTGAAGGTGACAACTGGCTGTTTTTTTAAGATAAATGAATAGGTCAAGACTACCTGAATTTGTACAAATAAACTGTAGAAAGGCTTGTATATTTCTCACTGGTACATAGTCTGAATCCAGGTCCGTTCGCGCCCCATTCACGTTTGCGCCCACTCATGTTCGCCCCCTTTCACTTTCACACCCTACATGTTCGCACCCAATCTTAATTGGTTTTGTGTTTAATAACTCTGTAAGCAAGTGTTTTCTTATAAGTATAATTGTTGTCATTGTCTCAAAATAAAGTGTTGAATAAATCTTAATCATGTTTTGGATAGGGTATTGTTAAAAATAATAATAATCCTTTCTAAATAAAGTGGTATTTTGTCAACGTTTTATTTTGTGTTGAATAACTCTTAATCATGTTTTGGTTAATGTATTACTATAACTTTGTTTCATTGACTTGTTTCAAAATGAAGTGAGATTCTGAAAATGTTTTTTTCTGTGTGTTGAATAAATTTTATCATGTTTTGGTTATAATAGTGGATTGCTATATTTTGGTTCCTATATTTTATTGCTTCGTTGTTTCAGATCAAAGGGACCAAGCTGTTAAAAACAATTATCTTTTGTGTTTTTCCTTTAAAATCGTCAATGTTTTACTCATACCAAGCTATAAATACATTCAGTATTTACACCAAAGCAATTTAAAACAACAATCATGATTTTCCAATTATTCAACTTGAATTTGAATTAAAATTGGGCGAGAATGAGTAGAGTGCGAACGGACCTTGGGTGCGAACATGTAGGGTGCGAAAGTGTATTGGGCGCGAACAGACCTGATACCACAGTCTGAACCCCCTTCTCCCACAAAATATTAAGTAAATAATCTTTTTGTTACTGTTATCAAAGGTCTAATGAAACTCAGGTAATTTCAAACATTTGTCAAAGAATTCTAGTCAAACCAGCACCTGGTTAAATTGGCACCTGGTTAAATCGACACCTGATATAGTCAATTCGTCACCCATGTTAAATATATATTTTTAACAGTATTTTAAGCAAAAAGAGTAAAAATAAGAAAGGGGTTGCCAGAATATTTTCAGTATTTAAGCAAAAAGAGTTAAATACTAACTTTCACATTTTTGGGTGTTCATGTACATTTTGTATATATATTTATTTTTCTCAACTAAATGACTTTTTTGGTGTATTTTTAATGTAATATATATGAGTAGTCCAAATAATTATTACGTCTGGCAAGGCTTTTTAAATTTTATTCTGGGACACCTTCCTATGACCGCAAGGCTATGTTAATTATTTTCTGGGACGCCTTCCTACGAACGTCGTAGGAAGGCGTCCCAGAAAAAAAATAAAATATCCTTGCCAGACGTCATAATTATTTGGACTAATACATGAGATATTGGATATTTTTATGCATTATTTTAACCAGTTGAGCATTTTACGGGATTTTTGGTTTAATGCTGTTTAAACTTTACTGAAAAAAAACCACCTTAAATTTGCTAATTATTTGGCATGAAAGTTTGATTTATTGAAAGGGACTCATAGTTTTCCATTTTATTTTAATAATTGTCTAATTGTTAGAACAACAGTTGGGTAAGGGCTTCGTTGTTTACCTTTATACACAACAACATATTCACTTTGGTTTCCTTGTTTACCTAAATACACAACAACATATTCACTATGTACATGGTAACAGTTATTAATTAATTGAATAGAAAATATTATAACAAATATTATTGGATGCCGAATTGACGTCAAATAGGTGCCGATTTGACTAGATGCCAATTTAACCAGGTGCCGACTTGACTTGTACGTTTCAATTCCTCTGCGATCGTTTGCGGTATTTTCTTGAGAAAACCTATTTTCCATCATCAAAGAGAAGAAGAAACTGCTTGAAAATAATTCTGGAACGCTTCATGATTGT
This sequence comes from Mytilus edulis, assembly GCF_963676685.1. Classification (NCBI taxonomy): domain Eukaryota; kingdom Metazoa; phylum Mollusca; class Bivalvia; order Mytilida; family Mytilidae; genus Mytilus; species Mytilus edulis. Next base: position 27,371,614 of record NC_092351.1, on the reverse strand, counting down.
AAAAATAAGTTAAATTCACTCAAATAACAATTTTGAAACTTGCGATGTTTAAACAGGAAGTTTCAAAAGCACGTGTAAAAGAAGACATTAACCAGTGAGAGTGGAAATCCGTACATGACAGATATCACTATAGTACGACTTTGAAAGTAAAACAGCTCCATCCTTTTGTAAAACAGTCTTTAATATTAGTAAATTCAAATGGCAGGAAAACTCCCCTCAGGCCTTTCAATCAGCTCTGCAAGATAAAGACAGCAAAAATCTTATTTCACATTTTGATACCAGCTCTGATATTAATGAGCTGGCTGTGAAACTTAATGAAATTTTATTAACAGCCTCTAAAAAATGTTTGAGGCGTCCTTCTCCACCGAAAAAATCTTCAAGAAAAATATACACAAATAAAAAGTTTTTTGATATAGACCTTATAAAAATGAGAAAGAATGTTGTATCTTATGCTGAATTATATTCTAAATATCCAAATGACCCTTACATTCATGGTAGATTCTATAAATTGTTGAGACAATATAATAAAAGTAGAAAGTATAAAAAAAGAAAATTTCGAGAAGACATTTTAAATCAGTTAGATAATCTAGAGTGTAATAATCCTCAGGTCTACTGGGATTTAGTTAGAAAACTCAAGGAATCCGATAGTTGTGATCCCTCAGAAAATATTGCTGCTGATATTTGGTTAGATCATTTTAAGTCACTTAATTCTTTAGATAATAGATTCAAAAAGCGTAATGAATATATAGAAAAATTAGTCGAAAGCATTGAGAAACACTCGACTTCTTCTAAACTTGATTTTGCAATAACTGATACCGAAATACTTAAAGCTATATCACAGCTGAAAAACAATAAAGCTTGTGGCTTAGATTTTATAACTAATGAAATGCTAAAGGCAAGTGCCAATAGTTTAGTTCCATGTTATAGAAAATTATTTAATTTATGTCTTAACACAGGAAAATATCCCGAATGCTGGGCTGAAGGATACACTCTACCCCTTTTTAAGTCAGGGGACCCAACTGATCCCTCAAACTACAGAGGCATCTCAATTACATGTGCAATTGGTAAACTTTTTAATACAATCTTAAATGATAGACTTGACAAATATTTATTACAAAACAGTCTAATTACTGAGTTTCAAATTGGCTTTGTTAAAAAGTCCAGAACATCTGATCATATGTTTTTGCTTAAAAATCTGATTGACTCGGTACTTTCCACAGGTAAAAAATTGTATGCCTGTTTTATAGATTTTAAAAAGGCGTTTGATTCAGTCATACATAGTGGTATTAAATATAAACTATTACAGATGGGATTAGGAGGAAATTTTTACAACATTATAAAGAACATGTACAATGTTAGCTCAACTTGTGTCAAAGCTGGGAAAATTTTAACTGACTCTTTTAGAGTTAAATTAGGGGTTCGACAAGGTGATAACCTAAGCCCTAATCTTTTCAAAATTTTTATAAATGACTTTCCATCATATATTGATAATGTTGATGATGATCTGATTTTGGGTGATACTAATATTAATTGTTTAATGTATGCTGATGATATTGTTTTGCTCTCTACCACATCATATGGTCTTCAATCTAAGTTAAAAAAATGTTGATAAGTTTTGCTCTGACTGGTGCTTAAACATAAACACCAATAAAACAAAAATTTTAGTATTTAATAAGCAAGGTAGACTTATCAATGAAAAATTTACTCTTCAGCAAGTTGAACTGGAATGTGTACAGCACTACAAGTATTTAGGCCTTATATTTTCGGCTTCAGGAGTCTTCTCTCATGCAAGACAGGAATTGTACAAAAAGAGTCTAAAAGGCTATTATAAATTATGCAAAGATGTTATTCGTTCACATCCAAAAATTACTACCAGTCTACATCTATTTGATCACATGATCAAACCTATTTCTTTATATTCCTCTGAAATTTGGGGTACATTTAACCCAAAGAGTAGTAAATTTAGAAATGATATTGTCTTAGATAAAATTTATTCAGATCTTGAACCAGATAAATTACACATGAAAATAACAAAATTTATTTTGGGTGTAAACAGAAAGAGCAGCAATTTTGCTGTACTCTCTGAACTAGGTAGATTTCCTATTTATATTAGTATTGTGAAAAATCTACTGAAATATTATTTTAGAATTGAAAATATGCCTGAGGACTCTTTATTATATAAAGCCTTATAAACCTCTAAAGATTTAGATGATAAAAATCACAATAGTTGGTATAGCAGTGTCAGACACTTATGTAAAATTATTGACCTGCCTAGTAACTTCATTAATTTTAGTAAATACAAATTCAGACAATGTTTACTTAATTGTTTAAAAGTATCCTATGTCAAATCTTGGGAAAATGCTTATAGCCAAAATAGCCAAGGAAAACTAAGAACATATTGTCAGTTTAAAACATCATTTTGTAAAGAAAATTATTTAAATATCTTGAAAAATTTTGATTTGAGAAAAGCTATCACAAAATTCAGGATTTCATCTCATAGACTTAAAATTGAAACTGGGAGATATTCCAAATTAGAAGTTCATCAAAGAATTTGTGATAAATGCGATTTGAATAAAGTGGAAGATGAACTTCATTTTCTTATAGAATGTCCTGTATACTCTAAGGATAGAGACATGTTATTTGATCTGATATTTAAAGAATGTAAAAATTTTTACTCCTTGGATAATGGTCAATAAATTTATTTGGCTATTAAACTGTGAGTCTATTAATATTTTAAAACAACTTGGCTATTTCTTATCAAAACACCTACCTTGAGTAAACATTTATAATATAACACTGGGATACTGTAAGTAATATTTAAAATGTCTAACTTTTTAAAGCATACTGTTTTGTTGTTTTGCTTTATTGTATTTGTAATTGTTTGTAACTATATATTGTCATGAATGTATATGCACTATGCCCCTTGAGGGTACCTCTTATGGAAAAAAAAGATATTCTATTCTATTCTATTCTATTCTATTCTATACCTATCACATTTATGTTTAAAGGGTCTTAAGCTTATTCAAACCATATAAGTCGGTATGAAACACCAAAACGGAATGAACAATAACCGATTACGTTTTGTAGTTTACAAATTCTAAACTGGTTCCCGTCAAACTACAACACTTTGTTCGAGTGTAGTGGAATACAAGCAGAAACCAGTTAGTTTGTATAGTAAATATGAAACCGAGTGTAAACTGGTTCCTGGCTGATAACTACACAATGATCATGCATAATGATAACACAAGCAGATTCCAGTTTGTATGGAAAATAGTAAATACGAAACCAAGCGCGGTAGGCAGAGAAATGTAATGAAGTTCAGGTCGGCAGTAATGGAACAATGACTGCGTCATTTTCCAAAAAAAACAAGCATGGCTTTTTGAGTCTCTTTCGACAACCGTGCAGCGTATTAGCTGTCAAATATGCAAAATGTGATCACATGGTTGCAAAATATAATAATAATTCCGGATAATTACGATATGATGAATCTTTTTAAAGAACACCATGATGGACCTATAGACAGAAAACAATACATTTGCAATACGAAGTTATGCATTTTGCTCTTGAAACTTCTTTGCACAGGTACAAGACATATATTTTTTTTTAATATTTGTATATATAGTGAATAGTGTATTCAGTATATATATACATATATTAACAAAATCTTGTTTTGTACCTGTGCTTCTTTGGACCAAAGGTCAGATTCATTTCAGATTGGACAGACTGTATCTTATTCCGTCGGTAATAATTGACGGCAAATAATTTAAGAGTTAAAAATGAGATCAATATACTGCTAAAATCAATCCAGCTTTTGTTGTAAAAAATGCTCTTACGAATGTTGTAAAAAAATGTTCTCAGGACTCAACATAAACGGCTGTTAATACTTTTGAGGATTTGACAGTTTGAGTTAATGACCACAAGGGGGCAGACAATGTGTAACAACTCAAGAAATAGAAAGCTTTCCCTAGTAGGCAGACATGGTGTATGATTCATGTTCATTTATAAATGAATCTGTCCCAGCACCATGTCTACTTTTATTCCTTTAAATTTTCCTCTTAGTCCCTCAACAGTTTATACTAGAGAAGGAAAAAAAATCATGTCCTATTAATATCTACAATTTTTTTTCCATATATTTAAGAAGACAAGATTCTCACTCCTCAAAACCTGAAATTTTAATATCAATTGTCAGAACCCCACTCTTCAAGATTAAATTCTGTCAAACATCAAAACACATCTATATATTAAATAAAGAGGGTGCAAGAGTATTACCCCTCAAAAAACCATAAGCCGCTGCTTAGCATTGATTTGCAGTGTTTTTACAACTAAAAAAAAGGGGGTAGGAATCTGTTCCCACATGTATACCCTGTGTGTCATTTACATTGTTAGGTTCAACTAGGCCAAACAATAATACCATCATAACCATGCCAGATTTTTCACTGCCATTTTTGCTTTAAGATTATTAATCGGCAAGAACATATTCCTATTACGACCCATGAAATTCATAAAATTTGCATAAAAGTTTATTTTCATATTTCTTTAATACAGAGAGCTAAAACAGAAAGTTAAAAAACCTGTAGATTTAATTAAGTGTATTATAACTATCAAAGAAGCATGCTGGCACATCAAATGATTTCATTTGGAATCTTTTTGCTGCTGTCATCGATAGAAAAAAATAAACAGTTTTCATAAAATAAAATGTTTTACCTACCTACCCTACCTAATTTTTTGGGGGGTGAAATAGGAAACACACTATTTATTTATTTTGGCCTCATTATAAAAGTGCTTATAGAATAACTTTTATGTTAAACATGTTAACATGCATGTTTGTTGGCAAAGTATGAAAATCTTATCAAGATGCCTGTACTATGAATGGATCTGATAAATAATTTTTCTCATGGAAATCAGACAATTTTAAGACTTGATCTAGATGTAAAAACCTGGTGAGAACTTTATAAGAACAGCCTCTGTTTCATGCTGTGATTTATACCAGTATATAGTCAATGGAATAATGCTTCAACACAGCAGAGTGAGATATGGCCTGCAGAACAGTTAAATTTACTGTACAATCGGTCAACCAAGTGTTTAAACTCTGCATTTGTTTTTAAAATAAAGAAAACTATATTTCCAATCAGTTGCTAAAATGCTGTGGGTTTTTTGTGTTTTTTTTTTTATTTCTGATTTTTTTTCAAAATTTTGTATACATGTATATATATATATCTGGTTTTATTTGCATGTTTATAGCCATTTTCGTTCATATATCATGTGATATATCATGTATATATATAGTCATTTAATTTTTACTTCAATAGTTCAGACAGTCATGATAACTACATGAACTTTTGAATAAAGAATCACATTTGCAAGTATACTAAATCTGTTTAAATACATATTTCATTTAAGATAGTTCTAGGCTAATTTTAAAAAATATTTTTTCTTATAAAACTTACCAGTGTTATAAATCATTCTTCACAAAATGAACATTTAAATCCCTTTCTAAAGAGGTGTAAAATATTGCCACAATTTTTTTATCCTCTGTAATTTCCACTGTTATGTTAGCAGCCCCCAATTATGGGATAATAATACAATAAAGCTAAAAGCTGTCAGTCCGAACAAAAGTAGTATCACGTTCACTGAGGGTCAATAGATCAATGTATCCACACAAGGCCTGATGTCACATGATTAATGATGAGGGACATATACAGCGGGTGACTCTCATCTGCTTTGTCCTCGTAGAAATCTGTTCTGTAATTGGGGCAAAAGTCTGAAAAATACAAAAACACAATTGATTTGAAGTTTGAAAAGGCACATACAAAATTACTAGGTTTTTTATGTTTAAATTACTAGTACTTCCCAATCAATATAACTTCAAGCAGATTTTGGTAAAATTTGATACTTTGTTGCAATCAATCATTACAACCTATAAAGAAATTGCTACTGCTTCGTAAGTGATGTTTATGACAAAGAAAATTCCGATAATGAATGCTAAACCTTAATATGTGTGCCTGAAAGTAAAAAAACAATGAAGTTTGAATATGTTGCAGACGTTGCTGACTTAAGCAAAAAGCCAGTTTTCTAATTTAAGTAAACAATTTTGCCTACCTCTCTAAATGCTAAAATTCCTAACGTTAATGATAACTCCTTTTCAAAGTGGCAATACAATATTTAATATTAAAATGAATATGTGACAGTATATAGATGATACCTCATTTACAGATAATATCAATTGTTATTTCTGCTAATGAACAAGATTCATCCCCTATCAATATCTATATTAGTATAATTTATAATATAAATGAAGAATGGATATAACTAATATTGTAATTATTATAGGATATGATACGTGATATATAAATCGTTTCTCTTTACAAAATACGTCCGTGTCATAATTTGAGCTAATATTGGAAGTCAATATATTGTAATAGTGCTTGGTTTTGTATTGTACTGGCATATCATTGTCATAATAGCCTCCAGTCATCATATTTTGACAGTACAAAAGGTTTTTAACAATACATTAATGTTAGTACACAAAATAATATCATAACATTTCTACATGCTTTATCAGACTTCTAAGTTTTAGTAAACTTGGTTTGTAATGTTTGGCTAGATCATTGTGGACATTTTTTTCCTTTATATATAAAAGTAAGGAGAATGATTAAACCAATATTCATGGGAGTTCATATGAAGTGGATATCAGAGGTGGATTTAAAGGGTTCCCCCCCCTTTCTGGGAAAAAATGGTTGATTATATAGGGAATCACTGAAGCATGACTGGAGTGGGCACCTCTTAGGCAGTCAGTGGGCCCCACTTATGAAAATTTCTGGATCCGCCACTCGATATAAACAATAAATTTTTATGTACATTTATACAGGAAAGACTAAACACTAACTATTGGCTCTAGAAAAAAAAAGTTTTTTAAGCATCTTTTTCAACCATACATATTTGTACATGTGTAAATGTTCTTACCTCAGACATAAAGAATTTATATCCAATTACAAAATACAAGTATTTTACAATAATTCAAGTATATTATAAAACTGTGACATGTACTAAAACAATACAGATCAATTCAGAACTAATAAATCTTTGACTGAATTTTAAAAACCTGCTAGGACAGACACTGAAAAAACACTTGAATAAGAAGCACAGACTGGTTTCCTGTTGTTATGAGACTGAACATGCTTTAAATCCATTAACTTTAGGGAACAACTGCTTCCTCTTATCAACACTCTCCCACAAGTGGTTATTCACCCTCTTACATGTGGTAGCCAGAAATTACATTCAAATTATATTCTGACATGGAACTAATTCACAACTTCTGCAAGTTTTGAAAGTGTTGTGTAAATTAGATGACTTGCTGAGGGGGAGATGTAAACAAATTGTTTCTGTATGTTAAAACCACTGTATCAAGAGTAATCATGATTTTCAAATGGCTAGGCTGTCAAAATGGCTGTGGAAGTATTTAGTAACTACAATGGAATCTGGAAATCATTGAAAGTGCATTTAAATGAATCAAAGAGTAATATGTTTGATAGTCCCCCTGCAGTCAACACTTTGCCTCACAGTCAAAAATATTCAGGTCTTCTCCTGTATTTGATCAAAGTGCCTTTGAAAATGGTAAAAAATGTGAAAATAACAGCTGCTATTTAAACTCATGTGTCAAGGCTTTAAGTACGTATTATCTTATCTTACATTTCACAAGTGCCTATAAATACCTGTTTTACAAATCTCATTTTATAACTTATACTTGAAACACAGAAAACTTTATCCATGAATGAAATAGAAATTTAATCCCATGACAAAACGAAAATCAAAAGGAGATCAAAGCAGACCTAATCTAAATAACAATTACTAAAATCCTCATAATGATTGTGTCAGTTTTGTTTTCTTATATCATAAAGGATTATTATTTAAAGATTTGTAACAGATAATGAAGATTTAATCCAATTACACAGGCTATTTACCTACAGTTATATAATTAAGTATTTAAATAGTGTCCACTCATTCTACATCAAATCAGATATGATAAAAAAGTATTTGATAGACCAAAAATACCAATATAGTATATGGCTTGATAAAAGTATGAAGAACCAAGACTTTCCGAGGTGGCATTTCAGGGGCGGATCCAGCCATTTAAAAAAGGGTGGGGGGAGTTCCTAACCCAGGACAAAGGAGGGGTTCCAATTACATGTCCCCATTCAAATGCATTGATCGTCCAAAAAAAAAGGGGGGGTTCCAACCCCCCGGAACCCCCCCTCTGGATCCGCGCCTGCATTTCAGAAAGAAATTAAAAGACTTGTGTATGCAATAGTCATATGGATTCCTGAAGATATTACATGTAGAACTAACATATATCAAACACACAAAAGGAGACCCCACACCCTTGAAAAGTCCATGATTTGCTAAGAGTAACGACCACAAAAATAATTCCAAACTATTAGTAAATACAAGATGCACAATTGCATCAAATGATTAAGATTCAGGATATTTCTTAAAATTCTGACTAGGAGTGAAGGAGCAGTGAATAGATATGTGTGCTATGACAATTTAAACATTGGACAGTGCAAGTATAACACAGAAGGTAAGGCAATTAGCATGGAATAGTGGTGAACTGTAAATATGTGAACCAGTGCATATTTGACAGTGAGTGGATACAACTGTTCCCATTAATTTGACAACCTATTTCATTATTTATCAAATAGGCCTATAAAAAACTTAAAACAGAGATAATTATCAGAACATCCCAATGATAAACTTTATCAAGCATCTATAGTATATTTTTATCTATGTGAAGATTTACATCTTAACCTACATCATATATAAAGTTTTGACATGTAGAGTTTTGTATTAGTGGGGTGAACAAAGTATGCTATAAATCCGATGTTTACCTGACTGGCTAATCTACCTATAATTTTCATATCTTATCATTAATATACATTTATTTATGACATTGTTAAAAGTTTAAAATCTTTTGTGAACATTTTGGGTTTTTCAATATGATTGAAAATGATGAGAACACTGGTAATTTAAGAACTTTGTACTCTGACTTTGTACTGATACACATGTCCTTCTAAAATGCAAGGACAGCCCTCTAGTCAGAGAAAACTTCAAGTTTTAAAGATAAAACTTTTAAAAGAAAAAATGGAGATTGTGTACATGGGACACAAATTTATGATGGCCCCACTAGCATATACCGTTATAAAAGGATTATAACTTCACAAGTTTCATAACATTAGGTTGAGACAGACTGAAGGTTAGAGAATTAAAACTTAATTTGGGGATGTAATGACAGACGTTTCTAAGTATGGACGGGCAGACCTACAGACCCATGTAAAGCCCCCTCCTACCCAGTGTGTGCATACAAAAATTGAAAAATGGAGTTTCCTAAAATTGCTTAACACCCAGACGGAATTAATTATTTACTGCATATTTAGAATGGACAAATCAGACTTGTTGGTTTGATCTCCTTCCAAAAAGACTTTACAATAAAATAAATTTTGGCATCCAATTAAAGAAGACAGTGTTTGAGTATGCAATGAAAAATGCACTGAATGCACTCACATGCTATGCTTGTGTTCTTTATGTTCAAATCTGGCATACATTTCCAGTAATAATAGAACACAAATCAAAGCAAAACAAAATGACATGTTGTGCTTAAAACCTTTCAAAAAATTTCAAATTCAATTCTAATTGTTCAAGATCACAAAAATTCATCCATCATTACTCCCTATTTTTGCCATTCCAATATGTTACAAGTATCAACTCTCCCACTTTAAACTGCCTTTCTGCAAACTACATATGCTGTTACAAATACCAAAGGTTAAATGAAGATTTAAACAAGCCATTGTTTAGATTATAGGCGGAATAATGTTAACATTGCTTTACAGATCAATATAAACATTCTTCAGGAATCACTAATTACTTTTCAAAACTTACCACTTCTAACTTTAAAGATTCCAAGCCAAACAAAACATGCTGAAGTAAAATATCAACAATGTGTTTGTAAGCTACTCTTTAGAAGTAACCAGTAAAACTCTGGTTTTCAAAGTTGACCACCTTTAATCTGGACGGAACTCATTCCTCCTCTGCCAAAGCTTGGCCGTGTCATTCTATGATAAATTTATGTACTTTACCACTTAAATGATATTTCTACAGAAGACAGAATTTTATTCTTTTTGTGAAAACAGTGAATCAGAAAATATTGTCAACTTTCATATATTTTTATCTTTCAAAAATCTTTATTGAAAATAATTTAAAAACAAGAATGTGTCCAGAGTACAGACTGCCCCACTCACACTATCATTTTCTATGGTCAGTGGACCATGAAATTGGGATAAAAACTCTTAATTGGCTTCAAAATAAGAAATATCATATTATAGGGAACATGTGTACTAAGTTTCAAGTTGATTGCAGGACTAAACTTCATCAAATACTACCTTGATCAAAAACTTCAACCAAAACTTTCACCTGAAGCAGGACAGATGGACAAATGAATGGATGAATGAAAGAATGTACAAACAGACAGACAGACCCGAAAACATAATGCCTCTTAGGGCTAAGTGGGGCATAAAATATAACTGTCTTCATGTTAACATTTGTCCACTTTAAAATACACCTGGCTTGTTAGGAACTAAAATACCAATATCTTAAGAAGAATGGCCTTAACTTCCTTTTTCTATTAAAAACCTGTTGAATAATTGATGTTTTTGTTGTGGTTTTCAATTTCTACCTGACATTGTTAGCAACCATGATGGAGGCTGAAGGTAGGGAAATAAATATAATACATCTATCTGTCATCCAGAAATTTTTCAAAAATAAGGAAAGAAAGAACAAAATTTTGCACATAACAATTGCTTTGATGAAATAATTTTCCTACCAGCTAGTACTGAATATACATAGATAGCATGTAAAAGATAGCCAATATTTACAGATACTAGATAGCTTAGGATGGTAACTACAATTTTCAAACCTCAGCAGCTGAATTCTCAGATATTGTTCTTTAAAGTACGAAATAAGATCTAAACCACACACCCCCTAAATATAAACCATTGCATACTAAATGCCTGTAGCCCTTTTCACAAACAATCTTAAGTGTAAAATCAATCTTACGATAAAAATATTTAGTTGAATTGTTAAGGAATATTTAAGACATACGATAAATTTTACACTTAAGATTTTTTGTGAAAAGTGCTACTGAAGTCTGTAGAACAAAAAGTTGTGACCAGAAATCAACGATTCACAAGAAAAGTTATTCCTCAAACAGATCAGCAAAAATCTATTTTTCAGATTTTTAGTTTCCACTTTGCAAGTATTATATACATATAAGTTTATCTACAAAGTAAACAGGTAATCATTACATTACATTTAAAACAACAAATTCAAGGTCCCGCAGTCAGCTGAATATGCTATAATTAAATTTTGTTTACAAAACTGGCAGCTAAGTAGGCCTTAATATGTGTACTTACTATTTTAGGATAAATCTTTTTCACCACCAATCAAAAACTTGTCATGTAGAATTTATATCTTATACACTGACCAGATATCAGGAATTAGAACACGATTTATCAACGTTAACCAATTTTTCCCAAATTATTTGTGGACCGATTAAAACCTTAATCTCTGAGAGGGTGTTTAGAGTGGCCAATGTACCATATGTCATGGAATGTCACTTTACTGATAAGATACAGGTCTACGATGATACAATGAGTAATCTCCCCTCTACATATTAAAAGTCACATCTAAATCCCTCTGCATACAGATGACATTGACGGCTTCAACTACAATAAGGTGTTGCTAGGTTGTGCATAATAATAAGATAGTTTGGAACTTATAAAGCATTTAGTTTCCTCTTTTCTTGCCTTTAATAAACAACATGCAGTATCTTCTTACGTCAAGAAAATAGATTTTTGACTTTATGTTCTTTAACCAAAGATTTAACACTTACTAAATTCTTTGTAAGTCTAATAAGATATTTACTTAAATAGCTGAATGGATATATATCATTTTTAATATATTATTTACAATACATGTACGTGTACATGTTACTCTTGTAGTAATGTACCATTTTTCTATTACAAAAGTGTAAGTTTTATGTGAAATTTTCACATATAAATCATTTTTTAAATCTCAATAACATATAATACTTCCATGCAAACCTATTAGCTCACATTAAATATCATATTTTAAAAAATACTTACTAAAATTTTAGGTTCATAAATTCTTAGAATGCTATCTTATTTCTAATGCTGCCTTCAACATAGTTTTGACTTATAATAAATAGTTCAGTTCTATTTTTGTCTTTGGCTATGAAAGCATCAGAATATTTATCACAAATGAAAATACATGATATTTACATGAGTTTCTTTGTATTAAACAATGTTTTTAAACATGCTATTCATGACAGTATGACAATAAAATTGATCTTAAATGAAAAAGAATTCTTCTTAAATACTTTAAAAACTTACCTATACAAAAAGAAATTGCTTCGTCACTTGGAAGTTAAATTTTTCTCACTTTTCCATTAACGAAAACCTGTAAAGACATTACACAAACAATTTGATTAAAGATCTTTAATCCCAATTTATTAATTCCGTTAGGTATGTTGGCCACTATTCAGATAGCTAGCCATAGGGTAGTAATAAGTCTGACCTTAGAGGTATTACTACTGACCTCAAACAACTGGCGAACAGACAATAACGTACTGAATGGAGTTTAGAAAAAATAACAATCCCACAGATCATCTACAAATACTTAAATATCATTCATGTATATTGAGCATGTGGATAATAAGGTAAACAAAATTAATAGGAGAAAAAACTAAATTTCTCCTGTATCACATGATGAGGTACTAGCATCTTGCACTGCTTTCAAATGTATATATGCAGCAAATTGCTGGCAAATAATAATTGCAATTTAATAGGATGCATTCCCTAATGACAAAACTGTTTCATTATAATAAGGCAAAAATTTGCATACTATTCTATTCTATTCTATTCTATGGTGATTCGTTGATTATTGGTATTAAATGCCACTTTCAGCACACTTGGAAACATCATGGCGGCAATATTTTATTGTAGATGGAAGCAGGAGTATAGAAAATCATCAACTGTTAGCAGATTTTTTTTATGAAAAAAGATCTGAGTCCGCTTATAAAAAAATGGCTTGTTGTCTTAGTTTATATATAAGTTTTAAAGTTGTTTTTCTTTATTACTTGAATAATTTTGTGTTTGCAGAAGTCAGATCTTTGATAATCACTACATGTATTAAATGCTATTGCTTCTTTTCAAAATTTTTGGAGATTTATACCTAATATAGGATCACTATGTTAGTCCAAACAAGTGGCTAATCCAGAACTTTTCATAAGGGGGGCCTGCTCCAGTCATGCTTCAGTGATTCCCTATATAATCAACCAAATTTTTCCCACGAAAGGAGGGGGGAGCGGGCTGGGCCCCTACTCTAGATCCGCCTATGCTTATAATGCAAACTACAATATGTGGTAAATACAAAATGTCAAAATAATTCTAAACACCATACATTTTTGCGCCAAAATTGGCTATTCATCTGTAAACAAATAATAGCCATCTTAAAGATAACAACAATTTTATGACTGTTTTTCCAGAAATCATTCACTTGAATAATGTATTTTGAAAGAGGTAATCCTTCATTCTGGTATTCTATCAAATACGGCTTTCAATGATTTGGTTAAACCAATAAAGAAAGCTTGAATGCACATATGAAATCGAAAAGACAAATATTTTTACATGTATTATAATTATGAATTAATCTTGCAAAGAAAACAACAAACCTAAACTGTTTTTCCAAATATCAAAGAACAAATATTGAAAAAAGGTCAATTGTCAGGTAAGATTCTGTGCCTCAAGGGCAAACATAAAGGACTTTTTTTAAGCAAATACACCATGTAAACAGAAGAAAAATGACTCAAACAAATTCTATTATTTAATAACTACTGACCTAGGATTGTAATAAGCTGACCATTGTGGCCATCTGTTCACTATAGATAGAAATTAAAATAATATTGTTTTTATTAATAACATGAAGCCCAAAGGTTATTATTTTAATGCAGGTGGTCAGTATTGCTGGAGACCAATCTCTTCAAAATTCAGCTTCAATAAGATAGGTAATGACAGAGACATGTATATGTATGTCTCTGGTAATGATCATTAATTCCACCATTTAAATGGTCTAAATATCATTATAATATGACAATTAGTACCTCATTATATACACTGATGATCACACAGAGAAACAAATAATCTATATAGAAATCATCTGGATTTTGTAATGGTTGTATTTAGCAAATCATTATATACTGTCATCCAATTTGTACATATCATCCATACTGTCAGTTAGATCAATAGCTTTTAATGAATCATGAACTGTCTGTTTTAAATCTATGAAATTAGCCCTAAAATCATAAAAATTTACCAAGGATACTTTTTTATTTATTCACTTACCAGTACTTCTTACTTTAAAGCTGTCTTTTGCAATTCAGAACCAATTTCAAATTTCTATTCAACTAACAGTCTTCCTTTACTCTATTGCTAGATTAACACCTTTTACAAATATTTCTCCTAAGCCCTGTAAAGCCATCAATAGGGTTTATATTAACACTAACACCACAGAAAATAAGCTCAATTAGTCCTGTGGAGAGCACAGTGGGCATTGACAAATTGAAACCAAATTACAAATACAAATTCCAATCACCAACCTGTTCCAATTAAATTCCTATTTAGTACCAAATTAGAAACTATTAATGTCATGACAGTACATTAAATTTTACTTTAGTACTGGTAAATACCAAATGTTTACCTATCTACCAGTGGTAAATGGTCCTGGTATGTACTGATTATTATCGATAATCAGTTTATAGTTAGGTAATATAATTGACAAGAGACTCAAAATTAAATCACCCTAAATAGACATCTTATTATCAATGTTATAAGATCAAAACTCATTTAGGCTCTGTGGTATATATTATGTGGTTCATGTCTTATAATCATCAATGTTGAAGGATAAAAAATCATTTAGACTCGGTATAAAATACTAAATATAGTATGTGGTTCAGGGCTGATATGCATAAAACCAATTAAGTTAAGATATCTAATCGTAGTACTAACTTATCGTAGAAAATGTAGAAAAACCTGTCAGTTGGGAACAAATCTTAACTTAAGTAGCTTTATGCATATTGAGCCAGGTCTTATTGTCAACTACATGTATGTTGATGGATCAGAAATCTTTGAGACTCTAAATAATAAATGATGTGGTTCATACCCCAATCATTGTATGTGTGCAAACCAAAATATCAATATAAAATTTATAAGAATTTTCAGACCAACAGCGAAAACCGTCTAATTTACAGGTTTAATATACATTTTGTTTACACGATATTAATTTGAAGAATTTAAATATTTAATTAAGTCTTCCCTGGCTGCTAAACAAGTTGTCAACAATGAAGATATTCTATTTTGGTTGCTCCTAAACTTTGTATGTAAGAAAAGGTCATGCAAAAGTTGACACAACTTTAAATCTTTGTTTGAATTCTTTTGAATGATAATTTAACTATATGAGGTATATGTCAATAATATATCAACTCAATGACCATGATGACACAAAAATCTAATGATTGTTTTGTATAAATCCATCAAAGGAGCATTCTTTTTTGGAAATATACTTAATTGTGCAATGTATTGAAACAAACATTCTCAAAACAAAGATAATTCATTCTAATGCAATACTGACCAGTTATATTCCAAATCATAGGCGGATCCAGGGGGGCCCTGGGGCCAGGGCCCCCCTTTTGTGGGAAAAATTTGGTTGATTATATAGGGAATCACTGAAGCATGACTGGAGCCCCCCCCCCCCCCCTTATGAAAAGTTCTGGATTTGCCACTGTAAATCAATAGTCCTGTAAAATATGTAAGCCAACATTAGAATTCATTGGTATGACTACCTGTAAATAATGAAAAGAAACAATTTTGTAAAGTTTCATACGATATTAAAGTGTACAAAAAGCAAACAAAAGTCTAGTGCTCACATTTGATGCTTAAAGAATATCAAAATTAGGTGCAAAATACCAAAGTGTTTCTCAGAATTTTGGATCTATCATGCAAAAATTACTTTTTGGAACTCTTAGCAATCAATACCCCTGCTGCATAAGAATGAAGTTAACCTATTGTATTTTTAGCTTGGCCTATGAAAAACTTAGCTGAACTGTCACAAATATTGATTTTTGAGTGACAAGCCCAGTCAATGCAAAAAGCCATAGTGAAATCTACATTTTAGGTCAATCATTTAATATTCACTCAAAAATCCAATCTAAAATGTAACTTTCAACAACTAGGATTTAATGTCAAACAGAATGTCTGTGGCACTGTATTCCAACCCTGTCAGTATAAATGACTATTTCTTATTTTTAGAAGTCCATGAAGTGCAATTGGAGTGTCTTTGTATTAGAGCTGATAACATCAAACAGAAGACTTTTTTCAGTGTAGACATCACAGCCACTTTGTATATTTTCTACAAGTGTCAAAAAATGTCTGGCAGTCATTTGTGTTTGATTATAATGACATAACATGTGTAATTAAAACTTCTGGGAACTTATCCTTACTGTAAAATACATGAAGTCTCATCAATATTAAACAGGAAGTCACAGCATAAAACATCTGTTCTCTTGTAATTCACTTTCTTCATTGTGACTCAAAGACCAAGGAATCAACCACATAATGTTAGCTTCACATGACCAGAAACATCAAGGGAATTGTGGTGTCACTTATTGCACATGCATGAATTATCTTTATTAATATTTATATATATTTTTTTTTTAAGTACATTATTCCTAATTCTGTCAACTTGTAGATCTTTGTTTTCTCCAAATCTTTGTATCCATGAAATAATTATGTAAAGGCTTCAAGTAATATGTGATAACGAAATCCTTTGACCTAAAAATTTACCAGAAATATAAAAATTACATTCAAAGAAATCCGAAACATCTCTACAGGCACAGGCATAGCAAATGAGTATGGATATATATTCAACTCACTGTCCTAAAAAAGGAAAATTAACAATAGGGAATGAAAATTGTTAATTTTGTCATAATTTTTCTAAGTAAAGTTACCTTGTAAAACTGAAATATCTAAATTTAGGATAGGGAAGGACAATAATTGCTGTATATATATTTGATCTATTTAAGGTCAGTTTCTTTGAGTTGCATGCCTTATCTAGATAAAAAAAACTTCTATGTTTACAATATTTCCCCCCTTTTTAAACCCTTGAACAAAAAGTACTGCTATGAAAAGGTTGTCAATATAATGGCATCTGCACATTATTTGTGGATAGAGAGAAAGTCAACAAGAAAAGGACTTGTAAAAGCAAGTCTAACTTGTATGGTATAACCATGGATATCTCTAGATGACACTTCCATGTTCTGATATTCTCAGAAAACATTTCATACAAATATTTAGCCAGCCGGGTCATCTCAGTTCATCCTCTTAATCATGTCTGTGGTAAATCAATGTTTACTTATTGATGACAGATGGTTGACCATTATATAGAAACTGATACTGTAAAGTAATTACTATCTAATGGTCAGTTCAATGTCCATTACATTGATTAAATCACCACTGGCCAGTTGGTATTACACACAGGTAATTACAAACCTACCTGTAATTGAACTATGGTAGGCCAAGCAAAAAAGGTTACAACTTGAATTCATTTCTGGTTTACATCCAGCCAAGCACTGTCATCAATATTGCTTGCATGTTCCATATATTTATTGTATTCAGTCAGAGAAGACAATTAAATTGAATTTGTAGATTTAGTTTGGAAAAAGAAAAAGAAAAAGAATGTTTTGAACCAGCATACAAACACTTAATCAATATTTAGGTTGACCCTATGCAAATAATAGTATTTCAGTTACGGTTGTGACCCGCTATTTATTTCTTGCATGAAGAAGTTTTTCTGGTATCACAATGCAGAATGTGATACAAAAAAGTGATAAGAAAAATGAATAAAATTGATAGAGCTTCTCTAGCATTTTATTATGGTTATTTCAAAAACCAAAACTTAAATAATTACAAAAATTCTTTCAAGGGTAAAACATGACAAAATCAACATTTACATCAAGTTTTGCAGACTCATAGGATCACAACCCCAAAGACCATATGTTATTTGTTCCATGTAGTAAATATTTGATTTGTAGTTCTGTTAGTCTTGACAAATTAGTGTTACTATTTTCCTTTGTATTTTATGACTTTTTGATTAATCACAATGATTGAAGCTCACATCCATGATAAATAACCTTTCACTCATTTTGTTTATTTCCTTTTTGTTTGGGAAAGTAATTTATTATATATATTTTTTTAAACAAAGACACTTAAATACATGATTGAGCAATGAAAACATTTGAATGTAATTCAACAATGATATCTAAGTAAGTTTATAGGATGTAAGTGCATTTTTTAATCATTAGTTTCATGGGAGATAACTCAATTTAAATCTTTGACAAATTATAAAAAAGCACAAATTAAGGCTATATATATATATTTCATCTTTTTCTAATTGCAACATTGTTTTTAAAGTAAGTTTATACAGTGCAACCACATTTTTTAATCATTAGTTTCAGGGGGCATAACTCAATTTAAATCATTGACAATTATCAAAAACCACTTCTCATAAATATATATATATTATCTGAATGTTAAGTGCCATCCATGTAAATCTCCATTTTGATTATAAGAAACATTTCACAGAAATAGGAAGTTTAGCCTTCAAATCATGCAGTCTTTTGTATAGTAAATTTTCATGTTAATTGGAAAAGATAAATCTAAATGATTTCTGCAGTCGGCTATCAGCTGAGAAGTTATATCAACATTTGACTGATCAAAGCCCAGTATCAATATAATGTAAAGGTCTGTTTGTTTGTCTTCCATGTTGTTAATTAACAGATTTGGTGTAAGATTACCCAAAGGTGAAGAAAACATGCATTAGACTGATCAATGATTCTTAGTTTACAGACAAAACACTTCCTTTCATCCAAAATTACCTTACAATAACACATTGCTATGGCAGTCAGAAAAGATAGTTTTGTATGGTAATCCAGTACACAATTCACATTGAAAATAACAAACAGCGGTTCCTTATCAACCCAAATGACCTTGCTGAGATATGTAGAATAATAATAATATCCTTTATTTTGAAAGGGTATTCTTAGTAGTTTTCACTTATCATTCTTGAAACCCTCATCAGTACAAATTACGTTAGTAAATGTGAAAAATACAAAATGATACGGTACGTACGGTTTTTACAACTATATGCAGTGTATAGAACCATGTGGGAAAATTGTTTTTAAAAGTATATTATAGCAATGAAAGCAAAGGATTGGCCATACTCCAAACTTATAATGTATATCTAATGATTTTAATACTATGTATAAAAGATCTCTGGTGGATAGTTGTTCCATTGGAAATAATATCACATCTCCTTATTTTTACATATATATTCCTGGAAAAAAATTATTTTCCAGGAATATATATGTAAAAATCTTAAATCTAAAATCTTTTGAAATTGTCTGCAAAAATGTCTTATTGTTTTGGAGTGTTATTCATTTTATTTTAAGAACCTGTTGAAGAAGAACTTTTTTTATTGCATATCTATTTGTTTTCCCTAACTAGGTTAATGGTTTCCCCTCAATTATATAAGTGGTTTTATGTTTCAAGGTCTCAAAAGAAAAAGATGTAAATGTGTTTTGTATCTACAAAGTCTTCAGAAATTCTTACCTTTTTCAGTTGTTTATTTTCCAGTTTAATTTCAATCAGTTCTGCACATTATCAATAGAATAATTCACCCTTCACAATCAATTCAACACAGCAATTCTATTTCCGTCTGTATAGAAATCAAAATTTAAACAGAACATTAAATTTATCTTGTGCCAACAAAGAATACAACATTACAACACAAAGTTGGCAAGGCTATTCCTTAAACTTCAACAATAAAATGTCAGAACAGGTGCCTGTTTGTGCCCCATCAAAAACTCAGTATCCCAAACAGTACTAACTATACATACATCATGTAAATGCTTAAGTATATGGAAATTATTGATATCTGGTGAGGAAATATAGTCAGCAGGGTTCTAAAGTTTAATCTATATAGATTGTCTATCTCCCTGTCTTATCTATAGCCACAAGTCTGTGTCCAGTTATCTCCCCTCAAGTTACCTTATTCATAATCTAATTTGCATATTCCAATATTTAAACAGTTGAATAATATTGCTTGTATCAGTATACTATCTATATTGTTGATGGATTCTAAATAAAATGTGATAACAAGAATGTAATTGATTTATAATCACTTTCAATATTTAACTGTAACCCTTTTAACCTTAATAATCAAGGGAGGGTCCAGGATTTTAGAAAAGGGGGAGCAATTTGCTATGTATGAATGCTGGGTATATATAAACAAAATTTGAACGATTTTCTTATAAACTTTAAGGTTTATACATTTCATGAAAGACAAAATTTAAAAATATTTTGACAATCAAAAGGAGGGGGGTTGATATATGTAAATGCTCTTTTGTTCCAACATTGGAAAGTTCCAGGTGGAAAGAACTAACTAGCCGAAAAGTAGGAACTTATTAACTAGTTACTTTGTTCTTCCTCTGGTTTTAAAGTTCCACAGGAACAAAGTGACATGTTGAAAAGTTCCAACTACTTTTTGCCAAATTAGTCAAGTCAGTGCCTTGGGTATTCTTGTAAATTAATGATTTGCTCTTATATATATACTGATACTCATTCTTCCCCCTCTTTCTACAAAAAGAACGAAATATGGTATAATCAGAACGATGTAACTAGTTGTTCTGTTCCGCCAGAACTATCGGTATTCAACTAGCTACATTATTCCAGGACTTTTCAACTTCTTTTTTCCGGAACTTTTCTTAGGCTATCTCAAATGTCATATGTGTCAATAAAAAGTCAAAAAGATCCTGTAATATAAAATGAGATGATGTGGTATGATGTATATAATTGGTAGAAAGATCTATACCACATATATGCTTACCCTCCAACAAATATAAGATACTTTAAATGTACTGGTCATTCACTTATTCTTATATCTTTCAACCATCTCTTAATACTGGAATTACTGCAAAGAAAATAAGAGCATAGAAATAACTGATATCTTTTTACCAATTTCAAACACAGAAGTCAGATGTAACATATCATTTTTACAGTCTTCACCTGATTGAGACAGGTGCTTCCGTCTATGTAGTATTTATCTACTACAACAAAAACTCCTACCTGACACAAGCCATGCTGATATAGACAAATGGATAAGCTTATCTATTAAATAGATTCTACAGCTTAATTTCAATATGATTCTCTGCTTAACAAAGTGTTACTATAGTTATGACAATATTTTCATCTTGTGATGCATGTATGCTGCTTACTGCAGTGAAACATATTCCAAGGTTTGAATTACCCTGATAATTTTTTTTTAATTCTGTAATGTAAGCGATGGATATTCCATTTTTCCATAATTTAGTGGTAGCTTTTTACTCAAATATCTGGTCTGAGATACATTAAAATTTTTTGTTGATCTATTTGGGAAAATTGCAAGGGAGAGAATTTGCCCCCAAAAAAGTAGCTTTTCAAAAATTGAGATTATTATTTCCATGCAGAATTAAATATTTGTTAACGTTAATCAAACACTCTACAAAAATAAATGCAAGCATATTTTGAATTTTACGGCAAAGACTTGATAGGCAGGGGCGTAGCTACCCAGAGGCACGACAGCACGTGCATCCACGTCGTTTTCACAAAAAAAAAAAAAAAAAAAAAAAAAAACAGAAGAGAGAGATGAGTTTGTCAATCGGAATCAGACAGCGTGATGCATGTATTATCATGATTATGATATTTGTTTAACGTTTGGAGACTGTTAGTGTTGGTGTCTTTTCCGTCTATCCTGGATATTAGTTTGACAACCTAGATACAAGTGTTGATGAAGCTGTTCATGCAGAAAAAGATCGTAGCTCCGCAGTTGCGTGCATATTGATTCGGCATGCAAAAAAGAAATGGCAAAATATTTTTTTTTATAATATTGAATGCTAAAGGAAACACCTATGTTGTCATTTTTTTAATTAATGAAATATCATTAAATAACGACATTTTTTTTTGAGATTATGACAATATCGGAAGGTAACTTGTATCTTTTACAAGATTTGAATTTGTAATACTCAGTCTAAGATATGTAGTTTTGGGGCACATTTTACAGTGTACAGTTCATCAGTTTGCAGTTTGGAATGAGATGTACCAATCGACATTAGAATTATCAGATCCCTTCGATATCGTTGAAAATATGCCGAGGCGATGTGGTTGACAGACTACCGGAGCCAATCACTCTGCAACCGTGCTGCAACCACGCCAAAACAGTATTGGAAAGTCTAATTATTTTTTGCATTCATAGACCATATGATAAGGGAACTGGAGAGTGGAGTCGCGTCAAGTTATCAGAAAATCGGTTCTTTGCACTGTATCTGCTTTATCGTGTTGTAGGAAATATCACAAACGAACAAATCTCAATATTGTCTGAGACATACGAAACTGACCCCTGGCATGTAATTTTGACGAATTCAATTTGGACTTCACTCGATGCCGAACAAGTACGCTGGTTTATAACATCTCACGAGTGCTACCGCATGCCATGATGGCCCTGAGATCTATCAGTCACGGTACTACGTATGTAATTGAAAACAAATGTACGATCAACAATGAACAACGACATTTACATAGCATTACTGCATATTCATCGGGATTTCAGTGTGAATGTTGACAATAGAGAAGTTTGTTTCTGCCCAGACCCGAAGAGCAGATTTTGGACAATTTTGAGTAAATTCTGTATCACAAATATGTGTTGTTTATGTATTAAATTTTTATCTACATATAGCTCCTCTTTTGACCGTCCTATGACCGAAAACAGAAGAAAAAAAAAAATCTGCATAATAGGGTCCCAAAATTTTTTCACCTCGCTCCGCTCAGCGGTACTTGCTTCCACATCGTTTCTTTCTAGCTACGCCCCTGATAGGGTAGGATGATTTATATATCATGACCATTTACCCGAGATTGTTCAGAAAAAGACAGACTAGATTTTATACTAGAAACTAAGATATCAGAAAGAGACAGGCCAGTGGCGGATCCAGAACTTTTCCTAAGAGGGGGCCCGCTGCAGTCATGCTTCAATGATTCCCAATATAATCAACCAAATTTTTCCAACAAAAGGGGGGGGGGGGGGGCCGGGCCCCCCAGAAACGCCTATGCAGGCTTGCTGCACATTTTGGGTGTATTTATTAAAGACATGTTTCTATGCCTTTTAGTCCCTGCTGGAAAGTTGTCTAATATTGGCAATTATAGTTATATACCACATCTTTTTATATTTATATGTAACTAAAAACTTAGTTCTGATACAAAAATTGCAATACAGAGGCCCATAGCCAGGAATTTCCAATGAATGGATTTTCAAAAGGTTATGTGTATATCATTTTTTGAATCATTTTTCATTGAAATCCAAGCAAAAAACAAAAAAAATCTGAAATGCCATTAATTAGATATAAGCCTTTCAAGTTCAACTGTACCATATTTGTGTTGCACTCCTCATAAAAATGTTTCTTAAAATTTGAGATTCTTTACAACACTTTAAAAATATTTCTCATAATTTGTGATTTATAATTATTGACATTTTTTTGTCTTTTCCAAAATTAATTTGAAAATTTATAAATATAAAATCGACTTTTTTTTAATATAGTTTTTATAGTCTGAACATTTTTGAGGCTTGTATAGGGTATATTGGGATACGGGATATTTGCCATTTTAATTATAGGGATATGGGATATTTGTCCTAAAAGTAAATGGGATATGGGATATTGATGCATTTATAAGGATATTGAACTTTTAACATGAAAAAAAATATGTGGAATTTGAAAGTCAAGTACAGAAATATTTACATCTCACTTGATAGTCCTTGATAAAATTGCCCAAAAAAGTTGAATATTAAAGGTCATTTTAGTGCTTTGTTGATTTTAATTGAGTTTATGGTCGTTTTATTTAAAAGTCATCAAAACCCAAGCGAAAAGTATTGATCTATTTTCGATATTTACATGCTCATGTGTACTGATAATTTTAAAAGTATTTGTTTTGCTTTCCATACCTCGTTCCTTATTGTTAATTTTCCTTTTTTAGATGGTGATGTTCCTTTGGCACTATCTTACGGTGTTTGTATATCACAACTCCTCCGCTTTGCCCGTGTCTGTTGTAACGTTTTGGATTTTAATGAACAAAATATATGTATTACTGGTAAATTATTAAGTCAGGGATTTCGTTACCACAAATCACTTAAAATCTTTACTAAATTCTAGATTTGGTTTTGAAGTTTGGTTCTACCTGTAGAAAACTTATTTTCAACGGGATAGCACATCCTCATTTTTACGGAGATGTTGTTTACCGTGCCATTGGATGCTGGATGTGTAATGATTGATAATTTAATCTCAGATGCATTACTTTTTATTAGTTGTAATTGGCTTTGAACTAGCTGTCAGTAACTGCGAGTACTCTCACTCTCAGATCTGTGCTGAGTGTCTTTTTTTTATGGGATGTACAAGTACTCGGCAGTGTTCTCCCTAGGCCCTTTAAGGACCACGGGCCCGCGATGTATAATTTTCTACCGCGGTGGTATCATTCTTGCCGCGATGTATAATTTTTCTCCGTGGTGCTAAAGTTTTTGGTAAAAAAATCGTAAATCGGTAAAGTTTGAGACGACTTGTTCAACTTTCCGTGAGGTTTAAAATTTTTACATGAAAACTGATCAGTTCTAACCAGTTTAATCCAGATCTGACAGGTAGATTGTTTACACCACGTGATCGATTTACCTTTTGAGGTTAAACTTGATGATTGGATTTAATCGATGTACATGATTCTTTTGTGTTTTAATTAATTAAGAGATCATAATTTAATTTTAATAACAGACTTGTGAGGGACAAGCAGACATTTGTTAATGAACTGTATTATGCCAGTCTTGAGTCAAAATAATTTGCCTGTTGGAAATTAATTGTGGAGTTACTTCCCCTGATTTTGCTTATCACAAATAAATGCTCCTCAAATATAATTTCTCATTAAAAATAAAAATAAATTACAAATTGAATGCAAAATTATATTAGAATGTTACATTAAGGATAAAAACTTTCTTAGAACATACCAACACAAATGTTTTGAAAATTATTTTTGAGAATCATACTTTTATTGATGCACAGACATATTATATCAAATTTGTAGATTTTTCAATTTTTATTTTATATGACTGTGCATGGGCTGATAAGCCTACTGCCAAAATTACTATATAATCCAAAGCAGGGCTACAGCTAAATATGAACTAGTGGATAGATATATTGATATAAGTACTGTTCATGTCTGAACAAAGTATTAACTATAAAAATAATTTGATGTTGTTTAAAAGAATCAGGTCTAAAACTATGGAAAATAGTTTTAATCTACTGAAGGTTCTGTATCAAAATTTAATCTTGTTCAAAGTTAATTGTAATGGTGAAATCTAACATGGGGAATGTGTAGTGTCACTACAAGTATCAGGACAAAATGGCTTGATCAAAATATAAGAAGTGACTTTAGTTTAAAGACTAATTGTGCTTTCATTTATTTATTCTTCAAAGATATTAAAGTATACAAACTGTTTATTGATTTACTTTTTCTACCAATAATTTTCTGACCCAAAGTCCATACAACACAGTACCACAGTTAACAAAACAAAGGCAAAAAGGTAATGACAAAAACTAACAAGAAAAAAATAAGCGACGCAACGTGACACAAAATATTGTAAAATTCATTTCGTCACGCGTTACCCTGGTGCTATCCAAAAATCCTGGGGAGAACACTGCTCGGTCACGTCCACTCTCTGTTTTTGTTAGATGTATTTCTATTTGTATCCATCTGATGAGTTAAGCCTTTTTCAACTGATTTGTATAGTTCGTTCTTATGTTGTACTGTTACACCACTGTCCCAGGTTAAGGGGAGGGTTGGGATTCCGCTAACATGTTTAACCTCGCCACATTCTGTATGTATGTGCCTGTCCAAAGTCAGGAGTCTTTAATTCAGTGGTTGTCGTTTGTTGCTGCGTTACATATTTGTTTTTTGTTCATTTTTTTTTCATAAATTAGGCCGTTAGTTTTCTCGTTTGAATTGTTCTACATTTGTCATTTCAGGACCTTTTATAGCTAACTATGTGGTATGAGCTTTGTTCATTGTTGAAGGTCGTACGGTGACCTATAGTTGTTAATTTATGTGTCACATGGTCTCTTGGCAATTGGCAATCATACCACATTTTTTTTTTATATTATATGCTCATATGTATTGATAATTTTCTTGAAATAATCATAGATTTTTGTTAGATGTATCCATCTGATGAGTTAAGCCTTATTGTTGTCAATGTTTTTATTTGTTTTAATGCTTTATATGATTACAGGATATTTTCTAGTGTTTTACCTCTTGTTTTTTTACATGGCAATGATCTTCAGAGGTCTCCACGTTTCACAGATTGCTCTGTTTTGCCAGACAAGCTGGGGCCGAGGGACGTCAGAGCACGTCCCATATCAAAAAGTAGATATTTCGCCGTATAAACTATGTTAATAACGAATAATTACTAAATAATCAATGTAAATTAATATATTTTCTTTCTATTACTGGTGTTGTGAGGAAGGAAATTAAAAAAAAGTAATAAAAATATTGGGATCTATAATTCATAAATTTCAAGATCACAGAGTCAAATGTTGTGTTGTTTCTTTGCAAAGCAAGGGCTGTGAAAATTTTGCCTGCTGTAAAAATATTGCAACAGTTAAAGTGTAATGTAGGTACATTAGCAGAAAGCTTTCCTGTGTTAAATTTTGAGTTATTGAACTTGCATGCTAAATATCCACTTTTTGTTTGATATGGACGTGCTCTGACGTCCCACAGTCTCAGTTTGTCTGGCAAAACAGCCGTTGGATGTCAGAGCAATCTCGGACAAGAGACAGGATTGAGTCCTTCTGTTCTTTCCAACATAGGTTAACGTGTAGGATGAAGTTTCTTATCAATGAAAGAATTATGCTATCAAAATGAAATTTTACAGTCATATGCATCACAGTTTGAACAATTAAAAAAAAAGTCTGAAATTAGACCCCTTACACTAAATTTATTGTTTAAGATCACATAAAAAGAGATTGTTATACAAGGCTCTACGATGGAACACTTCATCTTTTGGACATATATATTCTTATTTAAGGTTCATCATAAGGAATTGAAAAATATGGCCGTGTTTACACCTCCAAAATTACTATGAGTACAGACAAACTGGTACATCCAGGAAAGTTTTAAGGCATGGCAGGAACTAGATATATAAAAGTTATATGAAATCTGTTTCAGAAAATTAAAAACTTACCTGGATTTTGATGTTCATTTTTTTCCAGTCTGCAGAAGATAGCAAAATAAACAAACACCCGAGTTTCATTTGATACGGTCCACTCAGTTACGCAGTTTAAACCAGTTAAATAACCTATTGTTTACAGGTGTCTATTGTCCATCTATTGTCCATTTAAATCAATACTACTCACAACATTGATTATATGAGGGGAGCTTCTCAATCGTTTTCACTACTTAGTTAATTTTTGCACCTTCTGCAGGAACGAAAAAAAATGGATAGCAAAATCTATCCCTTAAAACTGTTGCAGGTGTATAGGTTAGTCTGTACTCAGAGTAAAATTTGGGGTGTAAATACGGCCATTTTAGCCAAAAGGTTATGATGAACCTTAACACTGGAAGTATGCACTGTAAATTTCCTTTAACACAGTTTGTTTTCCCAGTCAAAATTGTTGACGTTGTGATGATGAGGGAAAAAATGGGCTTGGGAATGAATTTAGGGAGCTACCATTTGATTTTTATGGGGGGGCTAGGATGAAATTTGAAAAAAATAGGCAGGACAGGAGTTTTGAGTAAAAAAAAAGGCAGGATGAGACACTTGCAAAAAAAAAAAGTCAGGACGACAATTTAGGTAAAAAAAGTCAGGATAAACTAAAAAAAAAAAGGCAGGACCGAACAGAGTGAAAAATAAAAAGGCAGGACAGAGATTACAGCTAAAAAAAAAGGCAGGACAAAATTTTTCATCCTAGCCCCCCCATAAAAATCAAATGGTAGCATAAAGCATAAAGCATAAAAGATTTATTTAAAGTCGGTTATACATATAACAATACAACATAAGCTCTGTAGAGCTTTTATCCGACATACATATAAGACAAGCACAATACATAAAACACATAAAACATGCAAAATAAATAATGTTATCAAGCACAACAATTAATTAGCACAATTAAAGCATATAAGCAAACATAAAATGCAGATAAACTAACATTCATGCAATAGCAATTATAAAGCACTAAAAGTAATCCAAGCATTAAGAACACAAATAAAAAAAATTTATGCCAAATAATTTAAAAGCCAGAGTATACATGATCAATAAATAAACTGATCTACAGCTCATTGAGATCTGCAGGAGGAACACTGACACGAACTGCCCTCCCAATTACCAACCAAACCTTTGAACTGACCCAATGGCATTTCGTCCCTCATTTTATTTGGCAGTTCGTTCCAGAGTTTGGCTCCTGCATATCTAAATGAGTGTAGCCCATGGGTAGTTGTCCTTACCCTGGGAACATCTGCTATGTTGTTATTTCTAAAAGAGTAATTACATTTTTTAATTTCAATAAGTTCATGTAGATATAATGGACATTGTTTATTAATAATTTTATATACCTCTATTGCTATCATTCTAATTCTTCTAATTTCTAAGCTTGGTAATTTTGATTTAATTAATAGTTGTTCATAGGTACTACAATAGTCTTCATATATAAATCTATAGCTCCCTTATAATGAT
The DNA here is from genome assembly GCF_963676685.1 of Mytilus edulis. Classification (NCBI taxonomy): domain Eukaryota; kingdom Metazoa; phylum Mollusca; class Bivalvia; order Mytilida; family Mytilidae; genus Mytilus; species Mytilus edulis. The sequence goes on along the minus strand of NC_092351.1, from coordinate 27,342,646 downwards.
TTTTTGGGATATTTCAAAATAGTTTTAGGGATATGGGATATTTGTAAAAAATATTTATTGGGATATTAGGGGTAAACATTATAGGGATACGGGATATTGGGATAAAAACTTAATGGGATATGGGATATTGATACCCCCCCTAAACAAGCCTCATTTTTCTCTTCATCATCTTTGAGAAAATTAGTACTTTAACCTCATTTCATCTTTATTGTAAAAAAAACTTTAAATATTAATTTAGAGAGGCATTTGTGTCGTTAATCAAATTGTATTGTACATTTGTCTTTTGTTACCCAATTTACCTGTATTTACGCTAACCTCGTGGAATTTTCCCGCCATTTGTCAATCAGGTACTTTTGTGTACTACGTCATTAACTACACACCAAAATAGGACGTCCTTAGTAACAACACAAGCTTCGGTCAATGGCGGTATAAATATCAGTCTAAACTTATTTATTTATTGTGGTATCACTTGCCCAGCAATTTATAAAAACAGGTTTGTTGTTTGATGAAAATATTATAACACACACCAAATTAGAAAAAAATTATGATATGCAAATATGACATTGTATAATATAAAAACATGATAAAAATACCGATAGGAAAATTCTGCATAATAAACGAAAACAGTTCGGAAAACTCTCTAAGCAAATTGTGAAATGAAGCTCACACACATCTAATGAATGGAAAACAAATGTCATAATCCCAACTTGCATTGGTACAATTTTTTTTATTTATGTAACAAGTTATGTACATCGCTCATGTTCTTGTTACATGTATGAGGGGGGATAGGACCTTTATCAGGACTCCGGGATCGGGTGTTTTTAAGCTCGGGATGTGAGGATTTATTTGATTTAAATTTCGGGACCTAAATTTATTGTTTTTAACTCCGGGATTTGGTGATCAGGACCCCTCCTATACCCCTCATGTATACTGCGCAAGATTATAGTCTAGTAGAGACCCCTTAATACACCTTATCGCTATTTGTCTGCCATTATTGAAATCACACAGGTTCCTATAAAATTTTGACGTCATAATACAAAATATCTGACACAACAATGGAAAAGTGATTGTTGAATGTTGTATGACATCAATAGTTCAAAAGCTGCAGGACAGATTCTTGGGTCAACTGGGAATAGCGATAAGGTGTATTTACAGGCAACTAATGGGCAGTAAATGAAGAGTGTTTTATATTACAAATGAAGCTAAGCAGACCCTAAAATAATTGATATGTAAACGTCCCCCATTAGCTGTGTTAGTAAAGTACATGCTCCATTAGTTCAAACATTCATTCATGTACATCCCTGATTACATCAAGTAAACTAATAATACTTTTTCATTACTAATCATGTGCCATGTTTGGCATATATATAAAAGAAGATGTGGTATGATTGCCAATGAGACAACTCTTCACAAGAGACCAAATGATACAGAAATTAACAACTATAGGTCACCGTACAGCCTTCAACAATGAGCAAAGCCCATAGTGCATAGTCAGCTATAAAAGGCCCCTATATGACAATGTAAAATAATTTAAAGTAGAAAACTAATGGGTTAATTAATGTTAAAAAAAAAAGACAAAAAGACAAAATATGTATTTAAACACATAAACAAATGACAACCACTGAATTTAAGGCTCCTGTCCTGACTTGGATCAGGTACATACATACAAAATGTGGCAGCATTTAAAAGCATGTTAGCGGAATTTAGACCCTCCCCCTAACCTGGGACAGTGGTATAACAACAATAAAAGAATGAACTATAAAAATCAGTTGAAAAAGGCTTAAATCATCAGATGGATACAAATATAAGTGGACATGGCCAGGTACTTGTACATCCCAACAACAAAAAGACACTAGCTACAGATCTGAGAGAACTGTCAGTTGCTGACATATATGCATGTATACAATGCATGCATAATTATTATCACATAAATAAAGATGCATGTACCTAACAGATTGTCTCAAAACAGAAAAAAATTATCCTTAATTTTTTTATCACAGGTAATTTTATTTTTTATTTGCCTTTTATTAGTAGAGCATTTATTACAATTACATTACTTTTTGACTTGATATTTTTATACATGAAACTGCTATACCACGTTTCCTTGCATTTCCAATTTGAATAAATAATTTAATGAAAAAAAGATGGTTTAATTTCTTGATTTTTTTTAATGGTTTATCGGATTATGATATCAATGTGGTCTTCATATAAAGTAAAACATGTCTTCACACATTGATTTATGATTATGTGCCTTTACACTAGAACACAATAAAATGGTTGATTCAAAAAGATCTTTGGACCTAGCAAGATCTCATTTGCTCTCCCGTGAAAGGGCTCTCACATCATCACGAGATACTGCAAGATCTCATCTGTCATCTCGAGGAACAGGTATCATTGGCTGAGGAAATTAGATGATCATGGTGCATTGTATTAGTAATTTTCTAGGTTTTAAAGAGTTTTAATTAGGATAATTGTAGCTGTGGAAAGGATGTTTTTATAATTTGTTAGTTTTAGAAGAAAAAACTTTGTTGCAACCATTCTTATGGTATCTTCATGTTTTATTTGTAAGAGAAAAAATTCTACAAGTCCAGTTTTAAAGTTTAAGCTTTAATTTGTTTTCTAGCAGAGTCAAGGGAACCTATATAATATAAGTACTATTTGTTATAAAAAGTTCAGAAAGAATTAGGGAAGGGGAGTTGTAAAAAAGAATACATTTGTTTTGTCATAGTTCTTGTTTTTTCAAAATTGATTCAATTTACATATGAAGAGACCATTCATGCAACATGAAGTAATTTTGATTATCTCGAAGATGAATAACTAATTTTAATTATTAAATTAATGCCCCTTAACAATATTGAAAAATAATTGATGGAGACTATATTGGAGAATATGACAACCATTCACAGCCATTGTTGGAATCTAACAAGCATACAATTATTATGATACATGTAATCATTACTGCTTGTCTGTGTATACATGTATATTTTCTCAGAGTAGTCAGGTGATGGTGTCGTGTGGTCAATACACATAAAGGATAACACCAATTTTTAACACCTGATCAGGTGTTAAAAATTGGTGTTTTCCTTTATGTGTATTATACAGCCATATATATACATGAATTTTGGGGTACATAGACTGGCCATTAGCTAGCCTTCAGATAGAAGGTAACATGTCAGATACATATTTCTTGGTTTATGAGGTTTAATAAAGTTTTTAAACAGCATCCTTGTTAAAGTTAAGTTAAAAGTAAAAAATGTATAATGGGTAACTTTTACCTATCTTTTATGGTTTGAGACTTTAAAGGAGATGTATGGTCAAGTAATGTCTACTATTGGAACTTTAGTATATTACCTACTATGATATCATTACGGGCCAGTCAATTTATCTATACTATAGTAAGCTGTCAATATATTTGTCCTGTACAAATTGTCTTTAGCTTTATGTCATGGTTAAAAATATTAAACAATTAACAAACTTATGGATCTTTCTATTTCAGACATGGGAAAGAAAGTAAAGAAGGACGAGAAACCTCCTCCAGATGATGTGGTAAGATAAATATGTAAATTATGAGGATAACCATGTATTTCATTCAGTTATACCTTACTGACTGTACCATGTTGTACTGAAACTAATTTATAAAAGAAATGCATGTATAGATGAAATTAAAAAAAAGAATGTTTTTGGTGATTGAGGGGTAATGTTATACATTTTATACAACTTTTTTTAAATTTGTTTGTACAATACAACATTGTAAGATAATTTACATGAAACATATACTTGGTGTGTTTGTTTCACCATTTGTACATTCTTTTAGATAAATAATCTTTTTAAGTCATGAAAGTGGATCATTAGTTTGAAATCAAGGTATCAAACAATTAGGGCTACATTTTTTTGTATTGTACTGTACTGTACTGTACATAAGCATATTTGTTTAAGAAAAAACTCCTATCTTGAATTTGACAAAATTAATAATTAAAAGTAGTCCCATTTTGCCACCTGCACTATTGGTCATTATTAAAGTTTGTTAATACCAAAAGAAATTAGATATTTTGTTTTGTTTTTTACACATTCAATTTCTGCGTATATACATGTATATCTAAAGAGGTGACACAGACGTATAAAGTGTCTGTGAAATGAGATTTGAAACATTTTCAATTAAAAGTACATGTATGTTCATCAGCTTCTGGGTTGATAAGATAATGCCAATTGGCAATTTTCAAATAAAATTGTTCAATAAAGCATTACAAATTTATTTCTGGAATGAGTCAAAAGATTGGGTAGAAATTTAGAAAATGCGGATGTTTTTGACACACAAAATAAATGTTCTTTCCTCTTGCTATGTCAATACAAAACATAAATTAATTGTATTATTTCTTACTTTCTAGTTTGACCCTCTATTGGTTGAGAGCAGACAAGCTGGGACTGTGGTCCTAATGTTAAGTAGTCCAGAGGAAGACGTGCAGGCCAAAGCATGTGAAGCTATTTATAAATATGTTGATAAATGTAAGTTCAAATGAAAGCACTTAATATTTTATAGATATATATGTGTTACATCAGCATAGGCAAATCCAGGCCCCCCCTCCCCCTCCCTTTTCATGGGAAAAATTTGGTTGATTATATAAGGAATCACTGAAGCATGACTGGAGCCCCCCCCCCCCCCCCCCCCCCTTACGAAAAGTTTTGGATCCACCACTGATCAGATATAGAAAATTAGTATGTTGAAAAAGATATATTGAATTTGTTTGTTTTTGTCGAGCCTTCGACTTTAGTCAAAGAAGCAAGACTAAGCGATCCTACATTTCGTCGGCGGCGGCGTCCACAAATCTGTGGTTAAAGTTTTTGAAATTTTAATAACTTTAATTCTTAATAATACTGGATTTCTACCAAACATGGACAGAAGCTTGTTTATGATCGTAGGAGAGTATCTAGAAGTTAATTTTGTAAAAATAAAATTCCATTTTTTCCGTATTTTACTTATAAATGGACTTAGTTTTTCTGCGGGGGAACATTACATTCACTCTGTGATTAAACTACTGGGCCAAGTTCATTATAGATAGAGATAATTGTAAGCAGCAAGACTGTTTAGTAAAGTAAGATGTACAAACACATCACAATCACCAAAACACAATTTTGTCATGAATCCATCTGCTTCCTTTGTTTAATATTCACATAGACCAAGGTGAGCGACACAGGCTCTTTAGAGCCTCTAGTTTTTGTTGAGCCTGCGATTTACAGCAAAGGTAAGGGAGACACTGGGTTCCGCGGAACCCTTATAAATTTTTTGTTTTGTTATTTACATTATTTTCTTATCTGACTTTAAAGCTACTAAAAATTATATGACATATTATCAGTAAAGTTACTGAAAAGAAAAGTTTTAAAATTTTGCAGTAAAATTGTAATCTTTTTTTTATAGGTGATGAAAATAAGAAACAGCTACTTGATTTAAATGCAATAGAGGCTTTACTTCCACTCTTACAAAGTGAAGATAGAATTGTTAGAAGGAATGCTTGTATGGCTGTCAGTGTTATGACAGCACATCGTAAGTACATTGTTTTAAAAATTTAAAAATAATTCAGCCATTGTACATAAAAGAATTTGACATGGACAATAAATAAAAAAAGACACTTTTTACTGGATTCATTACATGTTGCAATGTGACATCAAAACTCTAGTTGATTCGAGACTCTTGATGAACAAAACAAATATTACATTAAACCTTAAAATAGTAAGTCACTGAAATAACCTGAACACAGTCCAAAAGTGATTTATTTTTCATCCATCTATTCTATATTGGTGTCTTGAGCATTCATGTACAGACTTTGTAAATTCAACAATGGAATATATAAAGTTGTTTATTTCTTGTATAGATGTAAAGTCAGGTATATACAGTTCTAGTTATATGGTTAAAAACTGAAACGTTTTACTCATTTATTAAAACACTTATAATGCTTTTGTAAAACTTCAGCTGAAGTAAGGAAAAAGTTGAGAAAGAACGAAGAAGCCATACCTGCTATGATAACATTGTTAGCACCCGAAGGTTTGTATTATATTAGTTCTGTCATCTTTAATATTGTATATTTTGGTGCAACCTTATTTCACAGACTTACAAAAATAAACAGATTGATATATGTTTTTATGTACCGGTGTTTGAATTCTGTAATAAGATTGTTTTTAAAAGTGAAATAGTCATGCACCACCTTTCAACGCCTTAATTGTCTACATGCTTATTGTTTAAGAATTTACATGTTATAACAACACATCAATTCTTACATTCTTGGAATTTTGAAATTCCTTGTCCCCATAAAGCCTTGAATTGAGAATCTGCCATTTGAAAGTTTATCACTATTTGCATTTACATCCATCATTTGTACAATCTTTTGTTTCACTTATGATATCTTTGTTTGCAGACATATTCCAGCTTGCATTGTTATCAATTTTGTTTATTTTCATTTTAAAAACTTAGACAGCTGCATGTGGAACATATTCAGATGATTGAGTTTTCACTAAGATGTTAGTGCTTTCAAGTCAAAGATTCTTACAAGCTTTTAAATCCTTTTCAGTCTTACTTGTTGATAATTTAGCTTTAGAATAACAAAATTTACAATTTAAGTAACACGCTGAAGACCTGTATGTATTTGACTGATTGGGCTTTGTCTTTACACTTGTATTGGAGTTGACGTGTAAACATATTTTTGTAAAAAAAAATTATTTAAGATATGTTTTTTACCATGTTTCATTATTATTATTTTTTTTCAGAGGACACTGTTGTACATGAGTTCTGTGCCCTTGGTTTATCACAGATGGCCATAGAGTTCAGCAGTAAAGCAGTGATATTTGAGAATAACGGAATAGAACCATTGGTGAAATGTCTGAGCTCATCCGACCCTGATGTACAGAAAAATGCTATTGAAACTTTGGCACAACTACTTCTGGTATGCTTTTGTGGTATTAAACTGAGTTTTTGGTTCAAAATGGTGCCACCACCTGATACTTTATTGATAATGGCAACTAAACATAATATCTTAATGGAAACTCTTTTCTTTAAACTTAAATAATTACTTGTTAACACCATATACAGGTA